>NC_090815.1:111941201-112271196 GCF_000390325.3 Nicotiana tomentosiformis | reverse complement strand
AGGTTTGACTCACTATCGTATTATAGGACTTCAATTGTGACATGATATTTATCACTCCTAAACTCATGCATATAGTGTACCCATTATTGTAGCCTTTGAGAAATATCCCGTCCACTCCAATAATTTTATGCTTTCCTTGCTTTTCTTTTTAAATTTAAATATTCACTATCAAAGTACTCCCTCCGTTTCAATTTATGTGAACTTATTTGACTGGAAACGTAGTTTAAGAAAAGAGAGAAGACTTTTGAACTTGGGGTGTAAAATGAGGCACATATATTTTGTGTGGCTATAAATAATTACATAAAGGTAAATTGTTTTCAAATAGGGAAAGATATCATTTTTTTTGGCACGGACTAAAAAGGAAATAGGTATAGGGGAAAGAAGAAGGCATTTTAATATCTTAGTGAACTTGATTCTCTAACTTACTGTTTAAATAAAAAAAATGAAATGGCATATAAGTTAGAATAAAATATGTACGCTAATGAGATTGATTGGTGAAAAAAACCTTTTGTTCTTTGTTTTTTATGCTAGCTAGTCTAGTGATAATAAGTAGTAGTACTCTTTTCCGAAAGCGAGCCGCTTGATCATATTGCTCTTCTGAATTTACCAAAATTGCAAATTACACATAAAAAGGGAGTGATTGCAACAAAACATATTATAAAAGTGGCATGGCTGATGTTCTAGAGAACGTGCAAATTTTATTTGCTCACTTGAGTAGTTTAATGTAAGTGCTACGTACACTATAATATTTTAGGAGCATCAGATGCTATTTATGTGGATTTTTTTATATTAAGGGTTATACAACTTTTCACTTCATCCAAAAAAAAAATTCTTATCAAATTTATTATTTACTTTTCCTCAGGATATACATAAATTATATATTAATTATAACTAGACAATTATACAAATATTATAATTATATATATTCAGAGGCGGAGCTAGGGATTTAAGTGTGTGAGTTCTAAATTTTAAAATAAAATATTACTTCTAAGGGGAATCGTACCCCCATCTTTTCCAATAAACCTACAACCCTTGCCGTTGAACCAAGACCTCTTTTGTTATTGGATTCGGCAGTATATATTTATATAGATTTAGTAAATATTTCAATATAAATATAGATTTCCGAAAAAAGTCACCGGGTTCACCTGAACCCACATCCACTACTGTAGTTCCTCCCCTGTATATATTCATCAATTATTTTTAATTCAACCAGTTTGATGAGCTGCTATTTAGATTCATCATTCACATTGTTTGGAGCCTAGAGCACGTACAATAAGTTTTGTTTTTATTCTTTTTCTTCCCTTTTTTTTATTTTTTTTATTTTCTATTAGAAACCCTTCTTAAATTAGGAGTAAGGTCTGCGTTGTAATTATTGTCTTCCCCCTTCTTTTTTTTAATTTATAATTTCCACCAGCAAATTATTCTAGGGAAAGAACAAACGCCACGTTTATATCTCAACAAACTTGATTCTCTTACTTAATATCTGAAAAATGAAAGAGCGTCTAAGTTAGAATTAAATATTCCCTCTAATCTAATGAGATTTATTAGATCAAACATTCTATATATTTCTAGTTACCGGACCTATAAATTAGAGCAAATACTCTACTTATAGCATCTGATACTTGTTGAATGTGGGGAAAGAGGTCTAATCTAATGAGATTTATTAGTTCTAGTACCTAGAAAAAAAAAAATTAAGTATCAGATGCTAGAAAAAAAAAAATTTAAGTATCAGATGCTATAATGTGAACTAATCCTCTCTAATAAGGGGTGTACATTCAACTAGGGTTTCTTCTTTTTTCCTCCTATCCCCTCCCCCCCAAACCAACCCCACCCCCTCTGTTTTTAATTTTGTTTTTTAATTATACTATTATACAATATACAGGCTCATGTTAGATGACTTTAATGAGCTATTAAGTAATCGATCAATTTTAATTTGCTTATTTAGATATTACACGGTATAAAATTCAAATTTTATAGGGTCGATATGAAATTGGGCCAAATTCTAAAATCAAGAGATACTTGCCCGATTAAGTCTAAGGCTAGTTTAGACTTCATAGCACCATTAATTCTGTTAAAATTTTTAAAGAGCAGTACAAACAGAAATAATAAGCTGAATTAAATTATATTTTGTACGAATCTTCTTCAAGGGAATTTTGCTATCCAATTAATAGAGGAGACATATATTGCCTAAAAAGAATAAATGTGGGGAAAGAGGTATTGATGAAGGAGTACTACAATAAATGCTTTTCCATTTAAAAGAAAAGATCCTCTAATGAAGTAAGTTTTTGAGTTCGTTATGATATAAATGGACTCTATGCAAGTAATTTGTGGACGGGGATCCTATTTGTATAGGAATGACCCTTGTCACGCCCCTTTTTACCTCCAAAAAAGATATGTGTTTTATGGACTGTGGTGGATTAAAAATAAATTTTAATTAAAATGACAAATTTTTTATAGAGATTATTTTATTGACGGAGTCGCCACTTGGAATTGAGTTTTGGTGTTCCAATTCACCTTATTGAATCCCTAATCAAAAGAAAATTGACTCTACTTATTATTGGTCTGCGAAAATAAAGTCTGGGTAAGAAATTATGTTGACTGGGAAGAAGGTGTAAGGCATTCCCCGAGTCCCATGGTTCTAGCGTCGCTTGATTGACTACATTTAGCTTGAATTAATTTTAGACAAACTGTGATTTATAAGATTTTCATGTTTTTTCCTATGTCCGCTTTTATTACTTGATTATTAAAATTATTAAATAGTCCTACACTACTAGAAATTCGGAAAAAACCGTCAAAAAAATCGACCAAAGTTGGTCGGTAATGGCCAATAATCGTCCAAAACACGACCATTAACGTGTGGTCGTTATTTTGAAGGTCGGAAAGGCATACCGACCAAAGTTGGTCAGAAATTACCGACCAACTTTGGTCGGTCAATTAAATTCAACAAAATAAATTGCCAAAAAAACCGATCAAAGTTGGTCGGTATTTTAATTATGTAATTAAAAAATGCACCATCTAGGAATCGAACCGGGGTATGTATTGTGGCAGGATACTATTTTACCACTAGACCATTGGTGCATTTTATTTTAAGACTGTCTTTTATTTTATTTATACTCTTTAATTATATTTTCTCACGAAAATAACCGAGCAAAGTTAGTCGATTTTATTAAAAAATAAAATTACCGATCGAATTCGGTCGATTTTTTAAAATGACCGTCCGAATTAATCGACCGATTTCGGTCTGTTTTTTTAATATTAATTTAAATTTATTTTAAATAAAAAACCGACCAAAGTTGGTCGGTTTCGTAAAAAAAATTAAAAAGTAAAATATTTGAAAAACCGATTAACTTTGGTTGATTTTTTGGTCGGTTTTTTGACAGACCATAATTGGTCGGTCGATCGTGGTCGGTATTTGTCGAATTTTTAGTAGTGCTAACCGCACCACGCAAGCGAATGTGCAACCGAGGCGGAAAAAAAATTATAGCGTGCCCAATGTTTGTCTAGCGCTTAAATTAATTACTAAGATTATTTAGTTACATAGTTAATTAAGCTACATAATTTAGAAGAAAATATGACAAATTGAAAATTATTTGAAAAGCTGATAATTAAAAATTCGGACCAACTTCATTTATTGGGTTTAAAATGGCATTGGGTCACTTTCTTTGTTATTGGGGCTGCTGGGCCAATTTTGGTGCAGTTACACTGCTGGCCCATTTTGAAAAACTTTAACATTGGGCCAGCCCTTAACTTGTTATAGTTGGGCCTGCAGAAATTTAGGTTTTGGCCTAGGATAATTTGAAATTGGATTTGCATAGACAACCACTTGAAGGCTAGATTATTAACCCAACTATTTTACAATAGCCATTTCTACCAAGTCATGACCGTATAAACAACCAATTTTATCTTAATTAAGATCTAAATCAGAGTGGCAGGCCAAAAATCCAACACTAATCGATTTTCAATACTTTAAACATAAAGCATTCAAAACTAACCTCCATAAAAATACAAAAAAAAAATAGTTTCAACTACCTATGTAAAAGAAAGTTAATGTTAACTCACATCTAGCACGTTTTCAGGCTCAATCACAATCATAATATTTATTCTTAGACAAAATTGAACATATTCATGTTCCAACAATCCAAACTAAATTCAAATCTTTATTACTTCTGAAAGTATCTGCAATACAAAGTTAAAAAAAAAACACTTGGATCGCAGAATTGTAAAAATACAGCCGTAGAATTAGCAAGAATAACAACAGAAATGGCGTTAAGATAGCCCAGAAAACCAACAAAGATGCTTGAAACTAGTGGCTAAGCAACTTCACAAATAGCCTGAAGGGTCTTTCTATTTTTCTCAAAGGTTTTGCACTCTAAGAGACACTCACAAAGCTCACAATTTTCACCTACTAAACATGATTTTACTGAAATTTTTCTCTCAAAATTCTCTCCTTTTTTTCCCAGCCCGTAGAGATCTCCGCTGCTACTCTAAAGATGTATGTATTTGAGAAAAATCAGGCATTTCACGAGTTTATGTATTTTTTCTGACAGATATTTCAACAAAATTTACTCTAAAATTAAAAAAGCAAGACTTTCTAGTTCAATCTTGTCCAGAAGAGAGTATTTCAACCAAAATCTGCTATTCACTATTGAAAGGCAGACTTTTATTCAAAAATTGTCCAAAAGTATATATTTTCTTACCAAACAATTGACTTTTGAATTTTGTACTAAAAACGTCTTTGAAGCAGTAAATAAGCAACCAAACAAGTACCCTATACTCTCAAGTATTCCTTCATTACGTCATCTTTCATCAATACAAAACTATTCTACTACTTCAACAAGTGAAAAAATAAAAAATTTAGCATTTCAAACTTCAAAAACTAATGCTAAAATTATTAATCAGAGAAAAAATAAAATCTAAAAAATAAAAATAAAATAAAAAAATCAGTCATGAAAAAAGAATAGGATTTTTACCATTTTATAATTCAAGTGACCGAAACAATGGTGGTATGCCAATTCGGTAGAACTTTAACTTTGAGCATAATTTTCTTATTGATAAATCGTGACCGCAAACTCTGGTAAGCTGAAGATCGGTCACGATATCATCAACAACAAAGCTGTGTTTCGAGTTTGAGGTCAGCCTAAGCAGAGGCGAGATAGTGATGGTGGCGGGCGGCGGGCGACGGGCGGCGACAGTGGTTTTCTTGGGGTGAAATTGACATCAATGGGTAGGTCTTGAGGAGCTCTATCCGTTGATATAGGTATTGCAAGGTGGTAGTGGCCGGAGCTTCAAGAATTTAGGCAAAGAAGTGGTGGCTAAAATTTTCTAGATCTAAAATTCAAAGAGTTTGAGGGGGTTTTGAAGGATTTGGTTTGGAGATATGGAAACAAGAGGTTGTGGGAATTACATGGTGTGAATTTGAGAGTGTTTGAAAGTAGTCCGCCACCGGTGGACGATTTTCGGCGGCGGCGGAGAGGCAGCGGCTAGGGAGAAAAAGAGAGTGAAGAAAGAGAGAAGAGAGAGGAAGGAGAAAAGAATTATGGGTGGAAATGGGGGCAATTTTCAAATTTTTGAGGCTTTAAATACCTAGGCAGATATTGAATGAGAGCCATTGGATCAAGATGGAATGGATGGGTAAGATTTGATCTTGCTTCATTTAGTGAAACGACGTAGTTTTATTATGAAACTACATTGTGTTGATCCCACTTTTGGCAAGCCAACAATTGGACTGGGTCAGCTGAATTGGGCTAAAAATTGGGTCTGATTTGTGCATAACTCAACTGAAAATGGCATTAATCCAAATCTTTAAACCCCTTAATAAATTAATTGATAATCTAATGCCAAAGTCTATAAATACACACAATAAACCTAAAAATAATGTAATGTAGGAGAAATAGAAAGAGCAAAAATTAGATGTTTACAGCTGTCCCTCTTTGCTCGAGAACATGAAGAGTTTTCGTGCAAAGAAAGTGAATGCCATAGCTAATTTTTCTCGTGTGTAACTCCAATGAAAGCATTTATTTTTTAAAAACGTGACCGAACCTTGCTTCCGAGGTTTCCTACATATCCTTGGCTATAAATAAATCAGGTAAGTGTTGTTCTGGGAAATATTTGGTAGCTGGAACTACCAGGCACTGGAGTTAAGACTGCTGCTGCTATTGTTGTTGTTGTTGTTACTGTCACTTGCTAAGAGTTACAATATTTCTATCTATGTGTCTTCTGGAGTCAAATCTTGATTCTTGACCTGCTCACTTGCGTTGACCTTAGATTGGATCTTGACACCCTTTGTAGAAAAGATTATGGCTCATTCTCAATTGCATGATTTTCCGATCAGAATTTGAGAAAATGAAACTTAAGAAGCTGGGTTGCTGACACATTATCAAAGATAACTCCAACTATCTTGTGATCGAAAAACTTCTCTCTTCTGATGAGAAACTGAAACTGCAAGCTTCAATCGTCACTTGTGCTATAAGGCGGGGCCTGTAAACCCATAAAAAATGAACAAAACAAACAAAATTTTTCTGCCCCAGTTTGGACTAGGGAAAGTTTGTGAGTTATTAGAGAAAGCTATAAAATATCTAACTTATTGAAAGGAAAACAAAGACAACAGTATAACCTAGCTATATGAGGATATACAACCACATGCTAGTACCTTGTGTTATCAAAAGAAAATGTAACCAGGGGCTGATACCCTGTATTACTAAAAAATAATATAATCAGGGTTTGGTACCCTGTATTACTGAAAGAATATAATTAGGGGTTGGTACCATGTATTACTGAGGAGGAATGTAACCATGAGTTGGCGCCTTGTATCACTAAGGAGAAATATAACCAGGGGTTAGTACCCTATATTACCAAAAAGAAATGTAACTAGGAGTTGGTACCGTGTATTACCGAAAGGAATATAATTAGGGGTTGGCTGCAACGACCCGACCGATCGTTTCGATTATTACAACCCTGTTTTCCCATATATTTCTCAATTTATACTTTACAGTTATTTTATGACTTACCGGGTTAATTGATTCGGGTCCGGTAAGGTTTTGGAATGAATTGGAACACTTAGTTCCAAGGTTTAAAGCTTAAGTTAAAATAGTGATCGGATGCCGACTTATATGTAAACGACCCCGGAATAGAGTTTTGATGACTCCAATAACTTTTTATGGTGATTTTGGACTTAGGAGCGTGTCCGTAAAAGTATTTAGAGGCCCGTAATGGAATTAGGCTTGAAATGAGGAAAGTCAAATTTTTGGGAAGTTTGACCGGGGGATTGACTTTTTGATATCGGGGTCGAAATCCGATTCTGAAAATTTTAATAGGTCCGTTATATCATTTATGACTTGTGTGCAAAATTTAAGGTTAATCGGACTTGATTTGATAGGTTCCAGCACCGTTTGTGGAAACATAAAATTTTAAAATTCATTAGGCTTGAATTAGGGTATGATTCGTGGTTTTAGCATTGTTTGAGGCGATTTGAGGGTTCGACTAAGTTCATATGATGTTTTGAGACTTGATGGTATGTTTGGTTGAGGTCCTGAGGGGGCTCGGGTGAGTTTCGGGAGGTTAACAGATCATTTTTGGACTTAGCATGTTGGCTGAAGACTGCTGGTGTGTTTTTCTGGTTTTCTTCTTCGCGTTCACGAGAGGGTCTCGCGTTCGCGAAGAGGAGTTGGGTTGTGCATCGTGTTCGCGTTCGCGAAGGGAAAAATAGTGGGCATGGGTTTTTGCCTTCGCGTTCACGAAGGGGAGCTTGCATTCGTGAAGAAGAGCTCGGTAAAGCATCGCGTTCGCGAGCAGTGTCTCTTGTTCATGAAGAGCAATGCTGTGCAGCACGATTTTGTGCTTCGCGAACACGAGGGACCTGTCGCGTTCGCGAAAAAGAGAGGTCTGGACAGAAAGTTTAAGTTCTGAAAATGGGACTTCATTTTTGACGGATTGGAGCTCGGGAAGAGGCTATTTTTGGGAGATTTCCAAGGAAAACAACGGGGTAAGTGTTCTTAACTCATTATTGGTCAAATTACCCGAATCCATGATTGTTTTTAACATTTAATGGGTGAATTAAATTGGAAAGATTAGAGAACTCTCTTGGTTTAATTTGAAGATTTGAGGGTCGAGTTGATGTCAGATTTTGGTAAAATTTGTATGGTTAGACTCATGTTGAATGGGCTTTCGGATTTTGTAACTTTTGTCAGGTTCCGAGACGTGGGATCCATGAGCTAATTTTGAGCTAAATTTCGGATTTTGGTGGAAAATTAGTATTTTCTTATGGAATTAATTTCAATAAATTTTATTGACTGAATCGAATTAATTATGGCTAGATTCGAGGCGTTTGGAGGCTAATTCACGAGGCAAAGGCATAGCAGAATAAAGAATTACACGGTTTGAGGTAAGTAACACTTCTAAACTTGGTTATGAGGGTATGAATCCCCAAAATTTGGTATGATATAAATTGTTTGGAGGTGACACACACGATAGGTGACGAGCATGTAGACGTGCACCACAGAAATTGTGACTTGAATAAATCTTGTGCGGTTGTAAAATTAATGAATCATGTTATTATCTGAACATGTTCCACGTGTTAGAGAAATTGAGTCGAGTGTCACAACTCGTATTTTGGAGTTGTGATTTCGGCCAAGAACTGGTGAGAAAAGGTCCTTCTGATGGTCTGACGTAGAGCAGTCTACTCGGGCAACTTGGGCTTTTTAATTTTAAACATATATAAGGGGGTATAGGTGATGAAAGCTCCGACCTGCCTCCCCCATACGTGCTGCCACCGAGCCGTATAGAACGAGCTGCCTTGGGGGCAAACCTCAAGGGCCTGCCTAGATGACTCAAAGGAGTGTCAAAGGTATCCACACGAGTTTGGGAACTCGTATGGAGCGCGACGCCTTTGGGCCAGCGTTGGGCATCAAAGTGGCGCTGGTGGCTCGAAGTGTAGGACGGCCAACCCCGTGGGCTGCCGAATATTGGAACGAGACCTCCGTGCTGATTGGATACTTGACGCACCTGTCATAGGGGCATCATGTGTCGACTTGTGAGCATGGCTTTGGTTCAACCATGCAAGCAAGGGTCCGTTGGCCTAAAGGTGCAAGTGTGGGCGACACTGCACTACTTCGGGATGGAAGCGTGCTGCAAGAGGGATATGTATGGGCATGGCACGAAAGACGAGCATGACAATGGCCAAGGTCTAAAGGTTGCCTTACTCGGGCGAGGCACGAGCTAGTCGTGGATGTACTAGGCGAGTGTCAAGCTTGAGGATTGGGCTGTGCACGCGGGAGCGATGCTCAGTCTTAGGCTAAGGACAAGGCATGTCCTAAGCCAATCCCCCAAGGTGCTCATGGATTGTTATCCTAAGATGAAGCACCATGACATGTCTAGGGCCAAGGGCCTAGGTATCTTACGGGCGACACAAGTTGGGACGAGCCCCACTAACAGGCACAGGATCGTGCTTGGGAAATCCTGAGACAGGAAGAAGGCTGGCCCGCGGCGAGGGGAGCCGCGGGCACCGCACGGGCGAGCAAGTGCCGCTACCCAACGTGAGGATTTAGGCCCGTGACACTTGGTATCAGAGCTGATTAAGGCCATACTATGCCATGGCATAACGTCAAGGCAAAGGGTGGATATGGCGAGTGCATTTTGGATTTCAGTGCCGAGATCACGTCAAAGCAGAGATTGATGTTCAGATGCCACTAAAGATCGAGAACCCGATACTGATGATCGACGAAAGAAATGGGTGATTCCGTTGTCTTTTAAAGTCTAGGTCGCTACTGAATGAGGTGATATACCGATGAGTCGGATAGCCAAGAGAATACCATGTTTGCCAGGTCGTGCAACCATATTGCAAAAGAGTGGGAGCCTTGGACTATAAATTTGGGGCATGATCATAGCGGAGATCTTGCCAAGGATGCGTGCAATGCATCATGTTGAGTGTCTTTCCTTCGGGAGAAGACTTTGGGTTGCCTGAGGGCATTGCCAAGGTGAGGAAACGAATTCGAGGGTATAGCGAAGCTTCGAAATGGGGCGAGTTTCCAAGTTAGAAGGTGTCATCATTCTGGAAAGGGGTATGTCGAATGATCGGGGACCGAAAGTGTCCAAGTGCGAGGCACACCGAACCGGGAAGCCGTGCTAGAAGGGACAAGAGGGCGCCTGTCTATAGGGCGAGTATTGAAGTACTATCGGGAGAATTGGCTACTTGCTGAGGAAGTGACAACTGGAAAACAAAGAGCTTTGTTCGGAAATGCGGCAATTCTATAACTTTGGGAATGTAGTACTCACCAAAAGTCGTCCCAAGTGCTGGCCGAATGCCAAGTGGGACGACAGAGCTAAGATGTATCCTCCACATTGAGTGTGGGAGGATCCCGCCTATGCAAGAGGCATATGGGCGAAGTCGTGGGTCTGGAAGCAAACACATCTTCAAGTTAGTGAAGGCAAGAGAAAGCTACGTGAGAGGAATGCTACGTGAGCTATGCCAAGAGGGCGTCTTAATGCTACGGGAGAAAAAGGCTACAGGAGCCATGCCAAAGAGGGCATCTTAAGGCTATGGGAGCGACATCAAAAGAGCACATTGATGTGCTAACCTGTGAAGGAAAGATTCAGACGGACATGAAGACCGTGAGAGTCATGGTGTGATTGACTAGTGTGGGTCAATCAGAAAGTTAGACACCAGAGGGTGCAAGTGCGGAGGCACTTTCCTAGTAAGCATCGAAAGGCGATGAAGTGCAGAGGCACGCTTGGAAGATACTTGGGGGAGAAGTGCATGGGGCACGACTCCTTTTGAGAAAGGACTTCGAGGAAGTCCAACCCACAGGACAAAGGGAGCTTGAATGGGCATACCTGAGGGGGGCAGACTCCGGGATGTCTTAAGCCATGATGTGTCATCGGGGACGATGACATTAGGAGTGTGGGAGGATGTCACAACTCACCTTTTGGAGTTGTGATTTCGGCCAAGAACTGGTGAGAAAAGGTCCTTCTGATGGTCTGATGTAGAGCAGTCTACTCGGAAAACTTGGGATTTTTAATTTTAAGCATATATAAGGGGGGTTTAGGTGATGAAAGCTCCGACCTGTCTCCCCCATACGTGCTGCCACCGAGCCATATAGAATGGGCTGCCTTAGGGGAAAACCTCAAGGGCCTGCCTAGATGACTCAAAGGAGTGTCAAAGGTATCCACACGAGTTTGGGAACTCGTATGGACGGCGCGACGCCTTCGGGCCAGCGTTGGGCATCAAAGTGGCACTGGAGGCTCGAAGTGTGGGATGGCCAGCCCCGCGGGCTGTCGAATGTTGGAACGAGACCTCCGTGCCGATTGGATACTTGACGCACCTATCATAGGGGCATCATGTGTCGACTTGTGAGCATGGCTTTGGTTCAACCATGCAAGCAAGGGTCCGTTGGCCTAAAGGTGCAGGTGTGGGCGACACTGCACTACTTCAGGATAGAAGCGTGCTGCAAGAGGGCTATGTATGGGCATGGCACGAAAGACGAGCATGACAATGGCCAAGGGCTAAAGGTTTCCTTACTCAGGCGAGGAACGAGCTAGTCACGGATGCACTAGGCGAGTGTCAAGCTTGAGGATTGGGCTGTGCACGCAGGAGCGATGCTCAGTCTTGGGCTAAGGACAAGGCATGTCCTAAGACAATCCCCCAGGGCGCGCATGGATTGTGATCCTAAGATGAAGCGCCACGACATGTCTAGGGCCAAGGGCCTAGGCATCTTACGGGCGGCACAAGTTGGGGCGAGCCTACGGGCGAGCCCCACTAACAGGCACAGGATCGTGCTTGGGAAATCCTGGGACAGGAAGAAGGCTGGCCCGCGGCGAGGGGAGCCGCGGGTGCCACACGGGCGAGCAGGTACCGCTACCCAACGTAAGGATTTTGGCCCGTGACACGAGGCTCTTATTAAATATCGTGTTTAGGCTATGTGCCAATATTTTGGGACCCATAGGGTCGTGTTGCTGTTGAATTGATTGTTTCAAAAATATACATTTCACACTCAGTCATATTCGTCCATTGTGAGGATATTTATGGGATCGCGCTGCGCACCGTAGCAGGCCATATTGGCTTTATATATGTTATTAATAAATGGATCGGGGCTGCCCGCGTGTAACAGGCCTTATAGGCTTTACTATTTTATAGATCGGGGCTGCCCGCCTGCAGCATGCCTTATAGGCTTAGTTATTATACGGATTGGGACTGCCCGCATGCAGTAGGCCATATAGGCTTTATATCACGCTTGGGCTGAAGGAGCCCCTCAGGAGTCTGTACACAACCCAGTGAGCGTAGATGATTATATATATTCGGGATGGATTTTTCAGGGCATGGACTTGCCTTACTTATTTATTTTTTAATAAATTTACCTGGACATAGATCTTGTCCGTATCATTTACATTTGGGGATAAATTACCCTAGGGCTGGATTGGCCTTATACGATACTGAGTGACTGACTATCAGTCGATGTGTATTTATATACGGATTGGAACATCCTTGGGCTGGATTGGCCATAAACAGTACCGAGTGACCGAATAATTGGTGACCAGTATTTACTTCAGGTCTTTCTACTAAGATGTCATATTCTTCATATCATACAATATTGATCTATTTCACTTGTACTGAGTTTAACTTGAAAGCATGCCTACATTTTTGTACCATTATTTATACTGGACTGTACCTGTAGAGCTCGTCACTACTTTCAACCTAGAGGTTAGTCTTGTTACTTATTGAGTTAGTTGTACTCATACTACACCCTGGACCTCGTGTGCAGATCCAAGTGCTCCCGGATATGGCAGCTGCTAGATTTCGAAGTTAATTCTGTTGGGAACTATCAAGGTAGTTACTTGACGTCCGCAGACTCGATTCCTTTCTTGTTTAATTATTGTACTGTTCTATATTTTCAGACAGTGAATTTTATTCGTCACATTTTGTATTCATATTTAGATGCTCATGTACTCATTGACCCGGGTTTTGAGAGTGTTATATTTGAAATTGTGAGTTTCTTCTGCTGGATTTAAATATTTTGTTTTCAAACTTAAAAGATATGATAGTTTATTGAGATTGTTGGCTTGCCTAGTATTGAGATAGGCGCCATCACGACAAGTGAGATTTTGGGTCGTGGCAAGTTGGTATCAGAGCCTAGGTTACATAGGTCTCACGAGTCATGAGCAGGCTTAGTAGAGTTTTGCGGATCAGTACAGAGATGTCTGTACTTATCTTCGAGAGGCTGCCGAACCCTTAGAAAATTTCACTTTATTGTATTGAGTCGTGCGAACTTGTTGATTCTGAAAACTAAAAAAATCCTTTTATTCTATTCTCTCACAGATGGTGAGGACACGTACTACGAGATCGGACAGTCAGCAACTAATGCCACCAGTTAGGGCCGCGAGAGGCCGGGGCCGTGGTAGAGGCCAGGGCCGAGGTAGATGTCGAGGTGTAGCTCGTACCACAGTGGGACCAACACCTGTAGTACCACCAGTTGCACCAGCTGTGCTTATTGAGATTTCAGGCCTTCAGCAGACTTTGGCCAAGATACTGATAGTTTGCACTGGCCTTGCTCAGGTGGTTTCGGCTCAGGCCACACCTTCCACTTCTCAGGCCGGGGGAGGTACTCATACCCCTATTTCCCGTACTCCAAATCAGGTAGTACAGGGACTTCAGATGCCGGGGGGCAGTACCAGCCCATCCAGTTGCAGCCGGTCATGCCCCTGTAGTCTCTTTTATGGTAGATGATGAGCAAAGAAGACTTGAGAGATTTGGGAGGCTTCAGCCTCTATCATTTAGAGGTGCTGAGTCAGAGGATGCTTAGGGTTTTTTGGATAAATGCTAGCGGATGCTTCGGACAACAGGTATTCTAGAGACCAGTGGGGTCTCGTTCACTACTTTTCAGTTTTCTAGGGCTGCTTTCAGATGGTGGGAGGCTTATGAGAGACGCATGCCAGTCGGTGCAGTGCCACTTATATGACAGGAGTTATCTATTCTCTTTTTGGAGAAGTTCGTGCCACAGTCTCGTAGGGAGGAGCTGCGCAAACAGTTTGAGCAGCTTCGACAGGATGGTATGTCTGTGACCCAATAAGAGATGAGGTTTTCTGAGTTGGCTCGTCACACAATTGGATTGGTTCCCACTGATAGGGAGAGGATTAAGAGGTTCATTGATGGCCTCACATATCAACTACAATTGCTTATGACTAGGGAGGGGGTATCTGGTGCAACTTTTGACGAGGTGGTTGACATTGCTCGATAGATAGAGGTGGTCCATAGCCAGGAGCGTGGTGATAAGGAGGCTAAGAGGCTTCGAGGTTCGGGCGATTTTGGTGGGGTACCTTTTGGAGGGCAGTTCTACCACAACAAGGGACGTCCAGTTCACCGTGGTGCATCATCTAGCCATAGTTCATACAGTTCTCATCAGAGTCAGTAATCTCTCAGTGCACTTCTAGCCCCGAGTACACCTCGTGCACTATCAGTTCAGGGATCATATGTACCAGGTCCTTTTGGTAGTTATTCTGGTTCCCGAGGTCCGCCTCAGAACTCGCCACCATTTTTCGAGATGGAGTGCTATGAGTATGGAGAGATGGGTCATGTGAGGAAATATTGTCCCCACCATACGCGATGTACAATTCAGCAGATGAGTCAGGCTACTACTTCTGCACCAGTTGCTCTACCACCCGTCCAACTAGCTCGGGGTGGGGTTCAGTCAGCTAGGGGTCGTCCAAGAGGAGGAGGCTGATCCGGTGGTGGTCAGGGCCGATTCTATGCTTTTCCTGCCAGACCAGATGCTGTTGTTTCAGATGCAGTGATCACATGTATTGTCTCAGTGTGCCACAGGGAGGCATCTATATTATTTGACCTTGGCTCCACATATTCGTATGTTTCATCATATTTTGTTCTTTTTCTAGATATGCCCCGTGAGTCCTTAGTTTCACCTGTTCATGTATCTATGCCGGTGGGCGATACTATAATTGTGTACCGTGTGTATCACTCATGTGTGGAAATTATTAGGGGACGAGACCAGAGGTGATCTTTTATTGCTTATTATGGTCAATTTAGATATTATCTGGGTATGGTGAGATATCAGATATTTTGTCATATGGATTTGGGCCAATTGGGGGAGTCTGCTATCTACGCTTTGATTGCGCAATTATGCGCGGTATTGGTTTCGTTCCTAGGTACACTTGTGGATTAGTTATGGCTTGTAGAGGTTGAGATCAGGGATGACTTGAGTAAGAAAAAAAAATTCTTGAATGCGGGTTATATTGTACTTTATGAAAAAAAATCATGAGATGATTAAATTGTTATTTTGAAGGATGTAGTGCGCACGGAGTATGAATTTGATTGGTGGTGTTAAGGCAGGGTTACTTCTTTGGGGGCTGTTGTGCTAATGGGGACTAGTGTCTTTTGACTTGTTCGGGCAGTGCAATTTAGATTTGAGCATAGTGGGTGACTTTTGAAAGGGTTATAATGGTTTTAAAATGTATAGGTGTCAATTGAAATTTTTTCGGAATTTGTATATCGCCAAAATTAGTTATTTGCACCAGATGGTGCGGGGCTTGCGGTAATTCTGTATGACTATGGATTCCACATTCCAGTATAAGAAGGGTAAAAGAATAATTTTAAATTCACATGGGATATTTTCAGAGTGGGCATTTCAGTTGTGGTACTTATGGGGGTGCTTAAGAAGAATACAGTACCTTATGGGCATTAGGGTGATGCGATTTTATGTCAGGATGTCTTGTAGTGAGTTTAGGGCAAGGATCGTAATGTTTTGACAAGGGGATATGATAACTGGAGGGTAATTGAGAAGAAGAATCTAAGAAAATAGGGCAACCAGGTATGTAATTTGCTTGTGACTCAGAGTTTATAATGAGATCCTTGTGCTTGTCACATGATGACATGATGGATGTGGTGTGTTGTGCGGGATTAAGATTTATATGTACAAGGTGGCAGTTCTTTCTTGAAGGGAAGGTCATGAATTATAGACAACATGGTCAGTTTCAGATATTTAGATGAATGTTATAACTGCTCGGTAATCCGTGAGAAGGGTGCATATTTCAAAAGGCGCATTCTGTTCTGACTTTCGAATGTCATCGGTATTGCGATACTCACCTAGTTAATAGACTACTGATATACGAGTTATTGATATATGGCACATAGGAATTATAGAAATATTCCTAGTGGGATGATCGTGCATGAAAGATGTGATAGCTATGCGAGTGCTGTAGTTATGATCAGTTACGATGGTTCATGTGTGCTTATGTGATTTCTCATGTATAATATGATTAGATTAGAGGCCTGTGACCATGCCAGTCGGATTATGTTATTGGAACGTGAGTTGTCCGTGTAGATCCATGTACTGATATTTTTGGCATGTGAGTTATCCGTGCTGGTACAAATATTTATATTATTGGCATGTGAGTTGTCCGTGCTGGTCTAGATATTGATACTATAGCACGTGAGTTATCCGTGCGAGTGATGTTAATGTAAGCTCTAGAAGAGCTGATTACTGTTATTAAATTTGTGTGTCTTAATTCTACTATATATAATGAGCTTATAGCATTACAGTTGTGGTGGTGCTGGTTGAACTTCCAATACGGTTCTCTACTTTGAGACATCTTCCATTTTGGGTACAAGGTTGCGTAGCTACGGATTGAGTTTTATTGGTGTGGCATGTCAATGGGATAGTTGTGTTTAATAAAATAAGGTCATTGGACCTAGAATGGGTACTATCAGGTTT
The DNA here is from genome assembly GCF_000390325.3 of Nicotiana tomentosiformis. Taxonomy (NCBI): domain Eukaryota; kingdom Viridiplantae; phylum Streptophyta; class Magnoliopsida; order Solanales; family Solanaceae; genus Nicotiana; species Nicotiana tomentosiformis. The sequence continues at coordinate 112,254,484 of NC_090815.1, read as the reverse complement.
GATTATAATATATTGGGAGGATAATATTGAAAGTCGGCTTAGAAAGTGATTATGGTTCTGGTTGGGGTGGGAGAGCTCCATGACTTGTCGATATGATATGATGTTATGAGATTTCGCATGTTTCTTTCATTATCAGCAGTGTGCGAAAGTTTTAGAACGAGGTTTCGTTTGATATGGGGTTTAATACTATTACCGGGTTACTTTGGAGTAGTTAATGTGACCGAAAATGGTGCTGCGAGCATGCGAGTTGTGTAGTATGTTAAGTTATTATATCTGGGTCTATGGTTATGGCTTGATATAGCTTGTTCAGACTCATACAGCATGTTGATGTGAGATTCAGGTCTTGAAAAGAAATTCTGAATGTTTGAAATTGAATTCCAAAGTTTATGGGCTAAGGTTGAAGTAATGGTTTTTAATTATGTTGTGTTGTCAGGCCTATACAATTTACTCAGAATATGGTGGCATGGGATCACCCCCGGGCATGTGCGTGGTAGATAGAATAGTGACGTGATGGCTTGGAAACAACTCTTGGCACGTTCGAGGACGAACGCATGTTTAAGTGGGGGAAAATATAATGACTCGGCCGGTTGTTTTGAGTATTACAGCCTCATTTCCCCATTTACTGCTCAATTTATGCTTTACAATTGTTTTATGACTTACCAGGTTAATTGGTTCGGGTCCGGTGAGGTTTTGGAATGAATTGGAACACTTAGTTCCAAGGTTTAAAGCGTAAGTTAAAATAGTGACTGGATGTCTACTTATGTGTAAACAACCCTGGAATGGAGTTTTGATGATTCCAATAGCTCCATATGGTGATTTTGGACTTAGGAGCGTGTCAGGAAAATTATTTGGAGGTCCGTAGTGGAATTAGGATTGAAATGGCGAAAGTCGAATTTTTGGGAAGTTTGACAAGGGAATTGACTTTTTGATATCGGGGTCGAAATCCGATTCTGAAAATTTTAATAGGTCCCATATATCATTTATGACTTGTATGTAAAATTTGAGGTTAATTAGACTTGATTTGATAGGTTCCGGCGTCGTTTGTGGAAACTTGAAATTTCAAAGTTCATTAGGCTTGAATTGGGGTATGTTTCGTGGTTTTAGCGTTGTTTGAAGTGATTTAAGGGTTCGACTTAGTTCGTATGATATTTTGGGACTTGATGGTATGTTTGGTTGAGGTCCCGGGGGGCTCGGGTGAGTTTCGGGAGGTTAACAGATCATTTTTGGACTTGGCATGTTGGCTGAAGACTGCTGGTGTGTTTTTCTGGTTTTTTTCTTCGCGTTCGTGAAGAGGAGCTGGGTTGTGCATCGTGTTCACATTTGGGTATCGCGTTCGCGAATGGAAAAATAGTGGGCATGGGTTTTTGCCTTCGCGTTCGCGAAGAAGAGCTCGGTAAAGCATCGCGTTTGCGAGCGGTGTCTCGCGTTCGCGAAGAGCAATGTTGGGCAGCACAATTTTGTGCCTCGCGAACGCGAGGGACATGTCACGTCCGCGAAAAAGAGAGGTCTGGACAAAAAGTTTAAGTTCTGAAAATGGGACTTCGTCCCATTTTCCATTTTTGACGGATTGGAGCTCGGGAAGAGGCGAAATTTGGGAGATTTTCAAGGAAAATAACGGGGTAAGTGTTCTTAACTCATTATTGGTCAAATTACCGGAATCCATGTATGTTTTTAACATTTAATGGATGAATTAAGTTGGAAAGATTAGAAAACTCTCTTGGTTTAATTTGAAGATTTGAGGGTCGAGTTGATGTCGGATTTTTGTAAAATTGGTATGGTTAGACTCGTGGTTGAATGGGCTTTCGTATTTTGTAACTTTTGTCGGGTTCCGAGACGTGCGACCCACATGCGATATTTGAGCTAAATTTCGGATTTTGTTGGAAAATTAGTATTTTCTTATCGAATTAATTCCAATAAAATTTATTGACTGAATCGAATTAATTGTGGCTAGATTCGAGGCGTTTGAAGGCCAATTCACAAGGCAAAGGCATAGCGGAGTAAAGAATTACACAGTTTGAGGTAAGTAACACTTCTAAACTTGGTTCTGAGGGTATGAATCCCCGAAATTTGGTATGATATAAATAGTCTGGAGGTGACACACACGATAGGTGACGAGTATGTAGACGTGCACCACGTAAATTGTGTCTTGAATAAATCTTGTGTAGTTGTAAAATTAATGAATCATGTTATTATCCGACATGTTCCATGTGTTAGAGAAATTGAGCCGAGGCTCTTATCAAATATCGTGTTTAGGCTATGTGCCAATATTTTGGGACCCATGGGGTCGTGTTGCTGTTGAATTAATTATTTCAAAAATTTACATTTCACACTCAGTCATATTCGTCTATTGTGAGGATATTTATGGGAACGAGCTGTGCACCGCAGTATGCCATATTGGCTTTATTTATGTTATCAATAAATGGATCGGGGCTGCCCGCCTACAGCAGGACAAAATGGCTTTACACATTATTATTATTATATGGATCGGGTCTGTCCGCCTGCAGCAGTCCTTACAGGCTTTACTATTTTATGAATCGGGGCAGCCCGCTTGCAACAGGCCTTATAGGCTTTGTTATTATACGGATCGGGACTGCCCGCCTGCAGTAGGCCATATAGGCTTTATATCACGCTTGGGCTGAAGGAGCCCCTCCGGAGTCTGTACACACCCTTAGTGAGCGTAGATGATTATATATATTCGGGATGGATTTTCCAAGGCATAGACTTGCCTTACTTATTTATATTGTAATGAATTTACCTGGACACAGATCTTATCCGTATCATTTACATTTGGGGATAAATTACCCCAGGGCTAGATTGGCCTTGTACGATATTGAGTGACTGACTGTTAGTCGATGTGTATTTATATACGGGTTAGAACACCCTTGGGCTGGATTGGCCATAAAAAGTACCGAGTAACCGAATAATTGGTGACTAGTATTTACTTGAGGTCTTTCTACACTCTGCACCTCGTGTGAAAATCCAGGTGCTCCCGGATACGGCGGCTGCAAGATTTCGAAGTTAATTCTGTTGGGAACTATCAAGGTAGCTGCTTGACGTCCGCAGACTCGATTTCTTTCCCGTTTAATTATTGTATTGTTCTATATTTTTAGACAGTAATTTTTAACCCTCAGACTTTGTATTCATATTAGATGCTCATGTACGCAGTGACACTGTGTTTTGGGTGTGTTATATTTGAAATTGTGAGTTTCTTCTGCTGAATTTAATTATTTTTTTTTCAAACTTAAAAGATATGGTGGTTTATTGAGATTGTTGGCTTGCCTAGTATTGATATAGGCGCCATCATGACAGGTGAGATTTTGGGTCGTGACATTAGCACCATGTATAACTAAGGAGACATGTAACCAGGGGTTAATACCATGTATTACTGAACGGAATGTAACTAGGGGTTGGTACCCTGTATTAGTAAAATAAATGTAACCAAGGGTTGGTAACCTCTATTATTGAACGGAATGTAACCAAGGGTTGGTACCCTATTTTATTGAAAGGGATGTAACTAGGGGTTGGTACCCTATGTTACTGAAAAAGTGTGGAATCCATCTAGGTTAAAAAGGTTCTACCTGAGTTGAGCTACGTAAAATAGCATGAACGAAGAGTACTTCTACCCGGAAATATGAGCTGGATCCCCCTAAGCAAAAAGGTTCTACCAGGGTTAAGCTACGTAAAATAAACCTCAGCGAAAAGTACTTCTTCTCGGAAGTATGAGCTAGATCTACCTAGGTTAAAATGGTTTTACCCAGGTTAAGCTACGTAAGATAGTTAGAGCAAAGAGTACTTCTATTTGAAAATATGAGCTGGATCCCCCTAGGCAAAAAGGTTCTACCCGAGTTAAGCTATGTAAGACAACCTGAGCGAAGAATACTTCTACCCGAAATTATGAGCTGGATCCCCCTAGGCGAAAGGTTCTACCTGGATTAAGCTACGTAAAACAGCCTGAGCGAAGAGTACTTCTACCCGTAAATATGAGCTGGATCCTCCTAGGTGAAAATGTTCTACCTGGGTTAAGCTACATAAACCAGCCTGAGCTAAGAGTGGTTCTACCAGGAAACATGAGTTGGATCCCCTTAGGCGAAAAGGTTTGACCTGGGTTAAGCTACGTAAAACAGCCTAAGCGAATAGCACTTCTACCCGGAACTATGAGCTAAATTACCCTAGGCGAAAAGGTTCTACCTGGGTTAAGCTACGTAAAACAACCTAAGCGAATAGCACTTCTACCCGGAAATATGATCTGAATCCCCCTAGGCAAAAAGGTTCTACCTGGGTTAAACTACATAAACAACCTAAGCGAAGAGTACTTCTACCCGGTAATATGAGTTGGATCCCCCTAGGCGAAAAGGTTCTACCTGGCTTAAGCTACATAAAAGAGCCTGAGCGAAGTGTACTTCTACCTGGAAATATGAGCTGGATACCTCTATGGGAAAAGGTTCTACCTGGGTTAAGCTATGTAAAACAACCTGAGCGAATAGTACTTCTACCCGAAAATATGAGCTGAATCCCCCTAGGTGAAAAAGTTCGATCTGGGTTAAGCTACGTAAAACAGCCTGAGCGAAGAGTACTTCTACCCGAAAATATAAGCTGGATCCCGCTAGGCGAAAATGTTCTACCTAGGTTAAGCTACATAAAAGAGCCTGAGCGAAGTGTACTTCTACCCGAAAATATTAGCTGGACCCCCTAGACGAGAAAGTTCTACCTGGGTTAAGTTACGTAAAACAAATCTGAGCGAAGAGTACATCTACCCAAAAATATGAGCTTAATCCCCCAAGGAGAAAAGGTTCTACCTAGGTTAAAGTACGTAAAACAGCCTGAGCGAAGAGTACTTTTACCCGAAACTATGAGCTGAATCCCCCTAGGCGAAAAGGTTCTACCTGGGTTAAGCTATGTAAAATAGCCTCAGTGAAGAATACTTCTACCCAGATATATGAGCTGAATACCCCTAGGTGAAAAGGATCTGCCTGGGTTAGACTACATAAAACAACCTGAGCGAAGAGTACTTCTACCCGAAAATATGAGCTAAATACCCTTAGGCGAAAATGCTATACTTGGGTTAAGCTACGTAAAACAACATGAGCGAATAGTACTCCTATCTTGAAATATGAGCTGAATCCCCCTAAGCAAAAAGGTTCTACCTGGGTTAAGCCACGTAAAGCAGCCTGAGCGAAGAGTACTTCTACCCGAAAATATGAGCTGGATCCCCCTAGGCGAAAAAGTTCTACCTGGGTTAAGCTACATAAAACTGCATGAGTGAAGAGTACTTATACCCGAAACTATGAGCTGAATCCTCCTAGGCAAAAAGGTTCTATCCGGGTTAAACTACAAAAATGGTCTGTATGAACAATAGTGATGCATGATAAAAATAAAGAAATTGGAGATTTTGTGTAAACTTACCTTTTGTGACATTAGTCCTTTAAGAATTTCCATTCTGCACTGATTTGTTCCTGCTTCAAACAAAGAAAAATTGTGAATTTGAAAAGTGGTGGTCGGTTTGTGGCCATGATGTCTTTGGCAGCTTGGCTTTATGCCCATTCGCTTCTGGAAGACCGACTGTATTGGTAGTTGGCTCCAATGCTGGTAGACTCTATTGTTTCTTTCGAAAGACTTTTGTTCTCTGCACCAACCCTGATTGTGTTTGTGGCTCAATCCGCCTTATCCCAAAAAGAACACACATTTTTAAAACCATTTTTTTCTTATATCTGGCATGGCTTTTGTTTTAAAGTAATTTGTCTATTAGAGCGAATCACAACTGGATATATGCTTTTTGCATGATGTGCATACACCAAAGTCTTTGTTCGATACTACAGGAAATCCATGATTAATCTTGCAGTCTTTTCTTTGCTTGCTTTTGACAAGTAGGCCAATAGGCGTATTTTTGGGAGGAACCTTTATATTGCACGAATCCTCAAGATATGTCGATTGTAATAACTGAGTGCATGTTGCTCCCTCGACAGTGTTATCTTGAACGTTCTAGCCAGAATTTGCTTTGTGCAACTGAAAAGTTGGTAGAAGATTTTGAAATCCTTTCTTGCTTATTTTGATGAGGACTGACTCAAAAGCAAAAAGACAAAGTTATGCAGAAATAGAAGGAAGTAATTTTTAACAAGAGACGTAACTTTTATGGGAAAGGAATAAAAGAAGGGGCTCATGTGAGTGTGGTAGCCAGCCTTAGTGATCATGACATGCATTTTGGACTTCACGACGTGAGCTTTCAAAACAATCTAACCTTTCCTCTTGTCATTCCTTCGAGCTTTGAAATCGAGCATCTTTGTGCCAATTAATTTGCATCAGACTCACGACTCACCTTAGACTAGTGGTGCTCCGAGGAATTTTTACCAACAAGTCTCTCTCATTTATTTATCTCTACTTACCGTCGTCTTAAAGTGCCCGTGAAGGTTTTCCTAGTTAGGATCTTTTTTTTTTTTTTGCTTTCTAGTGTGAACAACTTGATAGTGTTCTATGTCGTATGACAATTGTTGCTCATTTTATGCTTCTTTTAGAATTCTTGAAGGTTTATGAGGAGGTCTTTATTTGGAAGGCTATTGGATATGGTTAGAAAGAAAGAACGGTATGAAGGCTCAAAATAGACTCAATATGATGGGGTTGTACACTTACAACTCTTGGAATCGGCTCTTTAAAAAGAAAAAAACTAATACAAACTCATGCCCCAGTTTTAGATATTGGATTTTTTTGGTTGGACTGAACCCTCGTATAGAGCTGCCTGCGTATCCTTTAAAGGAATCAAGTCAAAGGTAGTTCAAACATCTGACCTAACTATTTCTTTTTCATTTTTTTTAATTTTGATTAATGCCCCAGCTCTTATGTTCTAGGGGCATGGACCTTAGACTATTTATTTTTGGACATTTGACTATAGACTTGATTCCAAGAGGGGGGGGGAAGGGGGGTCAAATATTATATCATAGGCTCAAAAGGTGTAACAAATGGTATAAAGTGTCTGGGTAGCAGAAAAAGGGCCTCTTAGCCTCGAGAACGCCAAACATATTATTTCTTCACAATTATGACATTGATAAACATGTTGTCTTCTAGGTCTTGTCCAGCGTAAAGCTGTATGAGCAATAATTTCCTCACAGGGAATGACCTTTGTCAATTTGGGTGACCTTTCTTTCTTGATATGGAAGTGTGCATTTCGATACTGATTGATTCGTTTCAAATTATATGTATTGCACCTTCTATTGAAAAACACTTTCTATCTTTTAGTGCTAAACAGACTTCAAACCATTCGATCATCCTTAAGCCTGATCTTCACAACAATTTATAGTTAGAGATCCTTAACCTCCATGGGTATGATTGCTTTGGTTCCACGTATACTTGGCTTATACTTATTTTCGAAGTGTTTCAACTCTTTATTCATCTTCAAAAGTGTCTCTTTCTTTTAGTTATCAAATTCAAGACTAGATCAATTTTCTAAAATCTGGCCGAAATTTTCGCATGCATGTCAAATGACTTGGAAGAATTCTCATATCTCCCTATCATCATATATCGTCTCACACCAAGCATATCCTGTTGCTTAAACCTAGTAAGAGTCAACCAACATTTGTTTCTGCTTTTCACCACAAAACTGTGTACTTGTCTTTTCGTGAACTTAGTTGGATCAACAATAGCGGTGCTTATTCCCATGGTTGAGAACATGATAGAGTGATCCTGGATTGTTTTCTTGATTCACCATTGCAAACCAACAAACCGACCACCTTTAACTAGCTTTTATTTCAAAACAACAAGCATGTTAGAATGAACACTCTTCTTCTCTCTTTTTATTTACCACTTTGTTTTTCAAAATCATTCAATCGAACCTGATGTGGGTTCCTAACGTATCATGTGGGAACATGAATCAGATCTTGCGTAGTTTGAGAAGATCAGGAATAAAATAAATAAACTAACTCTTACTCTTATACAATTCAGACCATGATAACTCCTAACAAGGAAAATATTATTTTGGGAATTGTTGAAAGAAAGACTTCTAAAGAATTTTTTTTTGGATTTCAAATTTTTGTTGGAATTGTTGAAAGAAAGACTTCTAAAGAAGAAAGAACACGTTTTTTGATTTTGAATTTTTGTCTTTGAATTTCCGAAAATATTTTTGGATTTTGAGTTTTCTTTTTAATTTTTAAAAGAAAAACTAGTGAACAAGAACAAAAATATTTTGAAATTCATATATTTTTTTTATTTTATTTTTGTTTTTTTAAATTTCTGGATTTGATGTCTCAAAGATAGATTTAAAGAAAAATATTTTTGGATTTTTGAAAATTGGGGTCGGACCCGATAAAGGTTGCCTATGTATCTCATATCCGGTGAGAATCAAACCCGCATAATTTGGTCAAAAATAGAGAAAACAAAATGACTAATTTTGAAAATTTTGATTATTACAATGTTTTTTTTTTTTTAAAAAAATCACCTTACATCGAACATTTCGAAAATGTTAGTAAAAATTGGGTATTTGTACCTAACCGGGGGAATGATTTTTTATTTTCAACTCTACTCTAATTTTTGTAAAATCGGTCAATAATGCAAGCAAGACTTCCAAATGATTTTGCAAGTAGCACATAAGTGAACATGATGGTCTAAAAAAGGATACCTGTCATAGATGAGCCCGGCCCCTGTGTCGCGATTCGCTATGTCAAATGCACATGATGCAATAAAACGATCCTACTAGGAATAACCAAGCATGTGGCTTGTTCTTCTAGGTTTTAAAAATCCTAGGGGATGAGGTGTATCTAGACTGACATAAAACGAGCGAACAACTCGAGTTGGGAAGGGATAGCATACCAGGAGCAATATTTATCCGGCTTAACTACTGGACCCTCCCCGTTCTTAAACATGGGTGACTAATAATCCTTCACTGGGAGCTCAGGCCCATCGGCTTTATCTCAAAAATAATGGGCGCGTATCCGCGATTCCACGGTTATATTCAGAAGAATCAGAGATGGTGCGTGAGAAGACAGTTTATATGTACAGTTCATCTATATGAAAGCGATAAAAAGCGGACAAGTAGCACATTAGGCCCAAATAAATCACAATATATACACAAATTAATAAAGCCAAATAAAGTCAATGTACAAGCTCGAATTCTTGAAGTCTCCAGCAGTGTTGCCATAGTTGTCACACCCCTTTTTACCACCAAAAACGATATGTGTTTTATGGATTGTGGTGGGTTAAAAAGTTTTTCCAATTAAAGTGATAAGTTTTTGATAGGGACTATTTTATTTACAGAGCGCCACTTGGAATTGAGTTTTGGTGTTCCAAGTCACCTCATTGAATCCCTAAACAAAAGGAAATTGACTCTACTTATTATTGGTCTGCGAAAATAATGTTTGGATAAGAAATTCTGTTGACCGGGGAGATGGTGTAAGGAATTTCCTGAGTCCCATGGTTCTAGCACAGTCGATTTATTGACTACATGTGGCTTGAATTAATTTTGGACAAACTGTGATTTATAAGATTTTCATGTTTTTCTTATGTCCGCTTTTATTGCTTGATTATCAAAATTATTAAATAATGACCTGGATAATATTAAATGTCCATAACCGCACCACGCAAAATGTGCGACCGAGACGAAAAAATTTATAGCGCGCCTAATGTTTGTCTAGTGCTTAAATTAATTACTAAGGTTATTAAGTTAAATTAGTAATTAAGCTATATAATTTAGAAGGAAATATGACAAATTGATAATTGGAAATTTGGACCAGCTTTGTTTATTGTGTTTAAAATGGCATTGGGCCACTTTCTTTGTTATTAGTGCTGCTGGCCAATTTTGGTGCATTTACACTGCTGGCCCTTTTTGGACAACTTTAATATTGGGCTAGCCTTTAACTTGTTGTAGTTGGGCCTGCAGAAATTTAGGTTTAGGCCCAGGATACTTTGAAATTGGGGTTTGCATAGACAGCCACCCGAAGGCCAGATTATTAACCCAACCAATTTTACTATAGCCATTTCTACCAAGTCATGACTGCATAAATAACCACTTTACCAACACAACCACTTTTATCTTAATAAAGATCTAAATCAGAGTGACATGCCAAAAATCCAGCACTAATCGATTTTTAATACTTTAAACATAAAGCATTAAAAACTAACCTCCATAAACATACAAAATAATAGTTTCAACTGCCCATATAAAAGAAAGTTAATGTTAACTGACTTCTAGCACGTTTCCAGGCTTAATCACAATCATAATATTTATTCTTACACAAAATTGAACATATTCATGTTCCAACAATCCAAACTAAATTCAAATCTTTATTACCTCTCAAAGTATCTGCAATACAAAGTAAAGAAAAAAATACCCGGATCGCAGAATTGTAAAAATACAGTCGTAGAATGAGCAAGAATAGCAGCAAAAAATAGCAGTAGAAATGGCGTTAAGACAGCCGAGAAAACCAACAAATATGCTTGAAACTAGTGGCTAAGCAACTGTTTTGCACTCTAAGAGACACTCACAAAGCTCACAATTCTTACCTACTAAAGATGATTTTACTGAAATTTTTCTCTCAAAATTATCTCTTTTTTTTCTAGTCCGTAGAGATCTCTGCTGCTACTCTAAAGATGTACATTTTTATGGGAGAAAAACCAAGCATTTCATGATTAAAAATCTGTCTTTTGTTTTGGACAGATGTTTCAACAAAATCTGCTCTAAAATAAAAAAAAGGGAAGAGTTTCTAGTTCAATCTTGTCCAAAAGAGAGTATTTCAACCAAAATCTGCTCTTCACTATTCAAAGACAGACTTTTGTTAAAGAACTGTCCAAAAGTATATATTGTCTTACCAAACAATTGACTTTTGAGTTCTGTACTCAAAAGCTCTCTGAACCAGTAAATAAGCAACCAAACAAGTACCCTATACTCTTAAGTATTCCTTCATTACCTCATTTTTCATCAATACAAAACTATTTTACTGCTTCAACAAGTGCAAAAACAAAAAATTAGCATTTCAAACTTCAAAAACTAATGCTAAAATAATTAATTAGAGACAAAATAAAATCTAAAAAATAATAAAAAAAATCAGCCATGAAACAAGAATAAGATTTTTACCATTTTACAATTCAAATGGCTGAAACAATGGTGGTATGCCAACTCGGTAGAACTTTGAACTTCGAGCACGATTTTCTTATTGATAAATCGCGACCGCAAAACTCCGGTGAGCCAAAGATCAGTCACGATATTATCAAAAACAAAGTCGTGTTTCGAGTTCGAGGCTAGCCTAAGCACAGGCGAGGTAGTGATGGCGGCATGCGGCAGTGGCAGCAGTGGTATTCTTGGGGTGAAATTGATATCAATGGGTAGGTCTATAGGAGCTCTATCCGTTGATAAAAGTATTGCGAGGTGGTAGTGGTCGGAGCTTCAAAAGTTTGGGCAAAGAAGTAGAGGCCAAAGTTTCCTAAATGTACAATTCAAAGAGTTTGAGGGGCTTTTGAAGGATTGGTTTGGAGATATGGAAAAAGGAGGTTGTGGGGATTATATGATGTGAATTTGGGGGCGTTTGGAGGTGGTGCGCCACCAGTGGGCGATTTGTGGCGACGGCGGAGAGGCAGCGACTAGGGAGAAAGAGAGAGTGAAGAGAGAGAGAAGAGAGAGGAAGAAGAAAAGAATTATGGGTGAAAATGGGGGCAATTTTTAGATTTTTGAGACTTTAAATACCTAGGAAGATAGTGAATGAGAGCCATTGGATCAAGATGGAATGAATGGGTAAGATTTGATCTTGCCTCATTTTGTGAAACAACGCAGTTTTATTATGAAACTATGTCGTTTTGATCCAGTGGCAAGCCAACAATTGGACTGGGTCGGCCAAATTGGGCGAAAAACTTGGGCCTGATTTGTGCATAACTCAACTGAAAATGACATTAATCGAAACCTTTAAACCCATTAATAAATTAATTAATAATCTAATGCTAATGTCTATAAACACATAATAAACCTAGAAATAATGTAATGTAGGAGAAATAGAAAGAGCAAAAATTAGATGTTTACAACTGCCCCTCTTTGCTCGATAACACGAAGATTTTTCGTACAAAGAAAGTGAATGTCATCGCTAATTTTGCTCGTGTGTAACTCCAATGAAAGCATTTTTCTTTTTGTTTGAAAAACGTGATCGAACCTTGCTTCCGAGGTTGCCTATATATCCTTGGCTATAAAGGAATCATGTCAGTGTATTTCTGGGAAATTTTGGTAGTTGGGACTACCAGACACTAGGGTTAAGACTGTTGTTGTTCTGTTGTTGTTGTTACTGTCACTTACTGCCTACATCAAAAGAAAAAGAGAAGATAACTACGTATGTCTGCAAGCTAAGAGTTACAAAATTTCTATCTTTGTTTCTTCTGGATTCAAATCTTGATTCTTGACCTGCTCACTTGCGTTGACCTTAGATTGGATCTTGACGCCCTTTGAAGAAATATTATGGCTCATTCTCAATTGCTTGATTTACCGATCAGAATTTGAGAAAATGAAACTTGAGAAGCTGGGCTGCTAACAAATTATCAAAGCTAAATCCAACTATCTTGTGATCGAAAGACTTCTCTCTTCTGATGAGAAACTAAAACTGCAAGCTTCAATCTTCACTTGTGCTATAAGGCGGGGCCTACAAACCCATCAAAAACGAACAAAACGAATAAAATTTTTCTGCCCCACTTTGGACTATGGAAATTTTGTGGGTTGTTAGAGAAAGCTATAAACTATCTAACTTATTGAAAGGAAGATAAAGACAACAGTATAACCTAGCTATGTGAATATATGCAACCACATGTTAGTACCATATATTGAAAAAAGAAAATGTAACCAGGGGTTGGTACCCTGTATTATTGAAAGGAATGTAACCAAGGTTTGGTACCCTGTATTACTAAGAAGAAATGTAATCAGGGGTTGGTACCCTGTATTACTGAAAGAATGTAACCAGGGATTGGTACCCTGTATTACTAAGGAGAAATGTAACCAGGGGTTGGCGCCCTGTATCACTAAGGAGAAATATAACCAGTGGTTGGTACCATGTATTACCTAAAAAGAATGTAACCAGGGGTTGGTACCTTGTATTACCGAAAGGAATGTAACAAGGGGGTGGTGCCCTGTATCACTAAGGATAAATGTAACTGTGGTTTGGTACCCTGTATTACTAAACGGAATGTAACCTGAGGTTGGTACCCTGCATTACTAAATGAAATGTAACCAGAGGTTGGTACCCTGTATTATTGAACAGAATGTAACCAGGGGTTGGTACCCTGTATTACTGAAAGGGATGTTACTAGGGCTTGGTACCCTGTGTCACTGAAAAAGTGCTGAATCCATCTAGGTGAAAAAGGTTCTACCTGAGTTGAGCTACGTAAAATAGCCTGAGCGAAGAGTATTTCTACACGGAAATATGACATGGATCCCCCTAGGTGAAAAGGTTCTACCTGGGTTAAGCTACGTAAAACAAGCATGAGCGAAGAGTACTTCTACTCTGAAATATGAACTGGATCCCCCTAGGTGAAAAAGGTTTTACTTGGGTTAAGCTACGTAAGATATCCTGAGCGAAGAGTACTTCTACCCGGAAATATGAGCTGGATCCCCCTAGGCGAAAATGTTCTTTCTGGGTTAAGATACATAAGACCAACTTGCGCGAAGAATACTTCTACCCGAAACTATGAGTTGGATCCCCCTAGAAGAAAGGTTCTACATGGGTTAAGCTAGATAAAACAGCCTGAGCGAATGGTACTTCTACCAGAAAATTATGCTGGATCCCCTTAGGCGAAAAGGTGATACCTAGGTTAAGCTACGTAAAAGCTCCTAAGCGAAGAGTACTTCTACACGGAACTATGAGCTGAATCTTTCTAGGGGAAAAGGTTCTACCTTGGTTAAGCTACGTAAAACAGCCTGAGCGAATAGTACTTCTACCCGAAAATATGAGCTGAATCCCCCTAGGTGAAAAGGTTCTACCTGGGTTAAGCTACGTAAAATAACCTTAGCGAAGAGTACTTCTACCCGAAAATATGAGCTGGATCCCTCTAGGCGAAAAGGTTCTACCTAGGTTAAGCTACATAAAAGAGCCTGAGTGAAGTGTACTTCTACCCGAAAATAATAGCTAGACCCTCCTAGGCGAGAAAGTTCTACCTGGGGTAAGTTACATAAAAAAACCTGAGCGAAAAGTACTTCTACCCGGAAATATGAGCTGAATACCCCTAGGCAAAAATGTTCTACCTGGGTTGAGCTACGTAAAACAGCCTAAGAGAAGGGAACTTCTACCCGGAACTATGAGTTGAATCCCCCTAGGCGAAAAGGTTCTACTTGAGTTAAGCTATGTAAAACAGTCTGAGTTAAGAGTGCTTCTACCCGGAAATATGAGATGAATCCCCCTAGGTAAAAAGGTTCTGCCTGGGTTAAGCTACGTAAAATAGCCTGAGCGAAGAGTACTTCTACCCGTAAATATGAGCTGAATCCCCCTAGGCGAAAAGGTTCTACTTGGGTTAAGCTACTTAAAAAAGCCTGAGCGAATAATACTTCTACCCGTAAATTTTAACTGAATCCCCCTAGGCGAAAAGGTTCTACATGGGTTAAGCTATGTAAAACAACCTGAGCGAAGAGTACTTCTACCCGGTAATATGAGCTGGATCCCCCTAGGTGAAAAGGTTCTACCTGAGTTAAGCTATATAAAAGAGCCTGAGCGAAGGATACTTCTACCCGAAAATATGAGCTGGATCCCCCCAGGCAAAAAGGTTCTACCTGGGTTAAGCTATGTAAAACAGCTTGAGCGAAGAGTACTTCTAAACTATGAGCTGAATCCTCCTAGGCGAAAAGGTGCTACTGGGTTAAGCTATGTAAAATAGCCTGAACGAAGAGTACTTCTACCCCAAAATATGAGCTGAATCCCCCTAGGCAAAAAGGTTCTGTCTGGGTTAAGCTACGTAAAACAGCATAAGCAAAGAGTACTTCAACCCGGAAATATGAGCTGAATCCCCTTAGGTGAAAAGGTTCTACCTGGGTTAATCTACGTAAAACAGCCTGAGCAAATAGTACTTCTACCTGGAAATATGAGCCGAATCCCCCTAGGAGAAAAGGTTTTACCTGGGTTAAGATAAATATAAAAGTCTGAGCGAAGAGTACTTCTACCTGGAAATGTGAGCTGGACCCCATAGGTGAAAAGATTCTAGGGTTAAGCTACAAAAAAGAGCCTAAGCGAAGGATACTTCTACCCAGAATATGAGTTGGATCCTAATAGGGAAAAAGGTTCTACCTGGGTTAAGCTACGTAAAATAGCCTGAGCGAACAATACTTCTACCCGGAACAATGAGCTGAATCCCCATAGGAAAAAAGGTTCTACCTAGGTTAAGCTACGTAAAACAGCCTGCACGAAGAGTACTTCTACCCGGAAATATGAGCTGGATCCCCCTAGGTGAAAGGTTCTACCTAGGTTAAGCTATGTAAAATAGCCTGAGCGATGAGTACTTCTACCCGGAACTATGAGATGAATCCCCCTAGGTGAAAAGGTTCTACTTGGGTTAAGCTACGTAAAACAGCCTGAGCAAAGAGTACTTCTACTTGGAAATATGAGCTGAATCCCCTAGGCATAAAGGTTCTAACTGGGTTAAGCTACGTAAAGATTCCTGAGCGAAGATTACTTCTACCCGAAAATATGATCTGGATCCCCCTAGACCAAAATGTTCTACCTGGGTTAAGCTATGTAAAATAGCCTGAGCGAAGAGTACTTCTACCCGGAAACATGATCTGTATGAACAGTAGTGATGTATGCTAAAAATAAAAGAAATTGGAGATTTTGTGAAAACTTACCTTTGGTGACATTCATCCTTTAAGAATCGTCATTCTGCACTACTTTGTTCCTACTTCAAATAAAGAAAAATTGTGAGTTTTAAAAGTGGTGGTCGGTTTGTGGCCATGTTGTCTTTGGCAGCTAGGCTTTGTGCCCCTTCGCTTCTGTAAGTCCAACTGTATTGGTAGTTGGCTCCACTGCTGGTAGTCTCTGTTGTTGCTTTCAAGAGACTTTTGCTCTCTGTACCAACCCTGATTATGTTTGTGGCTCAACTGGATATGTGCCTTTATCATGATGTGCATACACCATAGTCTTTGTTCGACACTACAGGAAATCCATGATTAATCTTGCAATCTTTTCTTTACTTGCTTTTGACAAGTAGGCCAATAGGAGTATTTTCGGGAGGAACCTTTGTATTTCACGAATCCTGAAGATATGTCGATTGTAACAATTGAGTGCATGTTACTCCCTGAACAATGTTATCTTGAACGTTCTAGCCAGAATTTGCTTTGTGCAACTGAAAAGCTGGTAGCAGATTTTGAAATACTTTCTTTCTTGTTTTGATGAGGACTGACTCAAAAGCAAAAAGAAAAAGCCATGCACAAATAGAAGGAAGCATTTTTTAACAAGAGACACAACTTTTATGGGAAAGGAAGGAAAGAAGGGGCTCATGTGAGTGTGGTAGCCAACCGTAGTGATCATGACAAGCATTTTGGAATTAGCGGCCTGATCTTTCAAACCAATCTAACCTTTCATCTTATCATTCCTTCGAGCTTTGATGCCGAGCATCTGTGTGCCAATTATTTTGCATCAGACTCACGACTCACCTTCGACTAGTGGTGCCCCGAGGGATTTTCACCAACAAGTCTCTCTCATTTATTTATCTTTACTTACTGTCGCCTTAAAGTGCCCGTGAAGGTTTTCACTAGTAAGGTTTTTTTTTGTTGCTTTTTTGTGTGAACAACTTGATAGTGTTCTATATCATGTGACAATTGTTGCTCATTGCGTGCTTCTATTGGCATTCTTGAAGGTTTATCAGTAGGTCTTTATTTGGAAGGCTTTTGGATATTGTTAGAAAGCAAGGACGGTATAAAGTCTCAAAATAGACGCAATATGATGGGGTTGTACACTTACAACTCTTGGTATCGACTTTTTAAAAAGAAAAAAACTAAAACAAACTCATGCCCCAGTTTTAGATATTGGAATTTGTTTTGGTTGGATTGAACCCTTGTATAGCTGCCTACGTATCCTTTAAAGGAAACAAGTCAAAGGTAGTTCAAACATCTGACCTAATTATTTCTTTTTACATCTTTCTTTTATTTTTTATTTTTTTAATTAATGCCCTAGCTCTTATGTTCTAGGGGCATGGACCTTAGACTATTTTCTTTTTGAATTATGGACTCTAGACTTGATTCCAAGAGAGAGGGGGGAGGGGGGGTCAAAGATTATAACATAGGCTCAAAAGGGGTAACAAGTGGTATAAAGTGTTTGGGTAGCAGAAAAAGGGCCTTCAAGCCTCGAGAACGCCAAACATATTATCCCTTCACAATCATGACTTTGATAAACATGTTATTTTCTGGGTCTTGTCCAACATAAAGTTGGAAGTGTGCATTTCGATGGCATTCAATAATTTTGATTGCTTTGGAATCAACATTCAAATTTTGACTTTTTGATCAAACCGTTCCCAATATTGGCTATCGGATTTCAGGACTAGCGGCATGAAAAATTTCATAGCAACCAATTTGCCAAAAGATATGGAAGAATTCTCATGTCTCCCTATCATCACATATCGTCTCACACCAAGCATGTCCTGTTGCTCAAACCTGGTAAGAGTCAACCCACAT
Organism: Nicotiana tomentosiformis; assembly: GCF_000390325.3. Lineage (NCBI taxonomy): Eukaryota > Viridiplantae > Streptophyta > Magnoliopsida > Solanales > Solanaceae > Nicotiana > Nicotiana tomentosiformis. Next base: position 112,236,885 of record NC_090815.1, on the reverse strand, counting down.
TTGCCTCTGCTTTTCACCACCAAACTGTGTACTTGCCTTTTCGTGGCCTTGGTTGGATCAACAATAGCGGTGCTTATTCCCTTGGATGAGTAGATGATAGAGTGATCCTGGATTGTGTTCGTGATTCACCATTGCAAACCAACAAACCGACAAACTTTAACTAGATTTTATATCAAAACAACAAGCATGTTAGAATGAACTCACACTTCTTCTCTTTCTTCTTCTTTTTTTTTTCTTTTTCTTTTTCTTTTTTTCCACTTTTTTTACAACATCATTCGATTAAACCTGATGTGGGTTACCTACGTATCATGTGGGAACATGAATTAGATCTTGCGTAGTTCGAGAAGATCAGGAATAAATTAAATAAACTAACTCTTACTCTTATACAATTCAGACCATGATACCTCCTAACAAGAAAAAAAGTTTTTTGGATTTTTCTTTTGGGAATTGTTGAAAGAAAGACTTCTAAGGATAAGAAAATATATATTTTTTGGATTTTGATTTTTTTTGGAATTGTTGAAAGAAAGACTTCTAAAGAAAAAATAAAATGTTTTTGGATTTTGAATTTTTGTCTTTGAATTTCCAAAAATATTTTTGGATTCAGAGATTTCTTTTTAATTTTCGAAAGAAAAACTTCTGTAGAAGAAAAAAAAATACTTTGGAATTCATTTTTTTTTGTTTTTCTTTTAAATTTCTTGATATGATTTCTCAAAGATAGATTTAAAGGAAAATAAATTTGGATTTTGAAAATTGGGGGCCGGACCCGATAAAGGTTTCTTACGTATCTCACATCCGGTGAGCATCAGACCCTATAAAAATTGGGTATTTGTACCTAACCGGGGGGAATGATTTTTTATTTTTAACTTTGCTCTAATTTTCCTAAAGCCAATCAACAATGCAAGCAAGCCTTCCAAATGATGTCGCAATTAGCACATAAGTGAACATGGTGCTCTATAAAAGGATACCTATCATATACGAGCCCGACCCCTGTGTCGAGATTCGCTATGTCAAATGCACATGATGCAACAAAATAATCCTACTAGGGATAACCAGGCGTGTGGCTTGTTCTTCTAGGATTTAAAAATCCTAAGGGATGATGTAACGACCCGATCGGTCATTTTGAGCTCTAGTGTGTCATTCAACGATTTATGACCCTGAGCAGCTTTACTTCAGGTATTATGACTTGTACGCATGGTCAGAATTTAATTTCGGGAAGTTCGTAGACGACCTCAGAATCGGGATTTGAAGGTTCCAACAGGTTCGTATGATGATTTTTGACTTAGGCGTATGTCCGGATCGGGTTTTGGATAACCCAGGAGTGTTTCGGCGCCTATTGCGGAAGGTTGACATTTTGGAAGAATTTCATAAATTTGGGTTGAAGTGCATTTCAATTCTATTGATGTCCGTTTCGGATTCCGAGTATGGGAATAGCTCCGTATGATAATTCTGGTATTGGGAGCGCGTCCGGAAGTGGATTTTGAGGTCCGTAGGTCATTTCGGGGTCATTTGGCAAAAGTTAGAAATTTGAAGGTTTTTGAGAAGTTTGCCCGGGAGTGGACTTTTTGGTATTGGGGTCGGATTCCAATTTGGAAAGTTGGAATAGGTCCATAATGTCGAATGTGACTTGTGTGCAAAAATTGAATTCAATCGAACGTGATTTGATATGTTTCGGCATCAAATGTAGAAGTTTGAAGTTCTAAAGTTCATTAAGCTCGAATTGGGATGCGATTCATGATTTCAATGTTGTTTGATGTGATTTGAGGCCTCGAGCAAGTTTGTGTCATCTTATGGTGCAGGTTGGTGTGATTGGACGAGGTCCCAAGGACACCAGGTGTGTTTCGGGGTGGTTTCAGATCGAATTTGGATGAAAAGCTGTTGTTGGTTTGCTGGTGCTGGTGTTGTCTTTTGTGAACACGGGGGAAGGGGCACAACCGCGAAGAAGGATTCCTGGGCTGGTGATTTGTTCCCTACGCGAACGCGGTGAGGGGCCTGCGAATGCGTAGGTGGGCCTGGTGGTGTTTCGCCAATGCGATGGCCCAAATGCGGATGCGAAGAGGAAATGAGGGAGCGGGTCCTGGACCAGTTGGCCTTCGTGAACGCGGCTGGTGCAACACGAACGCGAAGGGTAGTGGTCTCAAATGTTCGCGAACGCGACCAAGATGACACGAACATGAAGAGAAAATTGGAGGTAGTGTTTCTTTGGCCTTCGCGATCCCGATGATCTTGCCGTGATCGCGAAGAAGGTTGCCTGGGCAGTGAGGTTTTAAAAACGGGAGTTTGGCCATTTTTATTTCATTTTCCTCCATGGGAGCCGACCTCAGAGCGATTTTGGAGCACCACTTTCATCACCAAGCATCAAGTAAGTGATTTCTAATAGTTATGAGCTTCATACAAGGTTTATACATAGATTTAGGCATGAACATTTGTGGAAATTTGGGATTTTGAAGGAAAACCTAGAAATTTATATTTTTGGATTTTAACAACGAATTTGAGCATGCAATTGAGAATAAATCATATATTGAGTTCGTAATATTGTGGGTAACATTTATCTTCGAAAATTTTCGTAATCCGGGCACGTGGGCTCGAGGGTTTCTTTATCGATTTTTCGAGCGGAGTTGGAAATTATTATAAATTGATTAATTAGGAGTATTAGAGTATGTTTTGATTGGGTTGCATCTTATTTGACTAGTTTTGGATTGGCGGTCACCGACTTGAGGTGTTAGGGTGGCGTTGGAGCCGGTTTTGGAACGTCAGAGTGAGGTAAGTTTCATGTATAACTTTATGAGGGGAAAACTACCCCTAGGTGGTATATTTGATGTGTACAACTTGTTGCGGGGATTACGTACGCACGAGGTGACGAGAGTCCGTACGTAGTTAGATTCATGTTATTGTCCCGGTAGACTTAGTTTCACACCATGCTTTACTTGTACTATAGGGATTATCCTTTCTTGTTTAATTCCTTATTTTACATTTCTACTTGAGACTGGACTTGCTATATTAGAGACTTCATGATTTCACGATTAGTCACTGAATAACTTTACTCCTCCTACGACATGTTTCCGTGATATATATATATATATACTTCATTGAAAGATTTTTGTTTAAGAAATTTCAACTCACACGTTTATTCGTGAGTGGGGTCAAGGACTCGTCGAAGCTTCTTATTCTAATGGGATCGGGCCGTTCGCCTTGGCAGGATTATGTATTTCACTCTTATGGGATCGGGCTGATCGCCTCGGCAGGATTTATGTACCACACTCTCATGGGAACAGGCCGTTCGCCTCGGCAGTTTAATAGATGCATCTATGGTTCGTGCCGTTCGACCCTCCACAATGTACAAGTTAAATATTTATGTTGGATCGGGCTGTATGCCTCATCATTTCCTATATCATATCCTCATGGAATCGTGCGTAACATTTGGCAAGAAGCCGGGGTATCTGTAAATTTCCCCCTTATTCGAATTATGACAACCTGCTTGGTGAGATCCAGTATACATATATATATATATATATATATATATATATATATATATATATATATATATATATACACACACACACACACACACACTCCGGTTGAGGAGGAATTTGCTAGTTATGAGCTTGAGTTTATTGTAAGGAGGATAATTGTACCACATATTTATACTTGTTTATTTTATTTATTTACTTTGCCCCGTATTTGCTCACCTCCTTACTATACTTGACATTATCGGATCACTAGTGAGTGTCGATGTCGACCCCCCATCACTACTTCTCCGGAGTTAGGCTAGATACTTACTGGGTACACGTTGATTACGTACTCATACTACACTTGTTGCACATTTTTGTGCGGGTACGCATGTGACTAGTGGCCTAGTGATAGCAGAGCGCGAATGCATACGGGGACTAACGTGAGCTGGATTCCATATTACAACCCGCAGCCAGCAGAGTCTCCTTCAGAGTTATTTGTATTTTTCCTGTCTAAGTTGTATTCCAGACAGATGTTGTACTTTATTTTTACTTCTTAGTTGATGCTTATGCACTTGTGACACCGGGTTTTGGGGTGATTATGGATTGTTCTATATTGAAATTGTTAAGAATATTATTATTTACACTGTGAATTCCATCTTTTACTATTTAATCGAAGGAAAATATGATTTCAAAAATATTAAAAATGAGAACCCAATCAAGTATTTATTTTTGGCTTGCCTGACGGCGGTGTCCGGCGCCATCACGACCTTAATGGATTTTAGGTCGTGACAGATGAGGTGTATCTAGAATGTTCATAAAACGAGCGGACAACTCGAGTTGAGAAGGGGTAGCATACCGGGAGCAATACTTCTCTGGCATAACTTCTGGATCCTCCCCGTTCTTAAACATGGGTGACTAATAAACTTTCACCGGGAGCTCTAGCCCACCGGCTTTATCTCAAAAAGAATGGGTGCGTATCCGCTATTCCAGGGTTCTATTCAGAAGACTCAGAGGGGATGCATGAGAAGACAGTTTATATGTATAGTTCATCAATATCAAAGCGGTAAAAAGCGGACAAGTAGCACATTAGGCCCAAATAAATCACAATATATACACAAATTAATGAAGACAAATAAAGTCAATATACAAGCAAGAATTCTTGAAGTGCCCAACAGAGTGGCCAGAGGTGTCACACCCTCTTTTACCCCCGAAAAAGATATGTGTTTTATGGATTGTGGTGGGTTAAAGAGTTTTTTCAATTAAAGTGACAAGTTTTTGATAGGGATTATTTTATTTATAGAGTGCCACATGGAATTGAATTTTTGGAGTTCCAAGTCACCTTATTGTAACGATCCGGCCGGTCGTTTCGAGAGTTATAACCCCATTTTCCCCATTTCTAATTCTTTTTGTGCTATTCAGCTATATTATGTTATATCGGGTTAGTTGGTTCAGGTCCGGAAGGAACTCGGAGTGAAATGAGACACCTAGTCTCATAATTGAAAAACTTAAATTAGAAAAGTGGATCAGATATGGACCTATGTTTAAATGACCCCGGATTTGAATTCTGATGGTTCCGTTAGCTCCGTTAGGTGATTTTGGACTTAGGAGTGCATCCGGGATGTGATTTAGAGGTCCGTGGTAGAATTAGGCTTGAATTGGCGAAATTGGAAATTTTGCAATTTCGGTCGGCAGTGGAAAATTTGATCTCGGTGTCGGAATGGAATTCCGGAAGTTGGAGTAGGTTCGTAGTGTCACTTGTGACGTGTGTACAAAATTTGAGGTCATTTGGATGTGGTTTGGTTGGTTTTGGCATCAGTTGCCGAATTTGGAAATTTAGAAGTTCTTAGGCTTAAATCCGAGGGTAATTTGATGATTTGATATTGTTTTGAGTGATTCGAAGGTTCGACTAAGTTGGTATATTGATATATGACTTGTTGGTATTTTTGGTTGAGCTCCCGAGCGCCTCGGGGTGATTTTGGATGGTTAACGGATTTATTGAAGTTGGAAAATGTAGCCGGAGCTGCTGTTCTGGTGTGTCCGCACCTGCGGATTGGGAACCGCAGGTGCGATGATCTCAGGTGCGTGGAAGGCTCGTAGATGCGAAGAATGGATCATGCCTGCGGGCTTGCAGGTGCGAGGAGACTGCCGCAGGTGCGAAGTCTTGTCAGTTAAGTGGAATGCGCAGGTGCGCACCGGTGTGCGCAGATGCGGATGCGCAGGTGCGAGAAAAGGGCCGCAGGTGTGGAATTCCTGGGCAGAAACCATAAATAGAACCCTTCGCGAATTTTGGTCATTCTTGACAATTTCAACTCGGTGTTTGGGGCTTTTGGAGGGGGTTTGAAGAGGGAATCAAGGGAATTTCGTTGAGGTAAGTTACATGAGCCCTAATACTTGTATATATGGTGAATTCCCATTGTTTTAATCATGATAATTAGTGAAAATGAGGGGTTAGGGCTTGGAATGTTTGGAGAGTAATTTAAGGATTTGAAGGACCAAACGATGTCGGATTTTGATGAATTTGGTATGGTTATACTCGTGAGTAAATGAGCTTTCTAGTTTTGTAAATTTTGTCGGATTTCGAGAAGTGGGCTCGGGGGCCGGGTTTGAGCCAATTTCGGGTTTTGCTCTAATTTTGTAGTTTTTCTTGTGGAATTCATTCCATTAGCGCGTATTGATAGTATTGTACTGATTGTGAATAGATTCGGAGCATTTGGAGGCCGAGTCCAGAGGCAAGGGCATTGCGGGTTAGAGATTTGACCGGTTTGAGGTAAGTAATGATTGAAAATCTAGTCCTGAGGGTATGAAACCCCAGATTTTGTATCATTCTACTATTTTTAGTGACGCACATGCTTAGTGACGGGCGTGCGGGCGTGCACTGTTGGGAATTTGTGACTTGGTCCGTCCCATAGCAACTGTAAAGTTGCATACTTTGTTGAACCTATATGATACCTATATGATTTAGAAAGGATTTCTATAAATTGGGTTGAATGCCATGTTTGGGCCTTGCACCAATGTTGTTTGGACCCTTAGGGGCTGTTTCTTACCATCCTCTCATCGTTTTCGATTGAAAATCTATACTCAGTCATGTTTATACTTGCTTACCGCATAACTCAGTTTTATGACTCTATTTTGATGCATATAAATGTTTTGGGCCGAATGCCATGTTTTACTGAAATGCCCGTGTGGCTTGAGAGGTTTATGACTGAGTGAGGCCGAGGGCCTGATTTGTGAGGATGAGTGTGGATCGGGGCTGCCCACCTACAACATATTTATGACTGAGTGAGGCCGAGGGCCTGATTTGTGAGGATGAGTGTGGATCGGGGCTGCCCGCCGGCAACATACTTTATTATTATAGCACGTGAGTTGTCCGTACTGATTATAGCGCTTGGGATGAAGAAGCCCCTCCGGAGTCTGTACATACCCCCCAGTGAGCGCAGGTACCTACTGAGTGTGAGTGTCGAGTGCCGAGTGACTGGGAGGCATGAGTGATTGTGAGGTATGCCCGAGTGGCAAGAGTGATTGTGAGGTATGCCCGAGTGGCAAGAGTGACTATGAGGTTTTCCCGAGGGGCTGTATGTGAGTGATGTTTTGCCCGAGGGGCTGTTTATGATTTCATCATTTTGCTCACCTTTGCATTGAGCCTTTGTTTGAAAAACTATTGGAAAAATATCTTTAAATGATTTTTACTGAAACCGGGTTTAAACGAGATGATTCGATTCAAACATTGATTTTTAAAGCATGTTGTACTTTACTGAGATTTCATGATATGAACGTTATATGTTTTATTGCTCGTCGCTGCTGCTCAGTCTTTATTTATTGTAGTTACTTACTGAGTTGGCGTACTCACGTTACTCCCTGCACCTTGTGTGCAGATTCAGGTGTAGCTGGACACGGTAGCGATTATTGAGTGTTCTGGTTGCAGATTTTCTTGGAGATAGCAAGTTAGCTGTTTGGCGATCATAGCCCCTGCTCTTCTCCCTCTTATCTTCCCTAGTTGTATTTAGCTATTTTTTTTCAGGCTGCGTTAGCCTTGATATTGTTAGACGGATTGTAGTAGATGCTCATGACTAGTGACACCCCGATGTCGGGCTTTTCTTTTCCGCACCTTTATTTTTCTTTGATTTGAACTCATGAAATGAAGGTTTTATGTTAAATAGTATTGAAATTATCTTTGAAATGAAAATATCGGTTGTATAGAAATGAGTCAGCTTGCCTAGTTCCACGATAGGCGCCATCACGAAAGATTAGGTTTTTGGGTCGTGACAGATTGTTATCAGAGCCTAGGTTACATAGGTCTCACGAGTCATGAGTGGGTTTAGTAGAGTCTTGAAGATCGGTACGGAGACGTCTGTACTTATCTTCGAGAGGCTGTAGAACCTTTAGGAAACTCCACATTCTTAAATTCTTGTCGTGCGAATCTGTTGATTCTAGTAACTAAACATCTGTTGTTTCATTCTCTCACAGATGGTGAGGAATCGTACTACCGATCAGGAGGGCCAGCCACCAGTACCACTAGCCAGGGCCGCGAGAGGTCGAGGCCGTGGTAGATGTCGTGGTAGGGGCAGAGGTGCAGCCCGTACAATAGTTGGGGCAGTACCTGCAGATCCACCAGTTGTCCCAGATCAGGACCAGGTTCCAGTTGTTGATGCACCAGCTCAGGCACCACCTGTGCCTATTGTGATTCCAGGCCTTCATGAGGCCGTAGCTCAGATTCTGATAGCGTATACTGGCCTTGCTCAGGCGGTCTCTATTTCGACGGCCGCATCCACTTCTCAGGCTAGGGGAGGCACTTAGACTCCCATCACTCGCACACCCGAGCAGGTTATATAGGGACTTCAGACACCGGAGGCACCACCAGCCCAACCAGTTGTTGTTGCTCAGGATTATGTGGTTCCTGCTATGCCTGAAGATGATCAACGTAGGTTGGAGAGGTTTGGGAGACTTTAGCCACCACTTTTCAGTGACACAGAAAGAGAGGATGCTCAAGACATTTTGGACATATGTCCGAGGATAATCCATACTGTTGGTATTTTGGCAACTTGTGGGGTCTCATTCACTACCTTTCAGTTTTCTGGGGCTGCACTCAGATGGTGGGAGACTTACGAGAGGCGTAGTCCTATTGGCGTAGGACCCCTTACTTGGCAATAGTTCTCCGTGGTCTTTTTGTAGAAGTTCGTGCCTCGATCCCGTAGAGAGGAGTTACGCAGACAGTTTGAGCGTCTTCGCCAGGGTGATATATCTGTGACACAGTATGAGATGCGATTCTCTGAATTGGCCCGTCATGCGATCTGGTTGGTTCCCACGGACAGGGAAAGGATCATGAGTTTTATTGATGGTCTCACTTATCAGCTACAGTTGCTCATGACCAGAGAGAGGGTTTCGGGTGCTACCTTTGATGAGGTTGTCAACATTGCTTGGCAGATTGAGATGGTTCGCGGTCAGGAGCGGGTTGAGAGGGAGGCCAAGAGGCCTCATGGTCAGGGTGGATTCAGCGGTGCTCCTTTTGGGGGTCAGTTCTAGCATGGTAGAGGTCTTCGTTTCAGACAGGCTCAGTCAGCTTGGCCATTTCATCGGGGTGCATCATCTAGCCATGGTTCTCACAGTTCTCATCAGGGCCACTCATCACTTAGTGCCTTTCCAGCTTAAAGTTCGGCCTGTGCTCCACCTGTTCAGGGCTCTTCTATGCCAGGTTCTTCTACCAGTCATCCTGGTGCTAGGGGTTCCCTCCAGTTTCCGCCACCAGCACCAGGAAGTTGTTTTGAGTGTGGGAGCTTGGGCATATGTGGAGGCGTGTTCTCGTCGTCATGGAGGTCTATCTCAGCAGAGGAGTCAGCCTCCGACTGTAGAACCAGTTACCTCACCACCCACCCAGTCAGCTCGAGGTGGAGGTCAGTCAGCTAGGGGTCGCCTTAGAGGGGGAGGCAGATCAGGGGGTGGTCATGCCCGTTTCTATGCTCTCCCTGCCAGCCCAAATGCTATTACTTCAGATGCTGTGATTACAGGTATTGTCTCAGTTTGTCATAGAGATGCCTCAGTATTATTTGATCCTGGCTCCACGTATTCATATGTTTTCTCGTATTTCACCCATTTTCTAGATATGCCCCGTGAGTCCTTAGTTTCATCTGCACATGTATCTACTCCTATGGGCGATACGATTATTGTAGACCGCGTATGTCAGTCATGTGTGGTGACTATTGGGGGTCTAGAGACCCGAGTGGATCTATTATTGCTCAGTATGGTTGACTTTGATGTGATATTGGGTATGGATTGGTTATCTCTATGTCATGCTGTTATAGATTGTCACACTAAGACGGTGATGTTGGCTATGCCGGGAATTCCGAGGGTTGAGTGAAGCGGTTCTATAGATTATGTATCAAGTAGGGTGATTTCATATTTGAAGGCTCAGCGCATGGTTAAGAAGGGTTGCCTATCTTATTTGGCTTTTGTGAGAGATGTTAGTGCAGATACTTCTGTCATTGATTCTGTTCCGGTGGTACATGATTTTTCGGATGTATTTTCTGCTGACCTACCGGGCATGCCGCCTGATAGGGATATTGACTTTGGTATTGATTTGGTGCCGGGCACTCAACCCATTTCTATTCCACCGTATCGTATAGCACCGGTGAAGTTGAAGGAATTAAAAGAACAGCTTCAGGAACTCCTTGATAAGGGGTTTATTCGGCCTAGTGTGTCACCTTGGGGTGCACCGGTTCTATTTGTGAAGAAGAAGGATGGTTCCATGAGAATGTGTATTGATTACAGGCAGTTGAACAAGGCCACAGTCAAGAATAAGTATCCTTTGCCTCGTATTGATGATTTATTCGACCAGCTTCAGGGAGCGAGGGTGTTCTCCAAGATCAATTTGAGGTCCGGTTATCACCAACTGAAGATTCGGGATTCAGATATTCTTAAAACAGCTTTCAGGACCCGATATGGCCATTATGAGTTCTTGGTGATGTCTTGTGGGCTAACCAATGCCCCAGCAACGTTCATGCATTTGATGAATAGTGTATTTTAGCCCTATTTGGACTCATTCATTGTTGTATTCATTGATGACATCCTGGTGTACTCTCGTAGCCAGGAGGAGCATACTCAGCATTTGAAGATTGTATTACAGAGATTGAAGGAGGAGAAGCTTTATGCACAGTTCTCCAAATGTGAGTTTTGGCTCAGTTCAATAGCATTCTTGGGGCACGTGGTGTCTGGTGAGGGTATTCAGGTGGACCCGAAGAAGATAGAGGTGGTGCATAGTTGGCCCAGACCGTCCTCAGCCACGGAGATTAGGAGCTTTCTTGGTTTGGCGGGTTACTACCGTCGCTTTGTGGAGGGATTTTCATCTATTACATCGCCCTTGACCAAATTGACCCAAAAGGGTGCTCCATTCAGGTGGTCGGATGAGTGTGAGGAGATCTTTCAGAAGCTCAAGACTGCTTTGACTACAGCTCTGGTGTTAGTTCTGCCATCAACTTCTGGTTCTTACACCATGTATTATGATGCCTCGAGGATAGGCATTGGTTGTGTTTTGATACAGGAGGGTTGGGTGATTGCATATGCCTCGCGCCAGTTGAAGACCCATGAGAAGAGCTATACTGTCCATGATCTTGAGTTAGCATCCATTGTTCACGCCTTGAAGATTTGGCGTCATTATTTGTATGGGGTTCATTGTGAGATCTATAGTCTGCAGTATCTGTTAAAGCAGAAGGATCTTAATTTGCATCAGCGGAGATGGTTGGAGCTTCTTAAGGACTATGATATCACTATTTTGTACCATCTGGGGAAGGCCAATGTGGTGGCCGATGCTTTGAGTCACCGGACAGAGAGTTTGGGGACTTTAGCATATCTTCCAGCAGCAGATAGACCTTTGGCATTGGATGGTCAGGCCTTAGTGGGCCAGCTTGTCAGATTTGATATTTCGGAGCCTAGTCGGATATTGGCTTGTGTGGTTTCCAGGTCTTCTCTTTATGACCGTATCACGGAGCGTCAGTATGATGACCCCCACTTGCTCGTTCTTCAGGATAGGGTTCAAAGAGGTGATGCTAGGGATGTGACTATTGGTGATGACGGCGTGCTGAGAATGCAGGGCCGGATATGTGTGCCTAATGTAGATGGGTTTCGAGAGTTGATTCTTGAGGAGGCCCACAGCTCGCGGTATTCCATCCATCTGGGTGCCGCGAAGATGTACTAGGATTTGAGGCAGCACTATTGGTGGAGGTGGATGAAGAAGGATATAGTTGGGTTTATGGCTCGGTGTCTCAACTGTCAGCAGGTTAAGTATGAGCATCAGAGACAGGGTGGCTTGCTTCAGAGATTAGAGATCCCAGAGTGGAAGTGGGAGCGGATCACCATGGACTTTGTAGTGGGGCTCCCACGAACTTCGAGGAGGTTTGATGCTATTTAGGTTATTGTGGATCGGCTGACCAAGTCCGCGCACTTCATTCCAGTTGGAACTGCTTACTATTCAGAGCAGTTGGCTGAGATTTACATCCGAGAGATCGTTCGCCTGCATGGTGTCCCAGTTTCCATCATTTCAGAAAGGGGCACTCAGTTCACATTGCAATTTTGGAGGGCCGTGTAATGAGAGTTGTTTACTCAGGTTGAGTTGAGCATAACTTTTCACCCTCAGACAGACGGGCAGTCCGAGCGCACTATTCAGATATTGGAGGATATGTTGCGTGCTTGTGTCATTGACTTTGGGGGGTTCATGGGACCAGTTTCTGCCACTCGCGGAGTTTGCATATAATAATAGTTATCAGTCGAGTATTCAGATGGCTCCATACGAGGCTTTGTGTGGGAGGAGGTGTAGATCTCCGGTTGGATGGTTTGAGTCGGGTAAGGCTAGGCTCTTAGGTACAGACTTGGTTCAGGACGCATTAGATAATGTGAAATTGATTCAGGAGCGGATTCGCACGACGCAGTCTAGGCAGAAGAGCTACGCGGATAGGAAGGTCCGTGATATGTCTTTTATGGTTGGGGAGAAGGTTTTGCTGAAGGTATCACTCATGAAGGGTGTTATGAGGTTTGGTAAGAGGGGCAAGTTGAGCCCCCGGTTCATTGGGCCTTTTTAAGTGCTTCAGAGGATTGGGGAGGTGGCTTATAAGCTTGCTTTGCCACTCAGCTTGTCTAGTATGCATCTAGTGTTTCATGTTTCCATGCTCCGAAAGTATATTGGAGATCCAACCCATGTTTTGGATTTCAGCACGGTTCAGTTGGAGGGTGATATGACTTATGATGTGGAGCCGGTGGCTATTTTGGATCGGCAGGTTCGAAGGTTGAGGTCAAAGGATATAGCTTCAGTGAAGGAGCAATGGAGAGGTCAGCCTGTGGAGGAGGTCACCTGGGAGACCGAGCGGGAGATGCGGAGCATATATCCACTCCTATTCGAGACTCCAGGTATCTTTCTAGACCCATTTGAGGACAAACGGATGTTTAAGAGAGGGAGGATGTAATGACCCGGCCGGTCATTTCGAGAGTTATAACCTCATTTTCCCCATTTCTACTTCTTTTTGTGTTATTCAGCTATATTATGTTATATCGGGTTAGTTGGTTCGGGTCCGGAAGGAACTCGGAGTGAAATGAGACACTTAGCCTCATAATTGAAAATTTTAAGTTAGAAAAGTGGACCGGATATGGACCGATGTGTAAACGACTTCGGATTTGAATTCTGATGGTTCCGTTAGCTCCGTTAGGTGATTTTGGACTTAGGAGTGCGTCCGAGATGTGATTTGGAGGTCCGTGGTAGAATTAGGATTGAATTGGCGAACTTGCAAATTTGGCAAATTTCGGTCGGCAGTGGAAAATTTGATATCGGGGTCGGAATGGAATTCCAGAAGTTGGAGTAGGTTCGTAGTGTCACTTGTAATGTGTGTGCAAAATTTGATGTCATTCGTATGTGGTTTGGTTGGTTTTGGCATCGGTTGCCGAATTTGGATATTTAGAAGTTCTTAGGCTTGAATCCGAGGGTAATTTGATGATTTGATGTTGTTTTGAGTGATTCGAAGGTTCGACTAAGTTGGTATGTTGATATATGTCTTGTTGGTATGTTTGGTTGAGGTCCCGAGGGCCTCAGAGTGATTCCGAGTGGTTAACAGATTTGTTGAAGTTGGAAAATGCAGTTGGAGTTGCTGTTCTGGTGTGTCCGCACCTGCGAATTGGGAACCGCAGGTGCGATGATCGCAGGTGCGTGGAAGGCTCGCAGATGCGGATATGGTCGCGGATGCAAAAAATGGATCGCGTCTGCAGGCTTGCAGGTGCGAGGAGACTACCGCAGGTGCGAAGTCTGGTCAGTTAAGTGGAATTCGTAGGTGCGCACCGGTGTCCGTAGATGTAGAAACGCAGGTGCGAGAAAGGGGCCGCAGGTGCGGAATTCCTGGGCAGAAACCATAAATAGAACCCTTCGCGAATTTTGGTCATTCTCCACAATTTCAACTCGGTTTTTGGAGCTTTTGGAGGGGGTTTGAAGAGGGAATCAAGGGGATTTCGTTGAGGTAAGTTACATGATCCCTAATACTTATATATATGGTGAATTCCTGTTGTTTTAATCATGATCATTAGTGAAAATGAGGGGTTAGGGCTTGGAATGTTTGGAGAGTAATTTAAGGATTTGTAGGACCAAACGATGTCGGATTTTGATGAATTTGATATGGATAGACTCGTGACTGAATGAGCTTTCTAGTTTTGTAAATTTTGTTGGATTTCGAGAAATGGTCTCGGGGGCCGGGTTTGAGCCAATTTCGGGTTTTGGTCTAATTTGTAGTTTTTCTTGTGGAATTCATTCCATTAGCGCGTATTGATGGTATTGTACTGATTGTGAATAGATTCGGAGCATTTGGAGGCCGATTCCAGAGGCAAAAGCATTGCGGGTTAGAGATTTGACCGATTTGAGGTAAGTAACGATTGTAAATCTAGTCCTGAGTGTATGAAACCCTGAATTTTTTATCATTCTACTATTTTTAGTGACGCACATGCTAGGTGACGGGCGTGTTGGCGTGCACTGTTGGGAATTTGTGACTTGGTCCGTCCTGTAGCAACTGTAAAGTGTCATACTTTGTTGAACCCATATGATACCTATATGTTTTATAAAGGATTTCTATAAATTGGGTTGAATGCCATGTTTGGGCTTTGCGCCAATGTTGTTTGGAGCCTTGGGGTCTGTTTCTTACCATCCTCTCATTGTTTTCGATTGAAAATCTATACTCAGTCATGTTTATACTTGTTTATCGCATAAATCAGTTTTATGACTCTATTTTGATGCATATAAATATTTTGGGCCGAATGCCCCGGTTTACTGAAATACCCGTGTGGCTTGAGAGGTTTATGACTGAGTGAGGCCGAGGGCCTGATTTGTAAGGTTTACTGAAATGCCTGAGTGGCTTGAGAGCTTTATGACTGAGTGAGGCCTAGGGCCTGATTTGTGAGGATGAGTGTGGATCGGGGCCACGCGCCTGCAACATACTTTATTGTTATAGCACTGAGTCGTCCGTGCTGATTATAGCGCTTGGGCTGAAGGAGCCCCTCTGGAGTCTGTACACACCCCCAGTGAGCGTAGGTACCTACTGAGTGCGAGTGCCGAGTGCTGAGTGACTGGGAAGCATGAGTGATTGTGAGGTATGCCCGAGTGGCAAGAGTGATTGTGAGGTATGCCCGAGTGGCAAGAGTGACTGTGAGGTTTGCCCGTGGGGCTGTATATGAGTGATGTTTTGCCCGAGGGGCTGTTTATGATTTCATCATTTTTCTCACCTTTGCATTGAGCCTTTGTTTGAAAAACTGTTGGAAAAATATCTTTAAATGATTTTTACTGAAACCGGGTTTAAACGAGATGATTCGATTCAAACATTGATTTTTAAAGCATGTTGTACTTTACTGAGATTTCATGATATGAACGTTATATGTTTTATTGCTCGTCACTGTTGCTCAGTCATTATTTATTGTAGTTACTTACTGAGTTGGCGTACTCACGTTACTCCCTGCACCTTGTGTGCATATTCAGGTGTAGCTAGACACGGTAGCGGTTATTGAGTGTTCTGGTTGCAGATTTTCTTGGAGATAGCAAGGTAGCTGTTTTGCAATCGCAGCCCCTGCTCTTCTCCCTCTTATCTTCCCTAGTTGTATTTAGCTATTTTGTTTCTAGGCTGAGTTAGCCTTGATATTGTTAGACAGATTGTAGTAGATGCTCATGACTAGTGACACCCCGATGTCGGGCTTTTCTTTTCTGCACCTTTGTTTTTCTTTGATTTGAACTCATGAAATGAAGGTTTTATGTTAAATAGTATTAAAATTATCTTTGAAATGAAAATATCGGTTGTTTAGAAATGAGTCGGCTTGCCTAGTTCCACGATAGGCGCCATCACGACAGATTAGGTTTTTGGGTCGTGATAGATTGGTATCAGAGCCTAGGTTACATAGGTCTCACGAGTCATGAGCGGGTTTAGTAGAGTCTTGTGGATCGGTACGGAGACATTTATACATATCTTCGAGAGGCTGCAGAACCTTTAGGAAACTCCACATTCTTGAATTCTTGTCGTGCGAATCTGTTGATTCCACTGCCTTCAACCAATATTGATGATATTTCGTCTCTATGCACTCACTATCAGGCTATATGGTCCGATTCAGTGAGACTTTCGACCCTCTATGCTTTCCTTTTGAACTAGGGTTCGAGATTTTCCTTTATTCTTTACTGATTTTCGATTTATACTCTTTCCTGTCTCGTGTTTGACCAATATTTTCCTTATTTCTTTTTCACCCAACGTATTTCCCTATTTTTTCTTTTATTTGCCCTAAGACTGACTTTAATTGATTTTCGTATGATATTTTCCTTATTCTCTGTTCAATCTATTGTATTCCCTTATTTTAAGTGTTATTTGCATGTTATTTTTCCTTATTCTCTGTTTAATTTACTGAACTTCATATTTTATGTATTATTTGCCCTAAATTAATTCTAATTGATTCTGGCATATTTCCTTATTTTGTGTTTAATTTTACCACGTTTCCTATTTTTTGTGTGAAATATGCTACTATATAAACCCCTCCCCTAAAACCCCTTAGAGAGAGGTTTTTAATCCTGATCCCTGCTACTGTTTTCACTACTCTCTTTTCTCACTCACTCACTCACTCACTGTTACACTCGAACACTCTCTAAATTATTGAACAACCTCCTCTGGTGCAAGCACTGCTCGGAGCCCATTCTAGAGGCTCTTGTGAACCGTGAAGCATCGGGGATTTGGGATTTTTGCTATTACACTCTTCATTCTTTTATTCTGCTACTGGTTAGTGTATAAAATCTTGCAATTTTCAATTTCACTCATTTGTTTACAATATGTATTCGAACTTGCATGAGCATGATACAACTATGATAGTGTTTAACATTTGATGCCAGCCTGTGCTAATTAAACCCATGAGATAACCTACTGTTTGTGTTATGCTTCTCTATGATTTGCACTCTGTGATCTCTTGTCTTCCGAGATGGGTTATTTACCCTGTAGCATCTTAACATGTTTAGTTTTGGACTTCAATAGCAGTCCACTTCAACATGAGCTTGACTATTGTGATTGTATGCTGTTAATTTACCAATTTCTGCATATTGTGTTTAGATATTACCCTAACTCTATGGAAATCCCCCTTTACTTGAATGAACCTTTGGGTACTGAGTTCCGTATATATTGGAATGCTCTTTGTGTATTAGCCCTAAATCTACGGAATGCTGCCCTAAAATTTTCTCTAAACTTGTTTCATGCTATCATGATTTTCTAAAAGACAAACACTCTATTTTCTATTGACTAGGACTTTACTCCTACGCTAATACTTTTCCAGTATGCCTTGGTTCATTTGCTATTCTATCCTTTCTGTGATTATCAATGTGTGTATCCCTCCATTATGGCTAAGTATTGATCAATATGGCATTAGGTTAGACTTAACTTAATTTTGACCCTTAGGTTTCAACCAGTTCAACATTCATCAGATGCACACATATTTTCTCGTAAACTTTATTTTTATAAACGGATGTTACCCAGGATAACTCAAAACAGGATCTCAAGACAGGAGCACAGGCAAAACAGAAGACAAAAGCGCGAACCAACCTTCCCCCGCAAAAATCACAATTTTTCTTTAGATGTAGGCATAATAAGACAATGATAACTGCAGACACATCGAGTCACTACCTTCAAGATAGCAAATTATATATCACAAGCACCTCCAGCTAAGAAATACACTACTATCACTCATCGTTTTCTTTGCATAAGGCTAAGCCCTGCCTCCTCAATTGCATAAGGCTAAGATCTGCCTTTTCTTGCATCGAGACTAAGCACTATCTCCTTTTCTTGCATGAGGCTTACCATTGTCTACCTAATTGCATAAGGCTAAACTCTGCCTTTTCTTGCATCGAGACTAAGCACTGTCTCCTTTTCTTGCATGAGGCTAAGAATTTCCTCCCGAATTTCATAACGCTAAGCTCTGCCTTCCCTTATATCGAGACTAAGCATTGTCTCCTTTTCTTGCATGAGGCTAAGCGTTGCCTCCCTAATTGCATAAGGCTAAGCTCCGCCTTTCCTTGCATCAAGACTAAGCAGTGTCTCATTTTCTTGCATGAGGCTAAGCATTGCCTCCCCAATTGCATAAGGCTAAGCTCTGCCTTTCCTTACATCGATACTAAGCACTGTCTCCTTTTCTTGCATGAGGCTAAGCATTGCCTCCCTAATTGCATAAGGCTAAGCTCTGCCTTCCCTTACATCGAAACTAAGCACTGTCTCCTTTTATTTCATGAGGCTAAGCATTGCCTCCCTAATTGCATAAGGCTAAGCTCTGCCTTTCCTTGCATCGAGACTAAGCATTGTCTCCTTTTCTTGTATGAAGCTAAGCATTGCCTCCCCAATTGCATAAGGTTAAGCTCTGCCTTCCATTATATCGAGACTAAGCACTGTCCCCTCTTCTTGCATGAGGCTAAGCATTGCCTCCCTAATTGCATAAGGCTAAGCTCGGCCTTTCCTTGCATCGAGACTAAGAGCTGTTTCCTCTTCTTTCATGAGGCTAAGCATTGCCTCCTTAATCGCCTAAGGCTAAGCATTGCGTTGTCCGTGCATAATACCAAATGGTATCCCCACACTATTTAAAACCTAGCACTATTTTCTATTCGCCCGGGGCTAAGCACTGCCCCAATCTTACACAAGACTAAGCTCTGTCTTGTTTTACTTCGCATACGACTGAGCATCATATTTTTGAATCTCATGGGCTGAAACATCGCCATTTGTCCAAAGGCGTCATAGTCTGAAGGCATCATCCTCATAGCCGGAAGACACCATGCCATGGCATGAGGATTTCTCAATATTGCACATCATTATTCAAAGGCGTCATGGTTCAGAGGCACCATTTTCATGGCCCGAGGACATCATTTCATGGCCTAAGAATCCCTTATCACATGATTCATGGCCCAAGATGTCTTGGTCTAAAGATATCATCCTCACTGTCCAAAGACAAATTTCATGGTCCAAAGGGAATTTGCATCATATTTAAATTCTCGCAATAACCCATATATACTTGCATGCATTGTGTTTAAGTTTTGCAGGTAATCCAGGAAGTGACCGTTCTCCTAACGGGAGCAATCTTTGCTCCAGTTTTCGTTCAACATTCGAATCCTGCAATTATTTCAAACACAACCAACCACCATCAGTTACCCACTTTTACTTGATAACCGTTCAGATACTCATTTTGAGATACATCCATAACTTTTCAGATTCACATTTATGATTTCGCGTAAATTCATCTGATATTGTTCTACCCAAAAGAACCCTTTCCGAAACATACGACCATTCCTATAACAATTCCATCGGTACAATTCACCGATGGATCCAGAACTACACATAGCCTGATTCCCGTAACACCTGGGATATGCAGGCAACTCAGGAACCAGGTTTTGGCCCCCATTTTTTCAAATCATATTATCCCTCGTTCAATTCAGTCAAAATCGGTCATCATTTTCTTTACTCGACAACTCTTTCATCATTCCCGGGTAAAGAGGGGCAGCTGTTGATTCCCAATTTTGCCCTCATATTTTTCAAATACATATATACTTTCAAAATAGCATATTTGCATAATTATTTAGTTTATAAACCTATACAAGCGTTTTCTATAATTGTTCCATTATTTTTAGAGCTTTAAATTAATTTTTCTTATATTCTAATGATAGATAAAATCCTTTAAATTATTTTTGTTATAACTTAGTTGCCTAAAATAATTATTTTGCACCTATAATATATGTTTCAAATATTTTATTTCATTCCATATAATTACATTAGCATTTGTTTAAGCTATTTATCTAATTTTGCAATAATGGCCTATATTTTATAAATAAAAACGTTTATTATATTATTTATGCCAAAGTATCATTTTATATTTTTATAAGGTTGAGTCTTTATTTTTAAAATAGTTTTACAATATAAATATTATTTTTACCATTAATTAGAAGTTTTAATAATTTATTTTTAATTAATTTTCAAGGGTTTCAAGAGCTGGCCCAAAATAGGCTAATTTTTGGACCACATTTTGGCCCAAACCATTATCCCAGCACCTCAATTACCCCAAGCCCAACACCAGCGACCCAATACCCTATACCCGTCCATTAACTCGATCCAACTCTTTTAAAATCCGGCTGTTGATCTCTAAGATCAACGACCCCACAATCAAACCCCCCTTTTTTATTATCCTAACCCCCATTCCCTCCTGAACCGCCGCCCTAAAATCCTCTCCCCTCTCTCCCAGCGAAACCCTAGCCTCCCTATCAATCTTCTCCGAATCCATCTCAATCATGGATTCTTTCCATGATTCTCTTGCCTTTTATGTGTTACCTCAGTATTATTTGCAAGACTATGGTGTTACATAGTACTTGCCCCAAATTTGGCAAGTACCATTCCTCAAATCGGATTCCACCGCCTTCAACCTTTGAGATTTAGAGGATATTTCGTCTATATGCACTTACTATCAGGCTCTATGGTCCGATTCAGTGAGACTTTCGACCATCTGTGCTTTCCTTTTGAACTAGGATTCGAGATTTTCCTTTATTCTTTACTGATTTTCGATCGATACTCTTTCCTTTCTCGTGTTTGACCGATATTTTCCTTATTTCTATTTAACCCGCCGCATTTACCTATTTTTACTTTTATTTGCCCTAAGACTGACTTTAATTGATTTTCGTATGAAATTTTCATTATTCTCTGTTCAATCTATTGTATTCCCTTATTTTAAGTGTTATTTGCATGTTATTTTTTCTTCTTCTCTGTTTAATTTACTGAACTTCCTATTCTATGTATTATTTGCCCTACATTAAATCTAATTGATTCTGGAATATTTCCTGATTTTGTGTTTAATTTTATCATATTTCCTATTTTATATGTGAAATATGCTACTATATAAACCCCTCCCCTAAAATCCACTAGAGAGGGATTTTGAATCCTCATTCCTGCTACTGTTTTCATACTCTCTTCTCTCACTCACTAACTCACTGTTACACTCGAACACTCTCTAAATTATTGAACAACCTCCTCCGGTGCAAGCACTGCTCGGAGCCCATTCTAGAGGCTCTTGTGAACTCTGAAGCATCGGGGATTTGGGATTTTTGCTATTATATTCTTCATTCTTTTATTCTGCTACTGGTTAGTGTCTAAAATCTTGCAATTTTCAATTTCACTCATTTGTTTGCAATATGTATTCGAACTTGCATGAGCATGATTCAACTATGATAATGTTTAACATTTGATGCCAGCTTGTGTTAATTAAACGCATGAGATAACCTACTGTTTGTGTTATGCTTCTCTATGATTTGCACTCTGTGATCTCTTGTCTTTCGAGATGGGTTCTTTACCTTGTAGCATCTTAACATGTTTAGTTTTGGACTTCAATAGCAGTCCACTTTAACATGAGCTTGACTATTGTGATTGTATGTTATTAAGTTACCAATTTCTGTATATTGTGTTTAGATATTACCCTAACACTATGGAAATCCCCCATTTACTTGAATGAACCTTTGGGTACTGAGTTCTGTGTATATTGGAATGCTCTTTGTGTATTATCCCTAACTCTACGGAATGCTGCCCTAAAATCTTCTCTAAACTTGTTTCATGCTAACTGATTTTCTAAAAGACAAACACTCTATTTTCTATTGACTAGAAATTTACTCCTACACTAATACTTTTCCAGTATGCCTTGGTTCATTTGCTATTCTATCCTTTATGTGATTATCAATGTGTGTATCCCTCCATCATGGCTAAGTATTGATCAATATGACATTAGGTTAGACTTAACTTAATTTAGACCCTTAGGTTTCAACCAGTTCAACATCATGCAACATATGTATGTCTGCAAACCTGTTTCTTCTCCTAATTCCTACGATGGTTGTCTATGTGGTACTTTGGCTATGTGAACCTTGCTATATTTACTGGGATACTTGACCAGTTGTGTTGTATGCTCAGTCTAGTGATTTCTGTCCACTCTCCTTACTTGTTACTCTGATATTCTAAATTCCTATTCTTAGCCGGCTGAAAGCCAAGGCTACCTAAGTTCTATTGTTGGCCTCCCTAGTGTCAGCACTGCTCGGGGTCCAATTGAGTCCATTGTGAACTCTAACACACTAGGGCTTGGTCCTAGTCATTCCTTTAACCTCAAAAACTATCCCTAATACTCTACTTCCCTATCATGTATTATGTTCTCTATTGGTTGTTCCAAGCGGTGCAACACTTGGTGTTGTGGCTCATTGAAAGGGATCTGAACTCCCCAATAGATCTGTGATCGTATGGTTCTTTATTGAAGTCCTAAAGTATGCTATGCTAGAAGTAATGAAGTCCCAGTAAGGTTGGGTATCTAGTTATTTTATTTGGGCCTAATATAGGCCTGTCTACTGTTATGTAATATTGTTACTTTAATCATTATTGGGCCTGTAATAATATCCTTTGTATAAACAATTGGGGTTGTTAGTAAAAGGGAATGGGGTAGATTTTAATATTTACATGTGATGGGTAGTTAACATGCCTATAGGACTTAATAATGTGTTTGTTATATGTGTCGTTCACTCTCTATGTACACTATAGAGATTATGATATTAGGAGAAGCACACACTCACACTACTTGTTTACTAGCAAAACATGAGCTCAAATGCTTCAATTATCCTTGTTGCTACATGTTATTAGAAAATATGCCCATAGGAAATAAATATCGTTGAACATTCCTTCAATTTGCATTGCTAGAAATCATTCCTATAGGATTTAGATCATTTCATTTACTATTGTATCGCATTGTTCACTAGAAACCATGCTTATAGGACTAAGTATAACAATAAAATCAGTTCCAAGTGCTAATCGTTAAAGATCATGCCTATAGGATACCACAATTCGCCTTAATAACTGTTAATGATGCCCCTCTCAACATTGTTTATTGTTCACTTAGACCACTATCAAAAGCGTGAGTAATTATGGGTTTGTCCCGATAGATTCCACTGTCTTTACTACATAAATCACTTAGACGCAACATCTACAGGATTAATAACTAGAAATCTACAATGTCAACAATCAATATGTGATAACTGTACCATCCTGTCTATGGGTGACACTTGGTTTCTGAAACTGCTTGCATGCCTTAACGCCTTGGCACATAGAAATCATGTCTATAGGAATCTAAGTTCTTGATTCTGAACTGCTCAACATACAATTTGTCTTACGTGCATTGGTTGCTTAAGTGTGGAGGCAAACTTGAGCCTTGACTGCCTATATGTAAAGTCTAATGTGTTTTGTATGTCGCCTAGTTTTGACATTTTTGAGCAGCCTAAGCGAGGTCTAGAACCATCCAAAGTAAAGGTCCAATACCTCCTGGACCATATGTATGGGACGAGTAGTGCACGCATTGGGTACGACCTATAATTGAATTAGAATGCTTTTAGGTAACAACTTTAACATAGTAATCGGGTACCAAGAGATGATAGTCTGTGCCCACTGAATAATATGAGTAATACCCCATTTTGAGGGAGTTACGAAGTATTATTTATGTTGCACGGGGTGATCCTTTAGGCTAAAAAATATAGGACTCCCCCCTCCTCTTTATATGTTGTTATTAGATCTAAATAGTTGTATCCCTATATTCGCACTAAGATCTGTATTAATCATGTTGTAATAAAGTTCTCTGACTTCTGAATTCCCTTTGTTTACTTGATCACCTAGCTTAATCGTAATCCGCATAATCTTAAGTTTGGCCGGGACCCACAGTTGTGGACCTCGAGGAGTGCCTAATACCTTCTCTTTGAGGTAACTTGAGCCCTTACCCGATCTTTGGTGGTGTTCACTAGTCAAACAGAGTTATCTGCATAATAGGTGCCCTAACGCACCTTAAACAAATGTTAGGTGGTGACTCTTCTCCTTTAGCACTCTATCTCCCATTCTAAAAAGAGTTGTCACGTGTCAAAGCCCGCTTTTTGCGAGAAAAATGGGGCATGACACCCCTAAATAAGACTCCTCGTATGTGATTTTACTATTTATGAATTGCGGGGAGGGTTAGTTCGGGATTTGGAATGGTTAGGGTTGAAATCGGAACACTTGGTTCCTTAATGTTGGCCGGATAAGGCTAAGTTTGACTTGAGTCAATGTTTTGAGTAAACGACCTTGAAATTAGGATTTGACAGTTCCAATTGGTTCATATGATTATTTTGGACTTCGGCTTATGTTTGGATCGAGTTATGGATGACCTGGGAGCATTTCAGCGTTTAATATTGATAGTTGGCACCTTGAAGGTTTTAAAATTCTTTAAATTTAGTTTGGAGTAAGTTTTGGTGTTATTGAGGTCCGTTTGGGATTCTGAGCTTGGAAATAGTTCCGTATAGTGATTTGAGATTTGCACACAAAATTTGGTGTCATTCCGAGTAGTTTAAGTATGTTTCGGTGCGTTCGGAGTAAGTTGGAAGAACTTGAAGTTCCTAAGTTGATTCAATTTGGTTTGGGGTGTGATTTTTAGTTTTGATGTTGTTTAATGCATTCCGAGGGTTTGAGCGAGTTAGTTTTATGATTTCAAACTCGTTGGTACTTCCGGAAGAGGGACCACTGAAACGGGATAATATTTGCAGAAGCGAAGCCTGCCAGCCTAAGGCACTTCCGCAGAAGCGGAACTTAGTCTGCAGAAGCGGTGCCGCAGATGCGGCCCAGTGACCGCATGTGCGGAATCACTGGAGGCAGAGTTGTCCTTTTAAAGAAGGGGATTTCCATCTATGCAATGTGAGTTTAATACACAGATCATGGGTAGATTTTAACATAAAAATTTGTGAAAATTATAGGTTTAGATGAAAAACCCTAGGTTTTTTATAAAAATGGGGGTTAACCACAAAAATGGTTATAGAATTGAGTGAAAACTACATATTTGAGTTCATCTGGTTATGGGTAACAACTTTCTTCAAATTTTTCGGAATCTGGGCACGTGGGCTCGCGGATGAATTTTAGGGATCCTTTAATTGGGGTTGGGTAATCACTCTAATAGTTAGAATATGAACTTTTAAAAGTATATTGATTGACTTATTCAGCATTTTACTAGCTTCGGATTGTTCGGCACCGAGTTGAGGCTTTGGAGTGAATTTGAAGTCTGAAAGTGATCTTTGAGACGAGGTAAGTCACTTTTCTAACCTTGTAAGAAGGAATTTACCCCATAGGTGATTTGAGTTAATGTTTGCTTCAAATTATGGGGTCTACGTACGTACGAGGTGACGAGAGTCCGTGTGTTGCTACTAATTATGCTTATGTCCGGGTAGTTTTAGGACCCGAACCATGAATTATTTGAAATGTTTGCACCCTACTTGTTAATAAAAGGTCTTAAATTGTATTAGGACTTGTTTGAGGAATGGTGAAAGGTCATTAATGGAATTTGTTTTCATTGTGTTAATACCTTTAATAACGTTTAAGTTAAATGCTTACAAATTATCCTTTCTTCTTGAGGAGCGGGCCGAACGCATCGACAGTAGATAGATGCATCTATGGTTTGTGTCGCTCGACCCTCGGCAGTGTACACATTATTTTGGATCGGGCCGTATGACTTTGGCATAATCGTACGTGTTAATACTCAGAGTTTAATTATATATTTGATGTCATTTCATGGCTTGAGAGGTTAAAAGTATACTTGGTGGAATTAAATTGGTTCTTAACAGGTGTGAAATAATTTTTTACTTCCTGCTTGTTATTTGGTGATTATTTTGATTTCATAACCCATGCTTATTTAAAACTTTTGTACTTTATTGGTAGCCCATAGTAAGTGTCGATGTCCACCACTGGTCATTACTTCTTCGAGTTTAGACTTGATACTTACTGGGTACATGTTGTTTATGTACTCACGCTAAACTTTTGCACTAACCATGCAGGATCTGAGGCAGGTGCATCTGGAGGTCCTACCAGCGCGCGTCCCAGGTATCCCGAGGCCTAGTGGTGAGCTGCTTCCTGAGCCATTCTGCAGCCCTTAGAGTCTCTCTTTTGTATTTATATTTTGTCTACTTTACTTCGGACAATAGTTATAGTTTTGTATATTCTACTAGTTGCTCATATACTTGTGACACCAGGTCTTGGCACACACACTAGTAGACTTTATAGTTTTGGTGTATTTACATATTTATGCTTGCATTTAGATGCTTTCACTATATTCATTTGACTCTCTACTTCTCAAATTTTTAAATAAATGGAACTTAACTAATTGTAAGCCTGTCAAAAGAAGTAATCACGTAGTAAAATCATCTTAGGCTTACCTAGCAGCGACGTTAGGTGTCATCACGGCCTATAGGAGAAATTGAGTCGTGACAATTTGGTATCAGAGCACTAGGTTCCGGTAGGTCTCACAAGTTATGAGCAGGCCTAATAGAGTCTTGAGGATCGGTGCGGAGACATCCGTACTTATCTTCGAGAGGCTATAGGGTGTTAGGAAACTACTATTTCATCTCCTATCATGCAGTTAATGTAGTACTAAGTATGTTTCTCTTATTCTCTCACAGATGGTGAGAACGCGCGCAACGAATGTTCCAGACCATGGAGGAGCTACTCCCCCTATTGTTAGAGGCCGAGGTAGAGGACGAGGGAGGGCTCGAGTTCGTGGTAGAGGATGAGGGCGTCCTAGAGTTGCTCCAGTTATACCACCAGTGGATCTAGTAGAGGATCCCATTATTGAGGAGCAGGGTGAGGTGCGTGCAGCAGGACCAGCCCTAGTGGAATTTATATCTGCATCGGGATTCCAGGAGGTCATGGGCCGTATGATACGGTTCATGTATTCTATGACCCAGGCTGGTTTATTTCCAGCAAACCCTGCCACATCTCAGGCGGGAGGGCGAATACAGACCCTTACTGCTCAGGCTCTAGGGCACGCGACTACCGTATATCAGACCCCGAGCGTACTACCCATGAGCGTAGCCCAGCCAGTTGCAGCAGCTATACATGAGCCCATACCGACTGTAGCCACCGATTCGCATAGTCTATTGGACATGTGGACCAGGCTACAACCTCATGTCTTTGGAGGGGAGCGACACGAGGACCCCCAAGACTTTATTGACCGGTGCAGGGACAAACTGCACAACATGAGTATATTGGAGTCCCATGGGGTGGATTTTACTACTTTCCAGCATGAGGGCAGGGCTCGTAGGTGGTGGCAGTCTTATCTTCTCAGTAGACCAGTAGGTTCTTCTCTCATGATCTAGGATTAGTTCACACGCCTCTTCCTAGACAGATATATTCCACCCTCTCATAGGGAAGAGTTGCGATTTCATTTTGAGAAGCTCCATCAGGGCTAGATGTTAGTGACTTACGATGAGGCGAGATTCTCAGAGTTGTCTCGCCATGCACTTATGATACTTCCGACCGATGCAGAGAGAGTGCAGAGGTTTGTTGCCGATTTGCACTCTGTTTTCCAGGCCACTATGGCCCGAGAGGTAGAGATGGGGATTTCTTACGAGCTTGTTATGGAGATAGTGTGGTCGGGGGATCGAGGGTGCATGTCAGCGTGGTCGGGAGAAGGCTATAAGGAATAAGCGGTTTCGGTATTCTGGAGAGTTCAGTGGTGCCCCGGCTGGGGGCAGGGGTCAGTTCATAAGGGGTCAGTCTAGTAGGCCCATATATCCAGCACAACCTCCTCCTCGGGGCGCTCCAGTGCGACTTTATTTCAGTGCCTTGATAGAGACTTCCTACCACCCACAAGCTATATAGGGTTTCTCCAGTGGGTATTCAGGCCATCAGGGTCAGACTTTAGGTCAGCAGTCCACCATGCTGAGAGGTTGTTTCGAGTGCGGGGATCTCAGTCATGTGAGAATGTTCTGCCCTAAGCTTTGGGGGGGCAAGGCAGTGCAGTAGGGTCAGTAGCCTATAATTTCATCACCAGTTGCCCCACCAGTCGTCTGGCCACCCAGAAGCAGAGGGAAGGTGGGTAGGGGTCATCCTAGAGGTGGAGGTCAAACAGGTGGAGGCCAGACGGGTGGCTCTCCAGCTAGATTCTATGCTTTTCCGGCCTCAGATGCCGTGGTCACATGTATTATTTCTGTCTGTGTTAGGGTTGCTTTGGTACTATTTAATCCAGGGTCTACGTATTCATATGTTTCATCCCTATTTGCTCATTTCCTGGGTGTTACTCATAAGTCCTTGGGTACTCCTGTCTATGTGTCCACTCCTGTGGGCAATTATGTTGTTATGGATCAGATCTATCAGTCTTGTATTGTTACATTCCGTGGTTATGAAACTAGAGCATATCTTCTGTTGCTTGATATGACTGACTTTAAGGTCATCCTGAGCATGGATTGGTTATCTCCATATCACACCATCGTTGATTGCCATACCAAGAATGTTACCTTGGCGATGCCAGAGTTGCCTAGATTGGAGTGAAAGGGTTCGTATGTCAGTACACATAGTCGGGTTATTTCTTTTATGAAGGTTTGACACATGGTCGAGAATGGGTTGCTTGGATTATCTAGCATATGTTCAGGATACTACCACAGAGATCCCGGTGATTGACTCAGTGTCCGTGATATGGGAGTTCTCCGATGTGTTTCCTTCCGACATTCTAGGCATGCTACCAGATTGTGATATCAATTTCTGTATTGATTTGGCTCCAAGTACCCAGCCTATATCTATTCCACCATACTGAATTGTCACGACCCAACTGGAGGGTCATGACTAGCACCCGGGCCATACTTGCCGAGCACCAACGTACATTTTATCTAACCTTCCTTATTATCTTTAAGGGCCGACAAGATCAATATAAATAGTAGACATGGATTATGAACATCTAACAATGAAAGATAATGTCATGAACATACATAACATGGGACGACAAGACTGTCAAGAAACTATATATAAGGTACGAGCTACCATGCTGCCATGAAAGACTATACAACAAAAACCAGCCGACAAGGCATTCTAAACCATACATGAGTCGACACCTGTCTATGAGCCTCCAAAGGAACATAAGTGCTACAACATTGCCGGAATAGGGCCCCGACATACCCATAATGTCTATAACAAAAATGCATACCAAGACCACGGCAAATCCGGAGAAGGGATCTTGCCAATAACCGCTGAACTGGACAGCCTACTGTGGTGGGGGAGCTGCATCTACCTGTCTATCAGGACCTGCAGCACGACATGCAGCGTCCACAAATAAAAAGGACGTCAGTACGAATAAAGTACTGAGTATGTGAGGCAAGAAAGCATAAGTAAGAACAGTAATGTAAACAGGGATAGAGAATATACAACCTGTGACATCTGGGTACCTCTGAGGGCTACTGACATGAAATACATGATACATACATATATATACATAAACTTTTAAAATATACGCCTTTGTGGGCATCACCATCATCATATCGTACCCGGCCGTAATAGGCTCGGTAAAATGTACCCGGCCATCATAGGGCTCGGTAGAATCATACCCGGCCACGTGGAGCTCGGTAAAACCCAACTGATCAGTGGTTGCACAATAGGTGCCATACCCGGCCGACTATAGCGCGGCTCGGTAAAGTAAAATAGATACATGTATATGATGCATGCTGGACTCATTGGAATCACATTTTGAACATTTCGGAGTGACGTAAGGTCGGTATCCTTCGTACACGTTATTAGGATTAACTCTTCATCAAGAATATTATAAGAATCAGGAACTACCAACAACATTGATAATATAAGAATAAGAGAAGTAACATCAATATCAATCGTTTCATAAGAAGGGCAGCAATGTAAGTACTGCTAGCTTCTAAGAGTAGAGTATCTTTGGGAGCTCGTTCATTAAATTATGTACAATCGGAGTCATGCAAAAGAATGAAGGGGATAGCCTCACATACCTTGTATATACTGCCCAACCTCAAGCTATGCAAATGTCACGACTCCTTAGTCTACAATAAGACAAATGACACTATCATTATCGTTTAAGCGTCGTAACTATTATGTATCGACCGCAACCTATTTTACGATGAAACGGACAGCACCTCCCCTATTTATATGACTTCCCACAAGTCAATAAAATCACCAAACAGCCCAAACAACATCATTAATAATCATATTGAGCCTCCAAAACAGTCCACCAACTAACAACATTACTACCAAGCCTTTCGATATATATTTCACAAGTTCTAGCTTCAACGACTTAGCTGCAACTTGGATAATCTTAAATATATATAGAGTAAGAGGTTCCTTACCTTTAAACAGAAATAACAACTCCAATTTGACCTTAATTTTTCACGAAATATCCCTTCAATTCTGCCACAAGAACAAGGAAGCAAAACTAGCAATTAATTCGGGTTTTTCGGCACTAGAATTACTTTAGAAGACTTGAAATCACCTAGGGTTGATATTAAAAACTTGAAGGTGTATTTAATGAACATTAAACACTTAAAACAACCTCCCACACGAGCTGGAACAACACAAAAATCAGCAACAACAAGAAGAACAAGAAACTTACTAGCGCCACGGGATTCCTGACATTTGATTTGTGTTTTTTGCCCTTTGTTTGGGTCTTGGATCATGAGAGAACCTTGAGAGACTATTTTTAGGGTTATAAGGTCTGAATATACTGAAAAATATTGACTTAAAACGGGGTTGAGGTATCTTATATATCTCCATATGTCTTAAATCGCCTTTGTGGGCCCCATAGAGAGCAGCTTGGCGCACTCTCGCAAAAACGCAAATATCTCTCTATTCCGAGATCGTATCGACGAACGGTTTAATGCGTTGGAAACTAGACTCATAGATCTTCAATTTGATAGGTATATCACCCCATAATTCCAAGCACATTGGGAGAAAAATGCAGTAACATTTGACCTAAAGTTTAAGTAAAATTATAAACCTAAGTTGCGACAACTTTTATCGACTTTTGTTTCATATCTCGCTTGACTTCAAGACTTATGATGCGGATATTATATGATTCAAATACATTAAAACAAGACCTCTTGGGACAGTTAATCACCTCTAGTGTTACCCGAAAATACGGGTTACAACATCCTTGATTCGTTTAACTTCTAATACTTGTTAACCACTCTTATACACCCTTGTATTGTTTAAGACCAATAGGATTAACTTCTTATCATCTCAAAGATAATCTATTCTTGGATTTACATCGACTAACTTACGGCGTGATCTATGGTATGCGAATTTGGGTTGTAACATGAATGGTTACGAAAGAGTTGAAGGAGTTGAAGGAGCAGCTTGAGGATTTGCTAGCAAAAGGGTTCGTCAAACCGAGTGTATTGCCTTGGGGTGCACCAGCGTTATTTGTGAAGAAGAAAGATGGGATTAGGCGGATGTGCATTGATTACCGCCAGTTAAACAAAGTTACCATTAATAACAAGTACCCGTTGCCACGTATTGATGACTTGTTTGACCAGTTGCAGGATGCTAGGGTATTATCTAAGATCGACTTGAGATTGGGGTACGATCAGCTGAAGATTCAGGATTTCGATGTCCCGAAGACGGCTTTTCGGACTAGATATGGCCATTATGAGTTTCTAGTGATGTCATTTGGCTTGACTAATGCCCCGGCGGCGTTTATGGATTTGATGAACAAGGTGTTCAGGCCATATATTGATTCGTTTGTCATTGTCTTCATTGATGACATATTGATCTACTCCCGTAGCATGGAGGAGCACGAGCAGCATTTGAGAGTGGCACTTCAGACCTTGTGAGGACAGAAGCTATATGCTAAGTTATCTAAGTGTGAGTTTTGGCTAGATTCGGTGGCATACTTGGGACATGTCGTATCAAGCTAGGGTATTAAGGTGGATCCCAAGAAGATCGAGGCTGATCAAAGTTGGCCTTGTCCTACCACAGCGACTGAGATCAAGAGCTTCCTGGGGTTAGCAAGTTATTATCATCGGTTTGTGGAGGGCTTCTCATCTATTGCAGCACCTTTGGCTAGATTGACCCAGAAGGGTGCTCCATTCCGATGTCCGATGATTGCGAGGCGATCTTTCAAAAGCTCAAGACCGTATTGACTTCAGCACCAGTGTTAGTATTGCCTTCCGGTTCAGGGATGTATACTGTGTATTGCAACACTTCACGCGTTGGTTTGGGGTGTGTATTGATGCAGGAGAGGCAAGTTATTGGATATGTTTCACGTCAGCTGAAGTCCCACGAGAAGAATTACCCTGTATATGATTTGGAGTTGGTCGCGATTGTTCATGCTCTTAATATCTAGAAGCATCATTTCTATGGGGTGTCCTGTGAGGTTTACACTGATCATCACAACCTGCAGCATTTGTTCAAGCAGAAGGATCTCAATTTGAGGCAGCGCAGGTGGCTTGAGTTATTGAAGGATTATGATATTACCATTTTTTATCATCTAGGCAAGGCGAATGTCCTTGCAGATGCCTTGAGCAGAAAGGCGGAGAATGTGGGTAGTTTGGAATTCATTTCAGTGGAGGAGAGGCCACTAGCTTTGGACATTGAGTCCTTGGCTAATAGACTTGTGAGGTTGGATATTTTAGAGCCCAGTCGAGTTCTTGCATGCGCCGTCGCTCAGTCTTCACTATTCGAGTAGATCAAGGCTCGCCAGTTTGATGATCCATACTCGTTGGTTCTCAGAGAGACAATACTATAGGGTGGTGCCGAGGAGGTTACTCTTAGTGAGGATGGTGTTCTGCGACTCCAGGGTCGCCTATGTGTTCCTAATGTAGATGGCTTGAGGGAGAATATCCCAGAGGAGGCACACAACTCTCGGTATTCTATTCATCCAGGTGCTACAAAGATGTATCGCGACCTGAGGAAACATTATTAGTGGCGGCGGATGAAAAAGGACATAGTTGAGAATGCTGCGACGTGTCTAGACTGCCAGTAGGTCGAGTATGAGCATCAGAGGCCAGGTGGCCTACTTCAGCAGAAGACTATACCTTAGTGGAAATAGGGGCGTATTACTATGGACTTCGTAGTTGGGTTTCCGCGGACCTTGCAGATATTTAATGTAGTTTGGGTCATTGTCGATACGCTGACCAAGTTAGTACACTTCATTCCGGTTGTGGCCACGTATTGTTCAGAGAGGTTGGCCCAAATTTATATTCAGGGGATTGTTCGGTTGCATGGTGTGCCTATTTCCATCATATCAGATAGGGGCCCTTAGTTTACTTCACATTTTTGGAAAGTAGTACAGAGTGAGTTGGGAACCCGTATAGAGCTCAGCACAACCTTTCATCTGCAGACCGACGGGCAGTCGGAGCAAACAGTTCAAATCTTGGAGGATATGCTCATAGCATGTGTGGTTGACTTCGGAGGGCAGTAGGATCGATTCTTGCCTTTGGCCGAGTTTGCTTACAATAATAGTTATCAAACCGGCATCGAGATGGCTCAATTTGAAGCTTTATATGGTCAGCGATGTCGCTCTCCAATCAGATGGTTTGAGCCTGGCGAGGCTACGTTATATGGTACTGATTTGGTGAAGGATGCCTTGGAAAAGGTAAAGTTGATTCAGGAGCGACTTCGCACAGCACAGTCCAGACAGAAGAGTTGCGCGGATCAAAAGGCACGTGATTTATCATTTATGGTGGGGGGGAAAGGTTCTCTTGAAGGTCTCACCGATGAAGGGGATCATGGGGTACAGGAAGAATGGCAAGTTGAGTCCATGGTTTATAGGTCCATTTGAGGTGTTGAGGTGAGTTGGGGAGGTTGCTTATGAGCTTGCCTTGCCTCCTAGTCTATCAGGAGTTCATCAATTTTTTCACGTGTCTATGCTCCGGAGGTATCATGCCGACAAGTTGCATGTGTTAGACTACAACACGGTTCAGTTAGATGAGAGCCTGGGTTATGAGGAGAAGCCAGTTGCCATTGTTGATAGGCAGGTTCGCTAGTTGAGGTCCAAGCAGATTTCTGCTGTAAAAGTTCAGTGGAGGGGCAAACCAGTCGAGGAGGCAACTTGGGAGGTCGAGGAGGCGACTTAGGAGGTCGAGGAGGACATACGGAGCAGATATCCACCCCTATTCAGCACTTCAGGTATGATTCTATACCTATTCGAGGATGAATGTTTGTTTAAGAGGTGGAGAATATAACGGCCCGATCGATCACTTTGCCTTCTAGATTCCCATTCCCCTAAATAAGACTCCACATTTGTGCTTTCACTGTTTTATGACTTGCGGGGAGGCTTAGTTCGGTATTTGGAAGGGTTCGGGTTGAAATCGAAACACTTGATTAATTAATATTGGCCGGATAAGGCTAAGTTTGACTTCAGTCAAAATTTTGAGTACACGACCTCAGAATCAGGATTTGATGGTTCCAATAGGTTCATATAATGATTTTGGACTTGGGTGTATGTTTGGATCGTGTTATGGATGATCCGGGAGCGTTTTGACGCTTAATATTGATAGTTGGCACCTTGAAGGTTTTAAAGTTCTTTAAATTTGGTTTGGAGTAGGTTTTGGTGTTATCGAGGTCCGTTTGGGATTCCGAGCTTGGGAATTATTCCGTATAGGGATTTGAGAATTGCACGCAAAATTTGATGTCATTCCGAGTAGTTTATGTATGTTTCGGCGCGTTCGGAGTAAGTTGGAAGAACTTGAAGTTCATAAGTTGATTCAATTTGGTTTGGCGTGTGATTCTTAGTTTTGATGTTGCTTTATGCGTTCCAAGGGTTTGAGCAAGTTCGTTTTATGATTTCAAACTCGTTGGTATGCTTGGGCGGGGCCCTGGGAGCCTCGGGTGTTAATCGGACGAGGCGCGGAACTCATTTGGACTTGGAAACACAACTGAAGCACCAGGCTTCTGGTGTAACCGCGCCTGCGGAGGGCCAACCGCAAGTGCGAGCTCGCAGAAGCGAGCTAACAGCCGCAAAAGCGGCCAATCATGGGCAGCCTGAAACCGCAGATACAGATATGGTAGCCGCAGAAGTGGTCATGTGGCCACATAAGCAGTTTTGCGCAATTGGCCAGTGGCTGTAGAAGCAAGGAACTAAGTATAGAAGCAGGACCGCAGAAGCGGGATCCCGTCTGCAGAAGCAAAGCCTTCCAACCTAAGGCACTTCCGCAGAAACGGACCTTAGTCCGCATTAGCGGTGTCACAGATTCGACCCAGCGACCGCAGGTGCAAAATCGTTGGACAGAGAGTGGTCCTTTTAAAATGGGACTTAGGCTATTTTGAGTTCATTTATTACACATTTGGTGATTGTGGAGCTTTAAAGAGTGGGATTTCCACCTAGCTAATTGAGGTAAATAATTTCTATGCAATGTGAGTTTAATACATAGATCATGGATAGATTTTAACATTAAAATTAGTGAAAATTATGGGTTTAGATGAATAACCCTAGGTTTTGATAAAAATGGGATTTAATTACAAAAATGGTTATGGAATTGAGTGAAAACTACATATTTGAGTTCATGAGGTTATGGGTAACAACTTTCTTCGAAAATTTCCAAAATCCGGGCACGTGGGCTCGCGCATTAATTTTTGGGATCCTTCAATTGGTGTTGGGAAATCATTATAATAGTTAGAATATGAAATTTTAAAAGTATATTGATCGATTTATTCAACATTTGACTAGCTTCGGATTGTTCGGCACCGAGTCGAGGCTTTGGAGTGAATTTTAGGTCGGAAAGTGATCTTTGAGACGAGGTAAGTCTCTTGTCTAACCTTCTAAGAGGGAATTTACCCCATAGGTGATTTATGTTAATGTTTGATTCAAATTGTGGGGGCTACGTACGTACGAGGTGACAAGAGTCCATGCGTTTCTACTAATTATGCTTATGTCTAGGTAGTTTTAGGACCCGAACCATGAATTATTTAAAATGTTTGCACCCTACTTCATAATCAAAGTGCTTAAATTATATTAGAACTTATTTGAGGAATGGTGAAACGTTGTTAATGGAATTTGTTTTACATTGTGCATTAACCTTTAATAATGTTTAAGTTAAATGCTTACAAAGTATCCTATCTTCTTGTGGAGTGGGCCGAACGCCTCGGCAGTAGATAGATGCATCTATGGTTCGTGCCGCTCGACCCTCGGCAGTGTACACATTATTATAGATCGAGTCGTACGAACTCGGCATAATCGTGCGTGTTAATACTCAGGGTATAATTATATATTTGATGTCATTTCATGGCTTGAGAGGTTAAAAGTATACTTGGTGGAATTGAATTGGGACTTACCAGGTGTAAAAGAATTATTTACTTCCTGCTTCTTATTTGGTGATTATTTTGATTTCATAACCCATGCTGATTTAGAACTTCTGTACTTTATTGGTAGCCCATAGTAAGCGTCGATGCCGACCCTTCGTCACTACTTCTTCGAGGTTAGACTTGATACTTACTGGGTACATGTTGTTTATGTACTCATGCTGCACTTTTGCACTAACTGTGCAGGATCTGAGGCAGGTGCATCTAGCGGTCCTACCGGCGCGCGTCCCAGATATCCCGAGGCCTCGTGGTGACATTCTTTCCGAGCCGTTCTGCAGTCCCTAGAATCTCACTTTTGTATTTATATTCTGTCTACTTTACTTCGGACAGTAGTTAGAGTTTTGTATATTCTACTAGTTGCTCATATACTTGTGATACCAGGTCTTGTCACACACACTAGTAGACTTTATGGTTTTGGAGTATTTATATATTTATGCTTGCATTCAGATTTTCATTTTATTCATTTGACTCTCTACTTCTCAAATTTCTAAATAAATGGAACTTAACTACCTGTAAGCCTGTTAAAAGAAGTAATCACGTAGAAAATTTATCGTAGGCTTGCCTAGCGGCGACGTTAGGCGCCATCACGGCCTATAGGAGAAATTGGGCCGTGACAACATTTGGACCAGCTTTGTTTATTGGGTTTAAAATGGCATTGGGCCTTTTTCTTTGTTATTGGGGCCGTTGAGCCAATTTTGATGCATTTACACTGTTGGGCCATTTTGGACAACTTCAACTTTGGGCCAGCCCTTAACATGTTGTAGTTGGGCCTGCAGAAATTTAGGTTTTGGCCCAGGATACTTTGAAATTGGGGTTTGCATAGACAGCCACCTGAAGGCCAGATTATTAACCCAACCAATTTTACTAAAGCCGTTTCTAATAAGCCATGACTGCATAAATAACCACTTTACTAAACAACCATTTTTATCTTAATTAAGATCTAAATCAGAGTGGCAGGCAAAAAATCTAGCACTAATCGATTTTCAATACTTTAAACATAAAGCATTCAAAACTAACCTCCATAAACAAACAAACAAAAAAATAGTTTCAACCACCCATGTAAAAGAAAGTTAATATTAACTTACTTCTAGTATGTTTCCAAGCTCAATCACAATTATAATATTTATTCTTAGACAAAATTGAACATATTCATGTTCCAACAATCCAAACTAAATTCAAATCTTTATTACTTCTGAAAGTATCTGCAATACAAAGTAAAAATAATACCTTCATCACCGAATTGTAAAAATATAGTCGTAGAATCAGCAAGAATAACATCAAAAAAACAGGAGCAAAAATGCAGTTAAGACAGCCCAGAAAACCAACAAAGATGCTTGAAACTAGTGGCTAAGAAACTTCACAAATTACCTAAACGGACTTTCTATATTTCTCAAAGGTTTTGCATTCTAAGGGATACTCACAAAGCTCACAATTTTTACCAAATGAAGATGATTTTACTCAAATCTTTCTCTCAAAATTCTCTCTTTTTTCCCCAGTCCGTAGAGATCTTTGCTGCTTATCTAAAGATGTATGTTTTTAAAGGAGAAAACCCAAGCATTTCATGATTAAAAATCTGTCTTTGTTTTACAAATGTTTCAACAAAATCAGCTCTAGTTCAATCTTGTCCAAAAGAGAGTATTTCAACCAAAATCTGCTCTTCACTATTCAAAGACAAACTTTTGTTCAAAAACTATCCAAAAGTATATATTTTCTCACAAATAATTGACTTTCGAGTTTTGTACTCAAAAGCTCTCTGAACCAGTAAATAAGCAACCAAACAAGTACCCTATAATCTCAAGTATTCCTTCAGTACCTCATCTTTCATCAATACAAAACTATTCTACTACTTTAACAAGTGCAAAAAACAAAAAATTTAGCATGTCAAACTTCAAAAACTAATGCTAAAATAATTAATCAAAGACAAAATAGAAGCTAAAACATAAAAATAAAATAAAAAATCAGTCATGAAAAAAGAATAGGATTTTTACCATTTTATAATT
Organism: Nicotiana tomentosiformis; assembly: GCF_000390325.3. Taxonomy (NCBI): domain Eukaryota; kingdom Viridiplantae; phylum Streptophyta; class Magnoliopsida; order Solanales; family Solanaceae; genus Nicotiana; species Nicotiana tomentosiformis. The sequence goes on along the minus strand of NC_090815.1, from coordinate 112,198,824 downwards.
CAAGTGGCCAAAACAATGGTGGCATGCCATCTCGGTAGAACTTTGAACTTTAAGCGCGATTTTCTTATTGATAAATCGTGACCGCAAACTCTGGTGAGCCGAAGATCAGTCACGATATCATCAACAACAAAGTCGTGTTTCGAGTTCGAGGCTAGCCTATGCAGAGGTGAGGTAGTGATGGCGGCGGGTGGCAGTGGCGGCAGTACAACAGTGGTTGCGGCGACAGTGGTGTTCTTTGGGGTGAAATTGACATTAATGGGTAGGTCTTGAGGAGCTCTATCCATTGATATAGGTATTGCGAGGTGGCAGTGGCAAGAGCTTCAAGAATTTGGGCAAAGAAGTGGCGGCAAAAGTTTTCTAGATCTAAAAGTCAAGGAATTTGAGGGGTTTTTTGAAGGATTTGGTTTGGAGATATCGAAAGAGGAGGTTGTGGGGATTACATGGTGTGAATTTGGGGGCGTTTGGAGGTGGTCTGCAGCCGGTAGGCAATTTCCAGCAGGGGAGAAGAGGCGACAGCTAGGGAGAAAGAGAGAGTGAAGAGATAGAGAAGAGAGAGGAAGGAGAAAAGTATTACGGGTGGAAATGAGGGATATTTTCATATTTTTTAGGCTTTAAATACCTAGGCAGATAGTGAATGAGAGCCATTGGATCAAGATGGAATGGATGAGCAAGATTTTATCTTGCTTCATTTAGTGAAATGACGCAGTTTTATTATGAAACTACGTCATTTTGATCCCGTTCTTGGCAAGCCAACAATTGGACTGGGTCGGCCAAATTGGGCTAAGAAATTGGGCTTGATTTGTGCACAATTCAACTAAAAATGGTATTAATCCAAAACCTTTAAATCCCTTAATAAATTAATTAATAATCGAATTCTAAAGTCTATATACACAAACAATAAACCTAAAATAATGTAATGTAGGAGAAATAGAAATAGCAAAAATTAGATGTTTACAGTTGTCCCTCTTTGATCGAGAACACAAATAATTTTCGTGCAAAGAAAGTGAATGACATATCTAATTTTGCTTGTGTGTAACACCAATGAAAGATTTTTTTATTATTTTTCAAAAATGTGACCGAACCTTGCTTCCGAGGTTGCCTACATATCCTTTGCTATAAATAAATCAGGTCAGCATAGTTCTGGAAAAGTTTCGGTAGCTGGGACTACCGGGCACTGTAGTTAAGACTGTTGTTGCTGTTGGTGTTGCTGTTACAGTCACTTGCTGCTTAAGTCAAAAGAAAAAGAGAAGATAACTACATAAGTCTGCAAGCTAAGAGTTACAAAATTCCTATATATGTATCTTCTAAAGTCAAATCTTGAATCTTGACCTGCTCGCTTGCGTTGACCTTAGATTGGATCTTGACGCCCTTTGAAGAAAAGATTATGGTTCATTCTCAATTGCTTGATTTCCTGATCAGAATTTGAGAAAATAAAACTTGAGAAGCTGGGCTGCTGGCACATTATCAAAGCTAACTCCAACTATCTTGTGATCGAAAGACTTCTCTCTTCTGATAAGAAACTGAAACTACAAGCTTCAATCGTCACTTGTGCTATAAGGCGGGGCCTGCAAACCCATCAAAAACAAACAATTTTTTTTTACCTCAGTTTGGACTAGGAAATTTTGTGAGTTGTTGGAGAAAGCTATAAACTATCTAACTTATTGAAAGGAAGACAAAGACAACATTATAACCTAGCTATGTGAGGATATGCAACCACGGGCTAGTACCCTGTGTTACCAAAAGGAAATGTAACTAGGGGTTGGTACCCTGTATTACTGAAAGAAAAATAACCAGGGTTTGGTACCCTGTATTACTAGAAAGAAATGTAATCAGGAGTTGGTACCGTGTATTACTGAAAGAATGTAACCAGGGGTTGGTACCCTATATTACTGAAGAGAAATATAACCAGAAGTTGGCACCCTATATCACTAAGGAGAAATATAACCAGGTTTTGGTACCCTGTATTACCAAAAAGAAATGTAACCAGGGGTTGGTACCTTATATTACCCAAACAAATGTAACCAAGGGTTGGCGCCCTATATCACTAAGGAAAAATATAACCAGTGTTGGTACCCTGTATTACTGAGCGGAATGTAACAAACACTTGGAACCCTGTATTACTAAAAGAAATGTAACCAGGGGTTGGTACCCTGTATTATTGATCGGAATGTAACCAGGAGTTGGTAACCTGTATTACTGAAAGGGATGTAATTAGGGGTTAGTACCCAGTGTTACTAAAAAAGTGTTGAATCCATCTAGGTGAAAAAGGTTCTACCTCAGTTGAGCTACGTAAAATACCCTGAACGAAGAGTACTTCTACCCATAAATATGAGCTGGATACCCCTAGGCGAAAAGGTTCTACCTGGGTTAAGCTACGTAAAACAAGCCTGAGCGAAAAGTACTTCTACCTACAAATATGAGCTGGATCCCCCTAGGTGAAAAAGGTTTTACCTGGGTTAAGCTACGTAAGACAGCCTGAGCAAAGAATACTTCTACTCGGAAATATGAGCTGGATACACCTAGGCCCAAAGGTTCTACCCGGGTTAAGCTACATAAGACAACTTGAACGAAGAGTACTTCTACCAGAAACTATGAGCTGGATACCCTAAAGCGAAAGGTTCTACTTGGGTTAAGCTACTTAAAATAGCCTGAGCGAAGAGTACTTCTACCCAGAAATATGAGAAGGATCCCCCTAGGCGAAAAGGTTCTACCTAGGTTAAGCTACATAAAATAGACTAAGCAAAGATTACTTTTACTCGGAAACATGAGTTGGATCCCCCTAGGGGAAAAGGTTCTACCTAGGTAAAGCTACGTAAACATACCTGAGCGAAGAGTACTTCTACCCGGAACTATGTGTTGTCCCCTAGGCGAAAAGGTTCTACCTGGGTTAAGCTACGTAAAACAGTCAGAGCGAATGGTACTTCTACCCGGAAATATGAGCAGAACCCCCTAGGCGAAAAGGTTCTTCCTAGGTTAAGCTATATAAAACAACATAAGCGAAGAATACCTGTACCCAGAAATATGAGTTGGAACCCCCTAGGCGATAAGGTTCTACCTAGGTTAAGCTACATAAAAGAGCCTAAGCGAAGTGTACTTCTCCTCGAAAATATGAATTGGATCCCCTTAGGCGAAAAGGTTCTACCTGGGTTAAGTTACGTAAAACAACCTGAGCGAAGAGTACTTCTACCTGGAATTATGAGAAGAATCCCCCTAGACGTAAATGTTCTACCTGGGTTAAGCTACGTAAAATAGCCTTAGCTAAGAGTACTTCTACCCGGAACTATGAGCTGAATCCCCCTAGGCAAAAAGGTTCAATCTGGGTTAAGCTGTGTAAAGCAACCTAAGCGAAGAGTACTTCTACCCGTAACTATGATCTCAATCCCCCTAGGCGAAAAGGTTCTATTAGGGTTAAGCTACGTAAAACAGCCTTAGCGAATAGTACTTCTACCCGGAAATATATGTTGAATCCCCCTAGACGAAAAGGTTTTACATGTGTTAAGCTACGTAAAATAGCCTGAGCGAATAGTACTTCTACCCGAAAATATGAACTGAACCCACTTGGTGAAAAGGTTCTACCTTGGTTAAGCTACGTAAGACAGCCTGAGCGAAGAGTACTTCTACCTGAAAATATGAGCTAGATCCCCCTAGGCAAAAAGGTTTTACATAGGTTAAGCTACATAAAAGAGCCTGAGCAAAGGATACTTCTACCCAATATGAGCTGGATCCCCTTGGAAAAAAGGTTCTACCTGGGTTAAGATACGTAAAACAGCCTGAGCGAAGAGTACTTCAACCCGGAACTATAAGATGAATCCTCCTAGGCGAAAAGGTTCTACCTTGGTTAAGCAACGTAAAACAGCCTGAGCGAATAGCACTATACCCGGAAACATGAGCTGGATCCCCTAGGCGAAAAGGTTCTACATGGGTTAAACTACGTAAAACAGCCTGAGCGACGAGTACTTCTACCCGGAACTATGAGTTGAATCCCCCTAGGCGAAAAGGTTCTACCTAGATTAAGCTATGTAAAATTGCTTGAGCGAAGAGTATTTCTACATGGAAATATGAGCTAAATCGCCCCAGGCAAAAAGGTTCTAACTGGGTTAAGCTACGTAAAATAGCCTGAGCGAAGTTGGTAGAAGATTTTGAAATCCTTTCTTGCTTGTTTTGATGAGGACTGACTCAAGAGCAAAAAGACAAAGCTATGCACAAATAAAAGGAAGCAATTTTTAACAAGAGACGCAACTTTTATGGGAAAGGAATGAAAGAAGGGTCTCTTGTCATTCCTTCGAGCTTTGAAACCGAGCATCTTTGTGCCAATTATTTTGCATCAGACTCACGACTCACCTTCGACTAGTGATGCCCCGAGGTGTTTTCACCAACAAGTCTCTGTCATTTATTTATCTCTACTTATCGTCGCCTTAAAGTGCCCGTGAAGGTTTTCACTAGTAAGGCTCTTTTCGTTTTTGCTTTCTTGTGTGAACAACATGATAGTGTTCTATGTCGTGTGACAATTGTTGCTCATTGCATGCTTCTCTTGGCATTCTTGAAGGTTTATCAGGAGGTCTTTATTAGAAAGGCTTTTGGATATGGTTAGAAAGAAAGTCAAAGGTAGTTCAAACATCTAACCTAACTATTTCTTTTTTAATATTTCTTTAATTTTTTATTTTATTTTATTAATGTCCTAGCTCTTATGTTCTAGGGGCATGGAACTTAGACTTTTTTTTTGGACATTGGACTCTTGATTCCAAGAGAGACGGGTCAAAGATTATAACATAGGCTCAAAAGGGGTAACAAGTGGTATAAAGTGTTTGGGTAGCAAAAGAACGGCCTCCAATCCTCGAGAACGCCAAATATATTATCTCTTCACAATCATGACATTGATAAACATGTTGTCTTCTGGGTCTTGTCCAGTGTAAAGATGTATGAGCAATAATTTTCCCGCAGAGAATGACCCTTGTCAATTTGGGTGACCTTTCTTTCTTGATATGGAAGTGTGCATTTCGATACTGATTGATTCGTTTCAAATTATATAAATTGCACCTTCTATTGAAAAACACTTTCCATCTTTTAGTGCTAAATAGACTTCAAACCATCTGATCATCCTTAAGCCCGATCTTCACAATAATTTATAGGTAGAGATCCTTAACCCACATGGGTATGACTACTTTGGTTCCACGTATACTTGGCTTATACTTATTTTTGAAGTGTTTCAACTCTTTATTCACCTTCAAAAGTGTCTCTTACTTTTAGTTATCAAATTCAAGCTAGATCAATTTTCTAAAATCTGGCTGAAAATTTCGCATACATGTCATGTCACTAGAACTAGCAGAAAAAGAACTATGCATAAAATGGACACAACATGATTGACTGTATCTTATTGAATAAAGGATGGAAGGGTCCGATAACACAAAAAGAAGAAGAAAAGATGACAAAATAAGCTACCATGACTCCTACCTGGTTGCAAAAGGAGTAAATTTTCAGTTACTAAGCGACATCTTAGCCATGGACTTGCACAGCAGTATTCTATGGCATTCAATAATTTTGATTGTTTTGGAATCAACATTCAAATTTTGACTTTTTGATCAAACCGTTCCTAATATTGACTATTTCATTTCAGGACTAGCGGCATGAGAAATTTCATAGCAACCAATTTGCCAAAAGACTTAGAAGAATTCTCGTGTCTCCCATCATCACATATCGTCTCACACCAAGCATGTCATGTTGCTCAAACCTGGTAAGATTCAACCAACATTTGCCTCTTCTTTTCACCACCAAACTGTGTACTTGCCTTTTCGTGACCTTGGTTGGATCAATAATAGCGGTGCTTATTCCCTTAGTTGAGAAGATTATAGAGTGATCCTGGATTATTTTCGTGATTCACCATTACAAACTAACAAACTGACCGCCTTTAACTAGCTTTTATTTCAAAACAACAAGCATGTTATAATGAACACACTCTTCTTCTCTTTCTTCTTTTTTTTCTTTTTCTTTTTCTTTTTCTTCCACTTTTTTTTTCAATATCATTCGATCGAACCTACTGTGGGTTGCATATGTATCATGTGGGAACATGAATCTGATCTTACATAGTTCAGGAAGATCAGGAATAAAGTAAATGAATTAATTCTTTTCAGGAAGATCAGGAATAAAGTAAATGAATTAACTCTTACTCTTATACAATTTAGACAATGATAACTCCTAACAAGAAAATTATATTTTTGGATTTTTTTTGGGAATTGTTGAAAGAAAGACTTCTAAAGAAAAAAAAAATATTTTTTGGATTTTTATTTTTATTTTTGGGAATTGTTGAAAGAAAGACTTAAAAAGAAGAAAGAAAATGTTTTTGGATTTTGAATTTTTGTCATTGAATTTCCGAAAATAATTTTAGTTTTTGATTTTTCTTTTTAATTTTTGAAAGAAAAACTTCTGAAGAAGAACAAAAATATTTTGGAATTCATATTGTTTTTGTTTTTTTTAAATTTGTGGATTTGTTGTCTCAAACATAGATTTAAAGAAAAATATTTTTGGATTTTGAAAATTGGGGGCTGGACCCGATAAAGATTACCTACGTATCTCACATCCGGTGAAAATCAGACCCGCATAGTTCAGTCAAAAATAGAGAAAAGAAAATGACCAATTTTGAAAATTTTGATTATTATAATTTTTTTAAGATAAACAAATACCTTACATCGAAACATTTCAAAAATGTTAGTAAAAATTTGGTATTTGTACCTAATCGGGGGGAATAATTTTTTATTTTCAACTCTGCTCTAATTTTCCTAAAGTCGGTCAATAATGCAAGCAAGCATTCCAAATGATGTCGCAAGCAGCACATAAGTGAACATGATGGTCTAAAGAGGATACCTGTCATATACGAGCTCGACCCCTATTTCGAGATTCACTAAGTCAAATGTACATGATGCAACAAAACAATCCTTATAGGGATAACAAGGTGTGTGGCTTATTATTCTAGGTTTTAAATATCCTAGGGGATGAGGTGTGTCTAGACTGGTCTTAAAATGAGCGGACAACTCGAGTTGAGAAGGGGTAGCGTACCGGGAGCAATACTTCTCCGGCTTAACTAATCGACCCTCCCCGTTCTTAAACATGGGTGACTAATAATTCTTCAATGGGAGCTCAGGCCCACCGACTTTATCTAAAAAAGAATGGGTGCGTATCCGCGATTCACAGGGTTATATTCAGAAGATTTAGAGGGGGTGCATGAGAAGACATTTTATATGTACAGTTCATCAATATCAAATCAGTAAAAAGCGGACAAGTAGCACATTAGGCCCAAATAAATCACAATATATACACAAATTAATAAAGCCAAATAAAGTCAATATACAAGCTCGAATTCTTGAAGTCCCCAGCAGATTCGCCAGAGCTATTGATCTCGTCCTATTTCACACCTCAATTCAAGGTTATTAAACGGTCGATTGCAATAATAGTACCCAACAAGAGTCGGGGTCGATTTTCACAATGAGATATATATTGGAGTTAGGAATATATATTGTAGTATGTGAGTTTGACTATCTTAATTTTCTCTTCCACAAATTTGGGTTGTTTCTATGTCTAATTTAAAACTAAGATTGCAAAGTTATGAAATTAAACTAAGAGAATTGTTTTTGTTGTTTTTCACGTTTTGTAAAAAGCCTAGGGCTATGACCATCACCTAGGTGTTTGCCGTATAGGATATAAACCTTAATGCTTGTTTTGTTGATCGGGGTATATTATAGCTATCAACTCTCAATTACCCACTCAATACCTCTCGGTCAAAGAGTGATTTTGCCCAATATGGCTTTCTCAAGTCCAAATGGGAATTGCACAAAACGGTTGATAAAAGCTCAAGTCGGGTTATTACTATCTCTAGGTTGAACCCTTTAATTTGGATTATCAATCTCTCGATTGACCCAATTTCTTGTTAGCCAAGTTGTCATAGACTAAGTCTCTCTTTCTAAAGCAGAGACTACATCAAATAGGTGTGAACTAATGTTTGCAACCATTAATTCAACAAATTATAGCATGAACAACGCTAAATAATAAACACCCAACCATAAACAAGCATCAAATTAAACACCCATAAGGTTTACACACTAGGGTTGGGTCACAACCCTAGTAAAAATCTAGCTACTCATGCTTGAAATTGAAGAAATAGAAGAAGAAATGATAAATAAACTCATATTGTGAAATCAAAATAATAAATTCTATGTTAAAATATCCTAAAATATGAAAAACTACTAAAATAAGTAAAAACAACGGCTACTGAGCTGCTGATGTCAAAAGTTGACCTAAAATTGTGAAACTCGTCTATTTATACGAGGCTAAAAATTTCGGACAAAAATGCCCTTCGAGAGGTTCTGTGGCCGCACAATTCCATGTGCGGTCTGCAGATTTCTTCAACTTGTCAGGAACTGGAGGTTTGCGGCCGCATAATTCTGATCTCCGGCCGCAAGGCATCCTTTTTGCAGTCTGCACTTTTACATCTGCGGCCAGAACTGGGGTTTCTGCGGTCCGCACTTTTATACCTGCGGTCCGCACAATTCCCATGCGATCCGCAATTCTTAGGGACTTGAAATGCACATTCTATGAACTTTATTCCTAGCCATCATTTGCGGCCGCACAATTCATGAACGGACCGCACTTTGCACAAAGGTCTTGTGGCCTTTCCTTCATCATCTGCAGTCGCAGATGATATTTTACGGTCCGCACTTGTGAGCTTTTGTGCCTTTTATGGCCTTGAGTTTAGATTACTCCTTTTTGAGTTGGATTTAATCTAGGGAGTCCATCTTCCAATAGTCCTGCAATTTAGCACATTTCATCACTTTTCGGAAACACAATTAAACACTTTTGGACTAAAACAAAAGCTAAAAGGCGCTAATTAGTAGTCAAAAACCCCACTTATCAACTCCTCCAAACTTAAGTTAAGGGTCATTCCAGCTAATCAAAAGTGAGTCATTCACACATCAATTAGGACCAACAATTAACCACACCACTCATGTATTATCAACAAGGCAACACGTTAAACGTTTATGCACGTATAGTTCTAATGTGACACTTGAGCATCAAAAGTTGACTTTATTCATCAAGGAAGCTCGCTCTTTCTTGTAGGTCATTGTGGATCCCAAACTCCTCCTCCTCTACTCTCTATTTGCCTATCTCGCTTAAGACTTTTAGCACTCAATCCAAAGATTTGCGAAAGGTTCACTCATCTCTCTCAAAAGAATGTCGCAAATATAGCTTTAAGTACCATAGGCTTGCCCCTCATGTAGATTGCCACTAATGTAAGCTCACTCGGCATGAAATCACGTAGGCCTTTTTCGGAATGCAATGAAGGCTTTTGGACTAAGGTTGGATATGCTATGATAGAGCGGGTTCATCTTTCCTCAAGCACTCAATTATCTGTTCGATTCATGCTTTGTCAATTCTTTGAGGCATTTTCTTTTCCTTGGGTGGACTAGATAGACTTAGCATCACTCTTTCTTGATCATGACATTCATTTTCTCCCTCTTGTATTTCTCGACGCTTTGCATCATTACTTTTCTTTGAATCCCATCAACTCTTCCACTCATTCACTTTCTTTTTCCATTTTTTTTTGTTCTTTCCTTTTCTTGCCTTTCCTTCTCTTCATTTCTTTTCTCTTTTTTTTCCTTGATACCTCTTTCAAGTTCCTTTTCTTGCCTTTCCTTTTTTTTTCTCAAGCCAAGCAAAACTTAAGATTTTGCCTTGAAACACATTCGGGGTAAGTTCTAGACCATTCGCATAGGTACTTGGACTTGCAACAAAAACATTTCATCTCTCACACAGCAGGATTGTTAAAGAGGATAGAGTCGAGGGCCCACAACGACCATATTCAAGATTTCACTATGATTCGATTAAACTACTCGATGATTGCGTAAGTCAACACAGGAGTCACCAAGTCACTAACTAGAGCTATTTCTTTCCAAAAACCTTATTTTTAATCATAAGCACGTAGTTAAGTATGTTGGTACCAAGTGAAGCATGTTGGACTCTTTGAGCATAACTTAATTAGATCTTTTTATTTATTACTACTACTATTATTACCTAAACACCAAAAAAGGACTGAATCCCTTAAGAATGTTGTCACGCCATCCATCGTTGGGAAGAGTCACCAGGTTCACACAAAACATAAAAAGAAGCTATTAAATCAAAAAGAAGCTACTAATTCAAAAAGAAGACAAACATAAAGATAAAGAAGTTATAAAGAAAAAAAAACTATTGAAAGCATAACGAATAAACATAATGAGAGAGAAGAGAGAATATATTCATAATGAAAAAGAAAAGGAGGGAATATATACAGAATAAGGAAAAAAAAGGAAAATACTATCAGTTATTACAAACCAATTTTTCTCAGAATCATAAAACTATATCAAATAAACTCCACCCCCCCCCCCCCCCAAATAAAAATAAGCATTGTCCCCAATGCTTAACAAAATAAAGGTAAAGGAAGGGTAAGAGTGAAGAAAACTCCCTATGGCTATGTGGTCATCTCTGTGTTCCCAGCAGTGTAACCGACCTCAACCTCATCCAACTGGATATCATCATCCTCAACTCTGGAGTGGCTGGGTTGGTGAACATCTGACGTAGTGCCTCGACAGTGTCAACAGCAATGTCTGGCTCCTCAGACTGGCCAACTGGTGCTGTATGTGCTGTGGGATCTGGGCCTGGGTGCTGCGGGTCAATTAGCATATCAAATAGAATGTCTCCGGCTGCTACAAGCTTGGTAACTTATCTTCGGAGCTTGTCTATTGACCTCTTGGAGACCTGGGACTTCTGTATCTTCTTCACTTCCTTTCCAAGCTCTTATATTACTGACCCATGTTGCACCAGAGTGGCCATAATTGTGTTCTGATTCTCCAAGAGCTTCTTCAATGTTTCTTCAGCTGTGGGGGGAATCTGGGGCGCCGGAATGGATGACTGTGCTACAACATTACTGGATATGTTAGACAGCTTTATAGTAGTTGTCTGCATCCAGTTGTTGAGGCTCACCAGTGTCTGGGAGACTCGCAGCGCAAATAGTTGAGCAGTAGGCATCGGCACCGGCTTCAAAGCCGAGGTGGAAGGCACTGAGGCTGAAGGTGGGAGCATAAATGATGCACTGGATGAAGGCTCTACTGAAGTGGATGGCATGTCAGCTGTCTCTGCAGCTACCACCGATGGCTCATCAGACTGGCCTATGGTGGTAGTTGGCTGACCCTTTTTCTTAAGGTTGTGTGCATCCATCAGAGAATACTATGAGAAGGACGTCTTAGCCCGAACCTTTGTATCAAAATCTCTCGGCTCCACCTGTTCATCCGTAAGATACTCAGTAATGGTGTTGGGATATGGGTAGGAGGTATCAGCTTGTCTGGCGACCATAGATATGTTGGCCGACATCACGGCACCCACAATGATAGGGTACCTGGCCATGATGGAGGTGAATAGAAATGCCCGCAGGATAGGAAATTTTGTTTTATTCTGGAACGGGTCTAATCTGCTACAGGTAAAGGTCTGCCATCCCTTCGCCTCAAAGTTTAGGGTGTTCCTCTGAATAGGAACCCCTACTGTGATCCATGGTGGTGGTGGCCCCAGAGCTACAAGAATTCCAGCTATCCATGGGCGAGCTGCATCTCCTATTGCCAGCTTCTCCAAGTACTGTACAGGCTCAACATCATCAAACCCCAAGTAGGTGTTCAATGTGTGCTGGTCAAAACGCACCTTTAGATTCATCACTTTAGTTACTTTTGTCTCTTTCTTTATGTGCGCCACATTGGCGTAGAACTCCCGGATAAGATATTCTTTTGCATCCACTACACTCTGGGTGAACCACATTCACCCCTTTCGCTCTCGGAACTTCCTCAAGACTGTTAGATTGTACTTTTCAAGGTCTTTTAGTCGGAACTGTCGCTCAAGAGTAAGCGATACCACTGGCCACCATCCACGGAAACTTGTGAAGGCATCTAAACTGACTAACCGAACCAAACCTCTTTCTTCTGTGACAGCTCAAGGCCGACAACTATAGTATCTCCCCCTCGGCCATCATCTGGAATATCATCAACTGTAGTCGCTGGAGCCTCAGGGACAGGTGTAGAGGAAGGATCAAAAGCTTAACTGGCACTTTCTGAACCCTCAGAGGTGCTATGTGATGTGGAGGGCTCATCCCGGAGTTGATACCTTCCTGGTGGCTTTGATTGGACAGCCGGCTGCTCTTGAACTAAGTTTCCCTCCGATGCTTCCCTACATGGGGCATAAGAACTGGATTCGGATGGCTCTGTATTTCTTTCTCGGCCGGCTATAGCCTTCTTTGTGATTATTGTTTGGAGGGCGAGGGGCAAAGTACTTTTGACTCGGCCCCTGGAAGGTTTACCCCTCCTCTTTGAAGTATCTCCTCTGCCTCGAGATCTAACCATTTTCTGTAATAAGCAACAACAGGTGTCAGTTGTAATTCAAGTGTAAACATATAAGAACACAGAATTATAATTCAAGTGTAAACATACAACAACAGGCATTGCGGACCGCACAATTTAATCATACGACATTGGATCTGCGGTTCGCACAATTGCCTGCGTGACCACAAAATTGGATTGCGTTGCGCATAATTTCAATTGCGGCAGCACATAAGAGTCATCAAACTGACAACTCTCTGATAACAGAGAACTAGTCGTTCTACGGCCGCGATAGGATTTCTGCGGCGGCCGCAGAATCATGCTTGACCCAAGTCCCTAATCTCATCTTCTACGGACCACACAATTTCTTGTGCGGCCTTAGATTTAAAACCAAGTATGATAGGAGATTCTAGGGTTTGCAATTGTCGCACAAATTTGACATTGTGGCATAGTATAAGCATGAAAAACTGTTTACCCATTCCCCATAAAGCAAGTACTAGTTGACCCACTACATATTCACCCTAAAAGTTTGTTCAAATAGATTCAGAGATAAATGGTTCACAATTTTGCTAAATATCTAAATATTAAAAGAAATTAATCAAGATGATGATGCATACCAGAGATGAATTTGTGCAAGAGATGAGTGATCAACAATTGTTAGGCTTGTGAGCAGCTAATTTAACACGAAATTTAAATTTTAACACTTTGTGAGCTTAAAGAGGGAAAAAGGGGAAGAGTGCCCATCAACCCCTATTTATAGTGAAGGAGTTCTGGAAGGTGAAGGGTGGTGAGTGCGGCCACAAAATTCCTAATGTGGTCCACACTCTGTTACTTGGGGCTCAGAAGCCCTTTTTGATTTGTGGGTATGCAGAATAAGTTGTGCGGCCGCAGATTCAATTGCGGTCCGCAGAATATGGGTTGCGACCAAAGACTGGCTATTTCTCTGACAAACCAACTTCAAAGAGTTAGCATTTTTCCTTTTCAATTTGTGCGGTCCGCACTGCAATTGTGCTGCCGCAGTTTGCCTTTTGCTGTATCAACCAAAATTGTGTGGTCCGCACAATACACTTGCGGTCCACATTTTGTTCCACACTTATCCAAATTCTGGGCAGAATTCCTATAAAGAACACTCATTCCTGCAACACACTTCAAATCTAGTTAGCACAACACCTAACTATAAAAGAAGAACACAAGAAAAAAAAACATAGGTTGCCTGCCAAGAAGCGCCTACTTTAACGTCGTGACACGATGCAGATTACCATCATTTGAAATGAATAAATGCCACCATGTGGCCATCATCAACCTTTCCCAAATAATGCTTCACCTGGTGACCATTGACTCAGAATACCTCATCATTTTTGTTCTCCAAGTCCAAGGCACGAAAAGGTGTCACACCCACAATTTTGAAGGGACCACATCACTTAGATTTCAGCTTTCCGGGAAACATCTTCAACCGTGAGTTGAACAACAACACAAGATCTCCCACCGTGAACTCCTTGTTCCGAATGTATTTATTATGAAGGTACTTCATATTCTCTTTGTACAAGGACAAACTTGCATATGCATGGTACTAGAACTCATCCAATTCATTCAAATGTGCAACCCGCAAGTTAGCGATTGCATCCCAATCACGTTTCAACTCCTTTAAATCCCACATGGCTTTGTGTTCAAGTTCAATCGGAAGATGACAAGCTTTGACAAACACCAACCGGTATGTAGACATCACGATAAGCCCATAGTGCATCATCCAGCATCTTTGACCAATCCGCCCGGTTGGAGACTTCCACTACCCTCTAGCTTGTGGATGATAGGGAGTTGTAACTTTATGAGTGACACCATACTTGCTAAGTATATTTTCAAAGCCTTGTTGCAACAATGCGACCCCCCATCGCTTATGATAGCCCACAAAGTACCAAATCTTTTGAAAATATTCTTCTTCAAGAACGGCGCCACACTTCTTGCTTCATTGTTAGGTAGAGCAATGGCCTCAATATCCAAAAAGGTAGTGAGAGGCATTTCATTCTTCTTCGAGATTCCACCGACCCATTGGAATTCATCACATCTTTTCACCATATCACTCGCATCTTTGCAAAGAGTGGGCCAATAGAATCGCAACTTAGTACTTTGGCCGTCATTCTTTCTCCACCATGGTGAGCACCATAAGGCGGAGAATGGCAATCCTCAAGAATAACATTTTTCTCTTCATCCGATACACATATTCTAATTACCACATACGTAAAAATCCAGAAAAGGTATGGCTCATCCCAATAATAATCTTGAAAATCCTGTTTGAGCTTTTTCATTTGATTTGAAGAGAACACATCCGGGATGATTCCACACACAAGGAAGTTTGCTAGATCTGTGAACCATGGCACATACTTCATTGAAATATCCAAGAGTTGCTCATCGAGGAAGGAATCATTGATTTCAAGGCCATCATACGGCCTCCCCTCCTCCTCCAAACGAGACAAGTGGTCTGCCACTTAATTTTCACTCCCTTTTCAATCTTGGATGTCAATATCAAACTCTTGCAACAATAGCACCTATCTCATTAACCGAGCTTTTGAATCTTTCTTGCTCTTAAGATAGCGAAGTGTCGCATGGTCCATATGAACAATAACCTTTGCACCCATCAAGTATGGGCATAACTTCTTAATTGAAAACACAATGGAAATGAGCTCTTTCTCTATAACGGTGTAATTGACTTGGGCATCATTTATGGTCTTACTAGCATAGTAGACCGGATGTAAAACCTTGTTGATCTGTTTCCCCAAAACTGCTCCAACCGCTACATCACTA
This sequence comes from Nicotiana tomentosiformis, assembly GCF_000390325.3. Classification (NCBI taxonomy): domain Eukaryota; kingdom Viridiplantae; phylum Streptophyta; class Magnoliopsida; order Solanales; family Solanaceae; genus Nicotiana; species Nicotiana tomentosiformis. The sequence goes on along the minus strand of NC_090815.1, from coordinate 112,183,645 downwards.
GCATTGCACATGAGCTCAAAGGGAATACTCCAATTAGGAGCGGTGATAATGGGAGTGGTTATCAACTTGAACTTTAGCAATTCAAAGTCTCTCATTTAATCATCATTGAAGTGAAACTTAGCATCTTTTTCTAAGAGCTTGCACAACGGTTTACTACTTTAGAAAAATCCTTTATGAAATGCCGGTAGAACCCCGCGTGACCCAAGAAACTTCGCATGCCTTTCACTGAGGTTGGAGGTGAAAGTTAAGAAATCACCTCTATCTTTGCCTTGTCGACCTCTATGCCATTATTTGAAATTTTGTGGCCAAGGAAAATGCATTCCTCGACCATGAAATGACATTTCTCTTAATTTAGCGCCAAGTTCGTTTCTTCACACCTTGCCAATAATCTATCAAAATTTGCCAAGAAATCATCAAAGGAATCCCTGAGTACTTAGAAGTCATCCATGAAGACTTCAAGCTAGTCCTTTACCATATCCGTAAAGATCGCCATCATACACCTTTGATTTAAAGTCGCCGGTGCATTGCATAAGCCAATTGGCATCCGTTTGAAAGCGAAAGTGCCATAGGGATATGTGAAAATTGTTTTCTCTTGATCTTCCGGAATAATAAGGATTTGGTTGTAGCCCGAATATCCATATAGAAAGAAATAGAAAGCACGTCCGGCCAACCTATCAAGCATTTGGTCAAGGAAGAAAGTGGGAAATGGTCTTTCCTCGTGACTTTGTTTAGCTTGCGATAGTCCATACACACTCTCCACTTGGTCACCATTCTTGTGAGAATCACCTAGTTCTTGTCATTGGTGACCACTGTCATGCCCCCTTCTTTGGTACACATTGCACCGGAGAAGTCCACGAACTATCAGAAATAGGGTAGACAATCCCTACATCCAACCATTTAATAATCTCTCTTTTTACCACGTCTTGCATAGCTTCATTGAGTCTCTTTTGATGTTCAATAGATGGTTTGGCATCTTCCTCTAAGTTAATCTTGTGCATGTAAAATGCGGGGCTTATTCCCCGAATATCCGCCAAATTCCACCCAATAGCCTTCTTCCTTTTGTGGAGCACCGCCAATGTGGAGTCAACCTTCACGTTAGTCAAACATGAGGAAAGAATAACCGGTAAAGTAGAACAAGGGCCAAGAAATTCATACCTAAGATGTGGAGACAATGGCTTCAACTCAAAGGTAGGAGGATCTTCAATTGAAGGATTTGTAGGAAGACTTTTCCTATTCTCAAGATCCAAGGAAAGTTTTGGGGGTGCATAGTTGTACGACCCCATTCCTTGCAAAGAACATTCCTTGAAGCCATCCATCTCGTCATCGTCAAAGTTGAGCAAGACGGCCTCCAACATATCACCCACATTAATCGTGGCACTTGTATCATCAATAATCACATCGGTCACCAAGTCCATGAAACAACACACTTCATTGCTATTTGGTTGCCGCATAGATTTGCACACGTGGAACACTACCGTTTCATCACCTACCCGGAAAGTGAGTTCTCCGGATTCCACATCAACAAGAGCCTTCCCCATAGCAAGAAAAGGTCTTCCAAGAATAATCGGCACGTCATAGTCCACTTCACAATCAAGAATAACAAAATTCGCCGGAAGAGTGAACTTATCAACAAGAACCAATACATCAACAATCACTCCCAACGGTCTCTTCATTATACGGTCGGCCATTTGTAATCTCATAGATGTGGGTCTTGGTTGCCCAATTCTCAAGGTCTTTAAAACCGAATAGGGAATCAAATTGATACTTGCTCTAAGATCACAAAGAGCTTTAGCAAATTCGGCACTTCCAATAGTACAAGGGATTGTGAAAGCATCGGGATCTTCCAATTTAGGAGCCATCGAATGCACAATCACACTCACTTGATGAGTGACTTTGATAGTTTCAAAATTCATCGACGGCTTCTTTGTCACCAAGTCCTACATAAACTTTTCATAACCGGGCATTTTCTCTAAGGCTTCAACTAATGGCACATTTATCGAGAGACTCATCATCATGTCAATGAACTTTTTAAATTGATTCTCGCCATTCTTCTTGGCGGGCCTTTGAGGATATGGAGGAGGAGGCTTAGGCAATGGTGCCTTAGCGTTTTGCACTACCGGTTTCGGTATGTCAATAACATGATCCCTAGATAGGTTCACTTCCTCTTGAGTCTCTTCCACAATGTCATCAATATCAATCTGCACTTCATCATTTGCTTGCACCATATTGTTCGGGATCTCTTCTTCTTCTACCACTTGCTCATCATCTACAAGTTGCCTTTAACTTGAGGTGGGTTACTAGGTTGTTGATACATCGGGGGCCTTTGAAAACCCGACCCCCGATTTCCTTGATTCTTATTCCACCCGCTTTGATTGTTTCCTCCCCAATTTCCTTGGTTATTTTGTTATGCCAATTCCCTTGATTATTTCTTTCACTCCAATTGCCTTGATTGTTGTTGTTCTTCTAATTTCTTTGACTGTTTCCACCACTCCAATTACATTGGTTGTGATAATTCCAATTGCCTTGATTATTTTGAGGTCTCCATTATTGTTGGCTAGGGCCTTGGAAGTTGTTTCTTTTCCCTTAAAAGTTGTTCACATATTGGACCTCTTCTTCTTGGCCATTATGAGAGTCATCTTGAACAAATCCACTATCATCTAGCACAAAATTATCCACTCTTTGTTTCACTTGTGGACTTCTTGTTCTTCGCTAGTTCACCATCATACTTACTCCATTCATTGCATTGTCTTGCCTCGGGTTTTGCACTTGTTGAAGTTGAGTCTTTGCCAATTGGCTCATGGTGGTACTCAACTCAGCTATGGCTTGTCCATGGTCATGCAACTCTTTTTGAAGAAGAATCACATTGGGATCACCTTGTGGAACATTAGCCCGAGATTGCCATGCCGATGAAGTATCTGCCATCTCAGCCAAGATATCACATGCATCCGCATAAGGCATCGTCATGAAGTTCCCTCCAGCAAGTTGATTCACTACACATTGGTTGATAGTATTAATCCCCCGATAGAAAGTTTGTTGAATCATGTTCTCCGTCACATCATTGTTGGGGCACTCTTTCACCATTGTTCTATACCTGTACCATATCTTATCTAGTGGTTCATTGGGCTCTTTCTTGAATGCTAGAATTTCATTCCCAAAAATAGCCATGTGTCTGGGAGAGAAGTACTTAGAAATACATTTCTCCGCTAATTCATCCCAAGTATGAATGGAATGATTTGGCAAACGTTCCAACCAATCTAAAGCTTTCCCCCCTTAGAGATAAGGGAAAAGGCCTTAGCCTCAAAGCATCATCAAGACATTTGTTTGTTTACTCCCCCAACACGTATCTACAAACCCCTTCAAGTGTTTGTATGCATTTTGGCCCGGTGCATCGGTGAAGAACCCTCGTTTCTCGAGCAAAGTGAGAATCATGTTGGTTATTCAAAAGTTTCCCATCCTAATATGGGGAGGGACTATTGCAATTGCGTACCCTTCATTCGGCAACACTCGGTGTGAAGCCGCTCGTGGTGGAGGTGCAGGTGGAGCGGGCACATTGTTATGAGGCACTCGGCCTCGTCTATTGGCTTGAGGTTCAAGGGGGACCTCATCCATTTGATCATCCTCAACGTCCACATCCCCCAAAGGTATGTTTCCGAGATCATTGTTTGCTATGATTGCACCTATAATAATTCAACACGTTAGTAACAAGGAAGGAAAAGAAGATATTCCCAAAAACACACCTAAATATAGAGCTAACACCAATTTTTAGCTCCCCGGCAATGGCGCCAAAATATGATGTCGTCCAATTTCACACCTCAATTCAAGGTTATAAAATGGTCGATTGCAATAATAGTAACCAACAAAAGTCGAAGTCAATTTCCATAGTGAGCTATATATTAGAGTTAGGAGTATATATTGTAGTATGTGAGTTTGACTATCTTAATTTACTCTTCCACAAATTTGGGTTGTTTGTACGTCTAATTTAAAACTAAGATTTCAAAGTTAAGAAATAAAACTAAGAGAATTATTTTTGTTGTTTTTCATGTTTTGTAAAAAGCCTAGGGCTATGACCATCACCTAGGTGTTTGCCGTATAGGATATAAACCTTAATGCTTGTTTTGTTTATCGGGGTGTATTATAGCTATCAACTCTCAATTACCCACTCAATACCTCTCGGTCAAAGAGTGATTTTGTCCAATTTGGCTTTCTCAAGTACAAATGGGTATTGCACAAAACGGTTGATAAAAGTTCAAGTCGGGTTATTACTATCTCTAGGTTGAACCCTTTAATTGGGATTATCAATCTCTTGATTGACCCAATTTATTGTTAGCCAAGTTGTCCTAGACTAAGTCTCTCTTTCTCAAGCAGAGACTACGTCAAATAGGCGTGAACTAATGTTTACAACCATTAATTCCACAAATTAAAGCATGAACAAGGCTAAATAATAAACACCCAACCATAAACAAGCATCAAATTAAACATCCATAAGGTTTGCACACTAGGGTTGGGTTACAACCCTATTAAAAATCTAGCTACTCATGTTTGAAATTGAAGAACTAGAAGAAGAAATGATAAATATACTCATATTGTGAAATCAAAATGATAAAATCTATGTTAAAATATCCCAAAATATGAAAACTACTAAAAGAAGTAAAACGAAACGGATACTGTAGCTGCTGATGTCAAAAGTTGACCTAAAATTGTGAAACTCGTCTATTTTAACAGGGATGGAAATTTCGAACAAAAATGCCCTTCAAGAAGTTCTGCGGCCGCACAATTTCATGTGCGGTTCGCAGATTTCTTCAACTTGTCATCAACTGGAGGTCTGCGGCCGCATAATTCTGATCTGCGGCCGCAAGGCATCCTTTCTGCGGTCTGGACTTTTACATCTGCGGCCGGAACTGGGGCTTATGCGGTCCACACTTTTACACCTACGGCCGCAAGGCGCTTCTTCTGCGGCCGCACAATTCCTATGCGATCCGCAATTATGAGCGACTTGAAATGCATATTCTCTAAACTTTGTTCCTAGACATCGTTTGCGGCTACACAATTCATGTGCGGATCGCACTTTGCACAAAGGTCTGCCGGCCTTTCCTTCATCATCTGCAGCCGCAGATGATATTCTGCGGTCCGCACTTGTCAATTTCTATGCCTTTTATGGCCTTGGGTTTAGATTACTCATTTTTGACTTGGATTTCATCTCGGGGGTGCATCTTCTAATATTCCTGTAATTTAGTATATTTCATCAGTTTTCGGGAACACAATTAAACGCTTTTGGACTAAAACAAAAGCTAAATGGCGCTAATAGGTCGTCAGAATCCCCACTTATCAACTGTCACCCCCTTTGTACCCCCAAAAAGGATATGCGTTTTATAAATTGTGGTAGGTTAAAGAGATTTTGCAGTTAAAGTAACAAGCATTTGATATGGATTATTTTATTTACAAAGCACCACTTGAAATTGAGTTTTGGTGATCCAAGTCACCTTATTTAATCCCTAATCAAAAGGAAATTGACTATACTTATTATTGGTCTGGGAAAATAAACTTTGGTTAAGGAATTCTGTTTACAGGAGAGAAGGTGTAAGGCATTCCCCAAGTCCCGTGGTTCTAGCACAGTCACTTTATTGACTACATTTGGCTTTAATTAATTTTGGACATGTCACGACCCAAACCGATGGACCGCGACAGGCACCCGGTACCTTACTTAACCGAGTACTAACATAACGTATCATTTTTATCATACTGTCATTGGTAAATGGGACAAACGGGCCGTCATGGGCTAACCAGAATAAACATAAGGGAATACTCAAAATAAGATGACCCAATCTGATATAAAAATTTATACATTTGACATACTGGCCTATAAGACCAAAACGATCACTCGTACACTGAACATAGGCCGACAAGGCCATAATATCTTTCATATACATGACATATGTCTACAAGCCTCTAAGAATACATAATTGTCATAAAGGTCAGGATAGAACCCCGCCATACCAAACAATATACATCTAAATCATACTAACTAAACAAGCAACTCTGGAGCAAATGGAGTGCACCGACATCTTCCGCTTAGCTGATCGCCTACTTGGAGGACTCTTGACCTGTCTATCGAGACCTGCAGGCATGAAATGCAGCATCCCCAGGCAAAAGGGACGTCAGTACAAATAATGTACCGAGTATGTAAGGAATGAAAACTAGTAAATAATAGACATGAGAGAAACATGGAGTAAAAGACTCGACATGTACATCTGCATAGCTCTGTGAATCATTTCATTTTTATAATGTCATGCACATGCATATAAATGTCATACCATGCATAGGTATATGTGTTCATAACATTATCAAGTCTCTGAAGGCATCCCATCATATCATTTCGGTGACTGTGGGCAAATCATCAACGTATACCAACTGATCAGGTGGTGGTGCGTATATAACGCCGTAACCTTTTCCATATCCCATATACATATATATATATATATACATATATATATACGCGTATATAACGCCATTTGGTCATGGGTCAATGTGCATGTATAAATGCATATGAAATACGTTAATAAGATTTCTCGGAATGTCATAAAATCAATATGTCTTTTGGATAAACTTTATCAAATACGTATTTTCTGAGACCCATGAACAGAAGATATAATAATAATTCACATGGGGAATCAATAATATATACACCCCTAGTACATCTATGAATAGAGTCATTTATGAAAATTGTGCATTTACTAGTTTCGTTTGTATCGTATGGATCACGCCAAAAGAAAAGAAGGGATAGCCTTAACATACTTGGACCGATTCTCTTGACAATCCCTCTAACACACGTCAATTGCGACAACACATAACGACGGATCAAAGTAGAGAGAAATCCGTATGATATTCTTGAGAAAGATTGTACCGGGATCCTTTAGATTTGCAAGTCACGTTGCTATAACATTGTAGGGGTTCAAAAGAATTCTTATTTTAGAATTTCCATCCGTTACTTTGTTAAATCTCTAACCCATCCCCCTTTTAATGAATTAGGGAGATTGATTTTTATGTTATTGAGTGGGCCCCACTTTAGGGGATGACTTGGCCACAAAGTCTTCAAAGTTTGCCACCTTATTATATGACCTTAAGAGTCACTTACATAATGGCCTTTTCTGCCACGTTTAGGCTCCTTAAGCTTATCCATAGTCTTAGTTAATTATCCGCAAATTTTTTTTAATTAATTAGGTAATATCCCATTACCCAATAATTAAGAATTATCTCAATTTACTTAAAATATTACTCACTTTTAACATACCTTGTACACCTTACTATCATGGCCACGTGGTACCTTGTATGGTACTAGTCCATAAATACCGGGTAATATAGCTCGGACCGTATTTTATCCCAAATTATCAAATTTTGACGAAACTCATTTTCTTCGATTCGCTTATCCTCTCACCGTCACGAATTTACTCGTCACTTGTTTGAAATAGCATAATGCTTTTAATCTCAAAATAATCTCATTCCCGAACTTACGTCGATTACCTTACGATGAAACTTTAACGTACGAAAATGCGGGATGTAATATCTTATTTCTGATATTTTATCAATTTACTTATGGCATACTTTTACGTACAAAAATATGGGGTGTAACAGGACAAACTGTGATTTATAAGATTTTCATGTTTATTCCTATGTCCTCTTTTATTGCTTGATTATTAAAATTATTAAATAATGACCTGAATAATATTAAATGGTCCTAACTGCACCACGCAAGCGAATGTGCGACTGAAGGAAATATGACAAATTAAAAATTATTTGAAAAGCTGATAATTAGAAATTTGGACCAGCTTTGTTTATTGGGTTTAAAATGGCATTGGACCACTTTCTTTGTTATTGGGATTGCTGGACCAATTTTGGTGCATTTACACTGCTGGCGCATTTTGGACAACTTTAACATTGGGCCAGCCCTTAACTTGTTGTAGTTGGGCATGCAGAAATTTAGGTTTTGGCCCAGGATACTTTGAAATTAGGGTTTACATAGACAACCACCTGAAGGCTAGATTATTAATCCAACCAATTTTACTATAGCCATTTCTATCAAGTCATGACTGTATAAACATTCACTTTACTAAACAACCACTTTTATCTTAGTTAAGATCTAAATCAGAGTGGCAGGCCAAAAATCCAGCACTATTCGATTTTCAATACTTTAAACATAAAACATTCAAAACTAACCTCCATAAACGTACAAAAAAAATAGTTTCAACTACCCATGTAAAAGAAAGTTATTGTTAACTGACTTCCAGCACGTTTCCAGGCTCAATCATAATCATAATATTTATTCTTAGAAAAAATAGAACATATTCATGTTCCAACAATCCAAACTAAATTCAAATCTTTATTACTTCTGAGAGTATCTGCAATACAAAGTAAAAAAAAACCTGGATCGCATAATTGTAAAAATACAGCCGTAGAATCAGCAAGAATAGCAGCAAAAAATAGCAACTGAAATGGCGTTAAGACAGTCCAGAAAATCAACAAAGATGGTTGAAACTAGTGGCTAAGCAACTTCACAAATTACTTGAAGGGTCTTTTTATTTTTCTCGAAGGATTTGCACTCTAAGAGATACTTACAAAGCTCACAATTTTCACCTACTAAAGATGCTTTTACTGAGAGTTTTTTCTCTCAAAATTCTCTCCTTTTTTCCCCAGTCCGTAGAGATCTCTGTTGCTACTCTAAAGATGTATGTTTTTGTAGGAGAAAAAACATGCATTTCATGGTTAAAATCTATGTTCTTTTTTTTGATAGGTTTATCAACAAAATCTGCTCTAAAATTCAAAAGGTAGACTTTTCAGTTCAATCTTGTCCAAATGAGAGTATTTCAACCAAAATCTGCTCTTCACTATTCAAAGATAGACTTTTGTTCAAAAACTGTCCAAAAGTATATATTTTCTTACCAAACAATTGACTTTTGAGTTTTGTACTCAAAAAGTCTCTGAAGCAATAAATAAGCAACCAAACAAGTACCATATACTCTCAAGTATTCCTTCATTACCTCATCTTTCATCAATACAAAATATTCTACTACTTTAACAAGTGCAAAAACAGAACATTTAGCATTTCAAACTTCAAAAACTAATGCTAAAATAATTAATCAGAGACAAAATAAAAACAAAAAAAAAATAAAAAAACATAATTAAAAAAAAATCTGCCATGAAAAAAGAATAGGTTTTTTTACCATTTTACAATTAAAGTGGCCGAAACTATGGTGGTATGCCAACTCGGAAGAACTTTGAATTTCGAGCACGATTTTCTTATTGATAAATCGTGACCGCAAACTCCGGTGAGCTGAATATCAGTCACGATATCAACAAGAAAGTCGTGTTTCGAGTTCGAGGCTAGCCTAAGCAGAGGTGAAGTAGTGATGGCGGCGAACGGCAGTGGCAGTGGCAGCGGTACTGTAACGACCCGACCGGTTGTTTTGAACTCTAGCGCATCGTTCAGCAGTTTGTGGCCATGTGCAGCTTCACTTCAGGTATTATGACTGGTACGCGTGGTCGGAATTGAAACTTCGGAAATTCAGAGTTGATTTGAAAAGAAAATTCTCATTTCGGAAGCTTTAAGTTGGAAGAATTGACTAAGGTTGGATTTTTGAGTAAATGACCTCGGAATCGGAATTTGAAGGTTCCAACAGGTTCGTATAATGAATTCGGACATGGGCGTATGTCCGGATCGGGTTTTGGATGATCCGGGAGCGTTTCGGCGCCTATTGTGGAAGTTGGCATTTTGGAAGAATTTTATAAAATTGTGTTGATGTGCATTTTAATGTTATCAACGTACATATGGGATTTTGGTTTTGGGAATAACTTCGTATGGTGATTCTGGTATTGGGAGCGCATCCGGAAGTGGATTCGGAGGTCCGTAGGTCATTTTGGAGTCATTTGGCTAAAGCTAGAAATTTGAAGGTTTTTGAGAAGTTTGATCGGAAGTGGACTTTTTGATATCAGGGCCGTAATCCGATTTTGGAAGTTGAAGTAGGTCCGTAATGTCAAATGTGACTTGTGTGCAAAATTTGAAGAAAATCGGACGTGATTTGATAGGTTTCGGGATCGATTGTAGAAGTTAAAGTTTCAAAGTTCATTAAGTTTGAATTGGGGTACGATTCATGATTTTGATATTGTTTGATGTGATTTGAGGTCTCGAGCAAGTTTGTGTTATGTTATGGGACTGGTTGGTATGATTGGATGGGGTCTCGGGGGCCTTGGGTGTGTTTCAGGGTTATTTTGGATTATTTGAAGCTGCTTGGGAACTGTTGTTGCTGGTGTCTCGTATCCTTCTTCGCGAACGTGAAGGAAGTCCCGCGTTCGCGAAGAGGAAAATTGTGGGGCTGTTGTGTAATGACCCGACTAGCCATTTTGAGCCCTAGCGCATCGTTCAACAGTTAGAGGCCATGAGTAGCTTCACTTCAGGTATTACGACTTGTACGCGTGGTCGGAATTGAAATTTCGGAGGGTCAGAATATATTTGGAAAGAAAATTCTCATTTCGGAAGCTTTTAGTTGGAAGAATTGACTAAGGTTGGATTTTTGAGCAAATGATCTCGGAATCGGGATTCGAAGGTTCCAACAGGTTCGTATGATGATTTCGGACTTAGGCGTATGTCCGTATCGGGTTTTGGATAACCCGAGAGTGTTTCGGCACCTGTTGTGAAAGTTAGCAATTTGGAAGAATTTCATAAATTTGGGTTGAGGTGTATTTCAATGTTATTGGAGTCCGTTTGGGACTCCGAGTCTGGGAATAGCTCCGTATGGTGATACTGGTATCGGGAGCGCGTCTGGCAGTGGATTTGGAGGCCCGTAGGTCATTTCGTTGTCAATTGGCGAAAGTTGGAAATTTGGATGATTTTTGAGAAGTTTGACCAGGAGTGAACTTTTTGATATCGGGGTCGGATTCCGTTCGGAAGTTGGAGTAGGTCCGTAATGTCAATTATGACTTGTGTGCAAAATTTGAGGTCAATCGAACTTGATTTGATAGGTTTCAGCATGTGATGTGGGAGTTAGAAGTGCAATAGTTTATTAGGCTTTAATGGATGTGCAATTCATGGTTTCGATGTTATTTGATGCGATTTGAGGCCTCGAGCAAGTTCATGTCGTGTTTTGGGACATGTTAGTATAATTGGACGGGGTCCCGGGGGCCTCGGGTGTGTTTCGGGGTGGTTTCGGATTTTGGATGAAAAGTTGTTGCTGGTTTGCTGGTTCTGGTTTTGTTCTTTGCGAATGCGAAGGGAGTCCCGCGTTCGTGAAGAAGGAAAATGGTGGCTGCTATCTTGTGCTTCGTGAACGCGAAGAGACGTTTTGAGGCCGCTGGGTTTTAACCTTCGCGAACACGAGGTGTAGTTCCTAAACGCGGAGGAATTGACTGAGGAAACTACGTGAAGGTGAAGTGTCAATCGCGAACGCGTAGAAGAAAGAAGGAGACGGGCCTAAGGCCATTTGGCCTATGCGAATGCGATGGCTTGAACGCGAACGTGATGCCTTGCATGGACAGGCCTTCATGAACGGGACACTGGTCACGCGAACGCGAAGGAGAAATGCTGGGGCAGGAACATTTGGCCTTCGCGAGCGCGAGGCATTTGTCGCGAACGCAAGAAAGAACGGGTCTGAGCAGTGTTCTGTTAAAGACAGGGGTTGGACTCAGTTTCACCCCATTTCTTCATGGGAGCCGATTTTGGGGACGATTTGTGAGCACCATTTCCATCGTCAATCATAAGGTAAGTGATTTCTACTAGTTGTGAGTCAAATACAAGGTTTATACATGGATTTAGACATGAAAATTTGTAGAATCTTGAGATTTTGAAGAAAAACCTAGAAATTGGTATTTTTGGATTTTAACCCCAAAAGTGGCTATGAAATTGGATAGAAATTATATAATTGAGTTCTTGAGAATATGGGTAACGTTTTCACCCAAAAATTTTCGGAATCCGGGCATGTGGGCCCTGGGTGAATTTTAGGAATTTTTACCCCTTTTGTTAGGGTAATTTATTTAATAGCCTAAATTCGAATTATTGAACATGTATTAATTATTTTATATATCTTTTGGATAGTTTCAGATTTTTCGGCATCGAATTGAATTTTTTACACGACATCGTGATCGGAAGTGGGCTTTGAGACAAGGTAAGTCTATTATCTAATCTTGTGAGGGGAAAATTACCCCATAGGTGATTAAAATAATAATTATTGCTAAGGGTGGGGGCTATGTACGCACGAGGCGACGAGAGTCCGTACGTAGCTACTATCTATGCTAAAGTCCGGATAGTTTAGGACTCAAAGCATGAATTATGTGTGTAAATTGTATCCTTTATTAAATTAAATTATTTGAAATATATTGTGAATTGTTAGGGAAAGATAGTAAAAGATGGAAATCTTATATGATAAATTTTCTGTTTAAATTAATTAATTGTTAAAAGAAATTATTCATCCTCTCGAATTGATCTTATAATAAATATACTCTCCTTCCGGAGGTACATAAGAAAATATCCTCCTTTCTTGTGGAGCAGGCCGAACGCCTCGGCAAGATAGATGCATCTATGGATCGTGTCGCACGTCCCTCAGCAGTGTACACAATAATCTGGATTGGGTCGTACGACCTCGGCAGAAATCGTGCATAATAATAATAATTACATGATACTGTAATGTTTTAATTGTAGCTTGTGAATTTAATTAATAGATTAGGAATTGTTGCATTTGAAGGAATTTGATTATTTCTGTTGGTTAAATAAAATTATCGTTAATCCTGTGAATCATGTTGAATTAAATATTTCTATTTTTATTTTATTGATTATTATTATTGACCCTTAGTGAGTTTCAAAGTCGACTATCTCGTCTCTACCTCTTCAAGATTAGACTTGATACTTATTGGGTACACGTTGTTTACGTACTCATGCCGCACTTGCTGCACATTTTATTGTGTGGGTACATATATGTTTAGCGGCCTTGTGGGCGCAGAGGTGTGATTAAAATGTGGGGACTTAGGTAAGCTGCATTCTGTATTACGATCCGCAGCCTACAGAGTCTCCTTCAGAGTTATTATATTTTTCCTGTCTAATTTGTATTCCGGATAGATGTTGTATTTTATTTTAACTCCCTAATAAATGCTCATGCACTTCTGACGCCGGGTTTTGGGAGAAATTACGGGTTGTATAGTAATTTAGTTGCTAAATTATTTATCACTTACTCTATGAGTTCTATCTTTATTATTTAATTGAGGAAATTTTGATTTCAAAAATACTAAAATGGGCAATTAAGTTAATTGATTATGGTTGGCTTGCCTGACAGCGGTGTCCAACACCATCACGGCCTTAATGGATTTTGGGTCGTGACTTGTTGAGATTGACCTTCGCGAACGCGAAGGTTGAGATGCGAACGCGGTGAAGAACTTAAGGAACCTACACGAACTGAGTGGAGAATCGCGAACGCATAGAAGGAAAGAGGGGGCTGGGCCTGGAGCCATTTAGCCTTCGCGAACGCGGAGCTCCAACCGCGAACGCTAAGAAGTGGAGCATGTATCTTCGCGAACGCGAGGCTTGGATCGCGAACCCAAAGTGGAAACAAATTGAAGGCCATTCAGGTTTGGCCTTCGCGAACGCGAGGGGATTTTCGCGTTCGTGAAGGAGGGTCGGACTGGGCAATGAGTTGTTTTAAAACGGGATTTTTGGCCATTTTCACTTCATTTCCTCCATGGGAGTCGGTTTTGGAGCGATTTGGGAGCTCCATCTTCATCATCTATGTCAAGGTAAGTGATTCTCACCTATTGCAAGTTAAGTACTTGGATTATATAAGGATTTAGACGTGAAAATTTGTAGAAATTTGGGATTTTGAAGAAAAACCTAGAATTTGGTATTTTGGATTTTGACCACGAATTTGGGCATGGAATTGGGAATAAATCATATATTTGAGTTTATAAGGTTATGGGTAATGATTATCGTCAAAAGAATTTCGGAATCCGGGCACGTGGGCCCGAGGGTGATTTTATCGACTTCTCGAACGGAGTTGGGATTGATTGAAAATTGAATTGTTATGAGTATTAGTGTATATTTTCATTGGTTTGCACATTGTTTGTCTAGTTTTGGAGCGTTGGGCGTCGGTTTGAGTTGTTTAAAGGGCTCGGAAGCCGGTTATGGAACTTCGGAGAGAGGTAAGTCTCCTTTCTAACCTTGTAAGAGGGAATTTATCCCATATATGAAATAAATCGCTGTGAGCACCTATTTGTAGGGGCTACGTACGCATGAGGTGATGCGAGTCCATACTTAGCAACTATTATGCCTAAGTTCGGGCAGTCTAGGACCTAAAAGCATGCTTTACTTGTAATATTTGAAATCTTGTTGTCAATTTAAAATACTTAAATCATATCGAACTGTGTTAATAAATTTCTATAAGGTTAGACATCGTTTTCTTGACTTTTAAAAGAGAAATTGCCTTTCCCTTGGATAATTGCCCCTTGATGAATTCTTGATTGATTATTGGAATGTGTTATCTTTTGTGGAACGGGCCGAACACCTCGGTAGATTAAATAGATGCATCTATGGTTCGCGCCATTCGACCCTCTGGCAGTGCACGGTTTAAATATTTGTTGGATCGGGTCGTACGATCTCGGCATGATTTGCGCATGCTTGTATTGATTGCCTTGAAATTTATAAATAATGATATTGCCTCCTCGGCCTGAGTTAAATTGTTAAATAATGGGAGATAAATTTGGAGATTTCTTAATTATGAAGGAACTGGTTACTTACTTGAAAATATTGAGCTTGCAACCGTTCATATAATCCATACTTAATTATATCATTGATATCCCATTTATAGCCTATAGTAAGTGTCGAAGTCAACCCCTCGTCACTACTTCTTCGGGGTTAGGCGGGATACTTACTAGGTACGCGTTGATTTACGTACTCATACTACATTTGGTGCACATTTTTGTGCAGGTACACATATGTTTAGCGGCCTTGTGGGCGCAGAGGCGCGATTATGTCGGGGACTTAGGTGAGTTGCATTCTATACGACGCACTGTAGCCAGCAGAGTCTCCTTCAGAGTATTGTATTTTCTTTTCTGTCCAAGTTGTATTCCGGACAGTTATTGTATTTTATTTTAAATTTCTAGAAAAGGCTCATGCACTTGTGAAACCGGATTCTTGGATGATTATGGGATGTTCACTATTGGAATTGGAAAACATTGTTATTTATTCTGTAAATTCATCTTTTACTAGATGAATTGAAGTAAATTTACTATTTCAAAAATAATAAAATAAGAATTTAATTAACTATTTAGTGTTGGCTTTCCTGATAGCGGTGTCCGGCGCCATCACGACCTTTAATAGATTTTGGGTCGTGACAACATGGTATCAGAGCGCTAGGTTTACTAAGGTCTCACGAGTCATGAGCGAGTCTAGTAGAGTTTTGCGGATCAGTACGGAGACGTCTATACTTATCTTCGAGAGGCTACAGGGATGTTAGGAGAACTTCCCTTCTTGATTCCTCATCGTGCGATTTGATTCTTTTGAGGCTTATGTTTTCATCTCTTTCTTATTCAATCTTATGCGACGTGAAGCGCTGGTTATAAGTCGGGTATTGAGGAATTGTAATGGTACTACATATGTGGTGCGGGATGTTTCTCCCTGCGTAGTTGATTGGGCTATTGTCGTCGCTTTGTGGAAGGATATTCTGTCATTTCAGCCCAGTAGCTATACTTCTGAGAGCTTTGAGGCTATGCACAGGTTTCTATGATGCTCATGAGTTGTTATCGCACAATATTGATGTGAAGGTAGGATGCTTGCCTATGTATCAGGGCAGTGAATGACTTGAAAGGAGGTTTACTCAGTGCATGATTCAGATTTGGTATTTTACTTCCGACGAAGGAAAGGAAATCGAACTAAGAATATTCAGACTTGGGTTGATGGAGTAGCAGGACTCGATATTTTCGAGCGTGGTGGAATCTTCAGATATGATGTGGCGTCATCGTCCTCGATTGGTTTTGATGTGTTAAGTTCGTCGGTCTTATGGTTTCCTTCAATTTGCCTTGGGGCAGGGTATTATAAATGGTACTGAGAAAGCGGCTGTCAGAGGTTGCAATGTGCAGTGGTTCAGGATCGAATCGGCATTCCCGATATTGATGGCTAGAGAAAAATGACTTCCTGAAGGGTTTAAAGTTGGTAGCGATCTATCGGTTCAAGTGCTAAAGAGGTAGATTTTGATTTTAAGGCAACAACTCGGCAGCAAAGGATGAGAAAGGACATGTGGAAGGTGTCTTATGGTTGTTAAGTTCCTAGAAGGCCAAGTGTAAGAAATAGAAGTTGAGTAGTTGCTTAAAGGAGAGGGTTTGACCAAAGTGGGAGAGTGGCAAGGTAGCATATGGGTTATGGGGTAGGATATCTACACGTCTTGAGGAAAGATTGTAGTGATTGGGATTCAAGGTGGACAGTGACTAGATCTACGGGCTTAACTTGGAATATCGGCTGCTATATTGAGGAAGATTAGGTATGACAGGAGGGGTAGCTTAATATGAAAAAGGATACAACATGACTTTGGATTGGAATGTATTGTCGCACGTTTAGTTGATGCCAATGGGGAGTGAACGGGCTTGTATAGATGGTGAATGAGCATGGGCTCAGGATGGTTGAGTGGGCGACTCTCAATAAAGGTCCTAGTGGATTCAAAAGTTAAGGCATGGTGCCTAAGGATTTCAAGTCCATAGTATGGTTGAATATCGAGTTTCTGCAATGGATTATGATAGTGGAGCTTGGAGTGTTCCATGTTATCTTTGGTCTATAGGGTATCATGAGAGGAAGGGGAGCATGTAACTTTGGATTTATAGAAGAATCATCAGAATGGGTATATCAGTTGAAGACGCGATCATGCGCACAAGAGGGTATGAAATGGTTCGTGGGATTGAGTTCAAGGCCACTCAGGATAAGTGCGTATTGAGTTCGTTATATTGATAAAGGAGCTGTTGTTATTTCTAAGGAAGATCCAGAGTAAATTAGGAGATGTCGGGTTTGGTTAGCAATGGTTGAATTGGCATAATGATGGCAATGATCAGCTCCTTCAGTATGTTGGGTTATTCATGTGATTTGTCATGGTATGTGCGAGATTTGACGGTCGTTGTAACTGATCTTATTTGGAGGCTTTCGAGTATTATGGCATGCTATGTGCAGATGGATCCCTGAGGGGTTATGGTGGTTTAGACCACTACTTGAGGATTTGTGTGTTCTACGGTTATAAGAATTCAGTCATATGTTGCAATGGTCCTCCTGAAACGAGTAAAGTAAAAGGTTTCTACAAAGTGAAGTGTGTATCCTATTAGTGGTTTATGAGCTATGATGCAATTCTTGGGCCCTCGTGTATTGGTAAGATAGGTGTGATGAGCAGCATGAAATTTTAAAGATTAGGGATTGAAGTTGCAGTTTGGTATTGACAAGGATGTCACGAGCTCGGATGAGCAGGAAAAGGAATTTAGATGTTTAAAATAAGCTGGTATTGTCTCCAGCGTCACCTGAGATCAGTGTCCTGTGTAAGAGGTTTTGCGTACTAATTGTGAATTCTTGATATGCTTTACAACATTAGTGTGACCGGTGGTATGGATGTGCAGACTTATTGCCTGATGCGGAAGGTCGTGGGAGCGTGTCCCACGGAAAGATTGTGTAAGAGTGGCATGTAGTCACTTGATTGGGTGAAGATTGAAACCAAGTATGAAGATTGTGGTAATATCGTTGATTCGAGAATTTATGCCTGGAGGGCGCTCGGTTCACTTGGTTGTGGACTGTGGAAGTTTGTTCCGGTTATGATGGTTGTTCTTGTGTGTTATGGGGAAAAGGGTTATTATAGATCCTTAAAAGGTTATTAGCCTAGTACGGTGCGATCAGAATCGGCTTGAGGTCCGTGGATGGATCTAGATATGAATGTGGGCTCTATATCGGGCCGGATGTGTTCATTTCAGCATAGCGCTCCTTATGGAGGAGTGTTCGGACGTTGGATGTCATCTCGTCGTGGGCTATTTCATGTAATACTATATTGTGTCGTGTGAGTTGTGAAATGGCTTGGTAAATTTCTTATGTGTTGAGGTTCCGCATAGCGATGGTGTTATGTGAGCATGATGACTCTTGAGATTCAAATCATATATTTCACCTTAGTTGTGCTTGAGTTTTTTAGCGTATGGCGCTATCTGTCTCCCCAGGGATGGTATTATGCACTTAGAGTGCTTATGGCCGATATTCGGGTATTTTGTAGTAATGAGCATTCAAGCTCGGTAAGTATCTCTTTATGTATATTTTATGTGTATATCGGGTTGCACGCCTCAACAGTGAGATGTTGATTACAGTCCCCTATATCTATTTTCGTGTGTTTTGTTTTCCATTTTCTGGGGAAGGTTCATAACACCTTTTCGATGGCTAATTAGTTGTGTGGGTTGAGTAGTCCCTTCT
The DNA here is from genome assembly GCF_000390325.3 of Nicotiana tomentosiformis. Taxonomy (NCBI): domain Eukaryota; kingdom Viridiplantae; phylum Streptophyta; class Magnoliopsida; order Solanales; family Solanaceae; genus Nicotiana; species Nicotiana tomentosiformis. The sequence continues at coordinate 112,165,200 of NC_090815.1, read as the reverse complement.
AGAGATTCATTTTCCTTATGCATCATGTTCGAGTTTGTAGCCTATTGGCACATTGTGGCATTACATGAGACTTTTGGCAGCGTCTGAGGTGGCTTGTTTCCTGAACAGCTTATACTGGGTGAGACGAGATTTTGGATCTGGGATCAGTGCGATCGAATTATATGAAGTATATTAAAGAGCAAATACTATTATTTGGTTCATAATGAGGTGATAATTCTATCAAAAGGAGAGGTTCAATGGTTTGTTGACTCGGCAGTTGGTTATGAATTTCTACACATCTCTTCCGTCGTAGCGGTATTGCTAGAGTTGAAACAAGACTTATATATGTCATGAGGTGTATTGTGAGCATCAAATTTGTGAGATTTCAGCTATGATGATCAGAGAATGTTATTATGGTTATGTGAATATTGCGGTGCATGGTGTGAATTCAGCAAAGGTATGCAGTCATGTTCTGGTACATCGTGTGGTGATTGATACGGTGTTCGTATGTGGGAAGCCGGCCTGGCAGAGAATTCCGGATATTGGAACTGGGCTCTAAGGCTTATTTGCCAAAATAAAAGAGAATATCTTCAGATTTGATCGAGCTAATGTGCTCAACTGAGTTGTGGTAGCACGGGTAGGTGGACGAGGTGTTAAACAGTGATTTAGGACAACTCCAGCGCAGTTCTTAGCACGTTCGAGGATGAACGTATGTTTAAGTGAGAGAGAATGTAACGACCCGATCGGTCGTTTTGGGCTCTAGCGCGTCGTTCAGCAGTTTGAGGCCATGAGCAGCTTCACTTCAGGTATTATGACTGGTACGCGTGGTCGAAATTGAAATTTCGGAAGTTCAAAGTTGATTTGAAAAGAAAATTCATATTTTGGAAGCTTTAAGTTGGAAGAATTAACTAAGGTTGGATTTTTGAGTAAACGATCTCAGAATCGGTATTTGAAGGTTCTAACAGGTTCGTATGATGAATTCGGACTTGCGCATATATCCGGATCGGGTTTTGGATGACCCGTGAGCGTTTCGGCGCCTATTGTGGAAGTTGGCATTTTGGAAGAATTTCATAAATTTGGGTTGAAGTGCATTTTAATGTTATCAATGTCCGTTTGGGATTCTGAGTCTTGGAATAACTCCGTATGGTGATTCTAGTATTGGGAGCGCGTCCGGAAGTGGATTCGGACTTCTGTGGGTCATTTTGGAGTCATTTGGCTAAAGCTAGAAAATTGAAGGTTTTTGAAAAGTTTGACCGGAAGTGGACTTTTTGATATCGGGGTCGGAATCCGATTCCGAAAGTTGGAGTAGGTCTGTAATGTCAAATGTGACTTGTGTGCAAAATTTGAGAATAATCAGACGTGATTTGATAGGTTTCTCCATCGATTGTAGAAGTTGAAGTTTCAAAGTTCATTAATTTTGAATTGGGGTGCGATTCATGATTTCGATGTTGTTTGATATGATTTGAGGTCTCGAGCAAGTTTGTGTTATGTTATGGGACTGGTTGGTATGATTGGATGGGGTCCCGGGGGCCTCGGGTGTGTTTCAGGGTAGTTTCGGATCATTTGGAACTGCTTGGGAACTGTTGTTGCTGGTGTCTGGTATCCTTCTTCGCGAACGCGAAGGAAGTCCCGCGTTCGCAAAGAGGAAAATTGAGGGGCTGTTGAGATTTTCCATCGCGAACGCAAAGGTTGAGACACGAACGCGATGAAGAACTTGAGGAACCTACGCGAACGCAAGTGGAGAATCGCGAACACGTAGAAGGAAAGAGGGGGCTGGGCCTGGAGCCATTTAGCCTTCGCGAACGCGAAGAAGTGGAGCCTGGATCTTCGCGAACGCGAGGCTTGGATCGCAAACGCGAAGAGGAAAAAAATTGAAGGCCATTCAGGTTTGGCCTTCGCGAACGCGAGGGGATTTCCGCGTTCGTGAAGGAGGGTCAGACTGGGCAGTGAGTTGTTTTAAAACGGGATTTTTGGCCATTTTCACTTCATTTCCTCCATGGGAGCCAGTCTTGGAGTGATTTTGGAGCTCCATCTTCATCATCTATGTCAAGGTAAGTGATTCACACCTATTGCAAATTAGGTACTTGGATTATATATGGATTTAGACATGACAATTTGTAGAAATTTGGGATTTTGAAGAAAAACCTAGAATTTGGTATTTTGGATTTTGACCACGAATTTGGGCATGGAATTGGGAATAAATCATATATTTGAGTTTATAAGGTTATGGGTAATGATTATCTTCAAAAAATTCGGAATCCGGGCACGTGGGCCCGAGTGTGATTTTATCGACTTCTCGAACGGAGTTGGGAATGGTTGTAAATTGAATTGTTATGAGTATTAGAGTATGTTTTCATTAGTTTGCACATTGTTTGGCTAGTTTTAGAGCGTTGGGCATCGGTTTGAGTTGTTTGAAGGGCTCGAAAGCCGGTTATGGAACTTCGGAGCGAGGTAAGTCTCCTTTCTAACCTTGTAAGAGGGAATTTACCCCATAGGTGAAATAAATCTCTGTGTGCTCCTGTTTGTGGGGGTTGCGTACACGTGAGGTGACGAGTGTCCGTGCGTAGCTACTATTATGCCTACGTTTGGGTAGTTTAGGACCCAAAAGCATGCTTTACTTGTAATATTTGAAATCTTATTGTCAATTTAAAATGCTTAAATCATATCGAACTGTGTTAATAAATTTCTAAAAGGCTAGACATCGCTTTCTTGACTTTTAAAAGAGAAATTGCCTTTCCCTTGGATAATTGCCCCTTGATGAATTCTTGATTGATTATTTGAATGTGTTATCTTTTGTGGAACGGGCCGAACGCCTCGGTAGATTAAAGAGATGCATTTATGGTTTGCGCCATTCGACCCTCTGGCAGTGCACAGTTTAAATATTTGTTGTATCGGGTCGTATGACCTCGGCATGATTTGCGCATGCTTGTATTGATTGCCTTGAAATTTATAAATAATAATATTGCCTCCTCGGCCTGAGTCAAATTGTTAAATAATGAGAGATAAATTTGGAGATTTCTTAATTATGAAGGAACTGCTTACTTACTTCAAAATATTGAGCTTGCAACCATTCATATAATCCATACTTAATTATATCATTGATATCCCATTTATATCCCGTAGTAAGTGTCAAAGTCGACCCCTCGTCACTACTTCTTCGGGGTTAGGCGAGATACTTACTAGGTACGTGTTGATTTACGTACTCATACTACACTTGCTGCACATTTTTATGCAGGTACACATATGTTTAGCGGCCTTGTGGGCGCAGAGGCGCGATTATGGCGGAGACTTAAGTGAGCTGCATTCAATACGACGCACTGCAGCCAGCAGAGTCACCTTCAGAGTATTGTATTTTCTTTCCTGTTCAAGTTGTATTCCGGACAGTTATTGTATTTTATTTTAAATTTCTAGAAAAGGCTCATGCACTTGTGACACCGGGTTCTGGGATAATTATGGGATGTTCACTATTGGAATTGGAAAACATTGTTATTTATTCTATAACTTCATCTTTTATTAGATGAATTGAAGTAAATTTACGATTTCAAAAATATTAAAATGAGAATTTAATTAACTATTTAGTGTTGGCTTGCCTGATAGCGTTGTCCGGCGCCATCACAACCTTTAACGAATTTTGGGTCGTGATAGGTGCAACGGTGGTTGCGGTGGCAATGGTGTTCTTGGGTTAAAACTGACATCAATGGGTAGGTCTTGAGGATCGCTATCCGTTGATATAGGTATTGCGAGGTGGTAGTGGCCGGAGCTTCAAAATTTTGGGCAAAGAAGTGGAGGCTAAAGTTTCCTAGATCTAAAATTCAAGGAGTTTGAGGGTTTTTTTGAAGGATTTGGTTTGGAGATATGGAAATATGAGATTGGGGGGATTACATAGTGTGAATTTGGGGGTGAGGTGGTCCACCGCCGGTGGGAGATTTTCGGCGGCGGCTAGGGAGAAAGAGAGAGTGAAGAGAGAGAGAGAGAGAGAGAGAGAGAGAGAGAGAGAGAGAGAGAGAGAGAGAGAGAGAGAGAGAGAGAGAGAGAGAGAGAGAGAGAGAGAGAGAGAGAGAAGAGAGAGGAAGGAGAAAAGAATTATGGGTGGAAATGGGGGCAATTTTCAGATTTTTGAGGCTTTAAATACCTAGGCAGATAGTGAATGTGAGTCATTGGATCAAGATGGAATGGATGGGCAAGATTTGATCTTGCCTCATTTAGTGAAATGACATAGTTTTATTATGAAACTACGTCATTTTTATCCGGGTCTTGGCAAGCCAACAATTGAACTAGGTCGGATGAATTGGGCTCACTAAAGTCTATAAACATTCACAATAAACCTAAAAATAATGTAATGTAGGAGAAATAGAAAGAGCAAAAATTAGATGTTTACAACACTATAATGAGTACTATCCTCATTTTGAGTATAATTAAAAAATGATCTTAGGAGTCAGGACAGTGCAGCTCTTCCGGGAATTCTCTATCGAATCGGTAAAATTTATACTATATTTACTCCACTAATATTGTTAATTATTCACAAACGCTACCCAGTTAGCATGATTTTGTACTTGTTTAGTTATTGACTAAACTCTACCAGATTGGCGTATTTTTGAATTATCTGCCATCGACTAATCTGTTAAATTGTCATGAAGTCTATCTTATTGGCATAATTTTTCTATGTTGCCAGCAAAACATGTTTTGAACTTCCAATTTGAATTTCGATCAAACCATCTCATATCTATTCCAAATGATTTTAAATTTGAAACAAAGCCTCCAAATACCAATACAAGTGATGCCCAATCACTAATTTAGTCAAATAACACCAATTAAGAATATCCACTTTGTCTTCTTCAACACTTTCTCAAGACCAACAATAGAATTTTGAGATTTTTAAAATAAATCACAAATCAGTATTTGAACTCAAAGTTCAAGCATAAATAATCAACACTCAAATGATTTTAACCATAACTAACCATTAATTTCAAATTTTCAACACTAAACAAAAATTTTAATCTTCAAAATTGAAGAATTACGATGTTCTTGGTGAAAAAGAAGAGATGGAAAAGAAGGAACTGAAGAAACAAAGAGGCGGAGTTTTTTTATTAAATATCATATATTACGAGAACATTCAACTAAGACTAATATTGTTAGGGGACGCACTGATCTAGTCCAAATTCACTCCTCAATTCGAGGTTATGAACATGGTCGATGCAATAATAATACCCAACAAGAGTCGGGGTCAAATTCTGCAGGGAGTTATAAGAGTGGGAGTTAGTAGTATATATCGTAGAGTGTGAGTTTGTATATCTAAATTTGCACTTTCCCAAAATTGGGTTGTTTTAAAGTCTAATTTAAACTACAATTGCAATTTAAGAAATAGAACTAGGAAATTATTTTTGTTGTTTTTCAAATGTTGTAAAAAGCCTAGGGCTATGACCTTCGCCTAGGTGTTTGCCTAATAGGTAATAAACTTTAATGCTTGTTTTATTGGTTGGGGTGTATTATAGCTATCAACACTCGGTTACCCACTCAATACCTCTCGGTCAGCGGGTGATTTTGCCCAATTTGGCTTTCTCAAGTCCAAATGGGTATTGAACAAAACGGTTGATAAAAAACTCAAGTCGAGTTTTACTATCTCTAGGTTCAACCCTTTAATTGGGCTTATCAATCTCTCGATTGACCCAATTTCTTGTTAGCTAAGTTTTCCTAGACTAAGTCTCTCTTTCTCAAGTAAAGACCAAGTCAAATGGGCATGAACTAATGTTTGCAACCATTAATTCTAAAAGTAAAAGCAAGAACAAGGCTATAAACACCCAACCATAAACAAGTAACAAATCAAACATCCATTAAGTTTACACACTAGGGTTGGGTCACAACCCTAGTGAAAATCTAGATACTCATGCTTAAATTCGAAGGGAAAAAAAAGAAGAATATTAATTAAACCCATATTGCTAATTAAAATGTTGAAATCAATGTTCAATTCGCTCAAAATAGCAAAAACTACTAAAAAGAGTAAAAGAAACTGTCAACTGTAGCAGCTGATGTCAAAAGTTGACCTAAAAAAGTGAAACTCTTCTATTATACATGGCTAGAAATTTTGGACAAAAATGCCCTTTCGGAGGTTCTGCGGCCGCACAATTCCATGTGCGATCCGCACTTTTCTTCAGTTTGACAGGATTAGAAATCTGTGGCCGTATAATTCTGAACCGTGGCCGCACTGCACTTTTTTTGCAGTCCGCAAAATTGTAAGTGCAGCCGCACTTTGCTCTTCGGCGGTCCGCATAATTGTAAATGCGGTTGTATAGCTCTTCTTCTATGGCCGCACAATAATTGTGTTGTCTGCACTTTTGGTAGACTTAACACTCGGGTTCTCTGAACTTTTGCTCTGACCCAGCTTCAGCGGCCGCACAATTCATGTGCGGACCGCACTTTGCATCAATCTCTGATGGATTGTTTTCACAACCTGTGGCCGTAGATGATATTCTGTGGTCCGCACTTCTGAGCTTTTGTGCCTGTTTTTGTCCTTGAGTTCGGATTACTCCTTCTTGAGTTGGATTTCATCTTGGGAGCTCATCTTCTAATATTCCTGCAATTAAGCACATTTCATCAGTTTTCGGGAACACAAAAAAGCGATTTTGGGCTAAAACGAAAGCTAAAGGGCGTTAAAATGCCCACTTACTAACTTACCCAAACTTAAGATTTTGCTTGTCCTCAAGCAAATAAAGTAATTCCCACCTCCGCAAGTTAAGAGCTATTCCAGCTAATCAAAGGTGAGTCATTCACACATCAATTGGGACCAATAATTACCCACACCACTTATGAATTATCAACAAGGTACATGTTAAACTTTTAAGGACAGATAGTTCTAATGTGACACTTGAGCATCAAAAGTTAATTGTATTCATCAAGGAAGCTCGCTCTTTCAAGTAGGTAATTGTGAATCCCAAACTCCTCCTCCTCGACTCTCCGTTTGCCTATCTGTAATGAACCGGCCGGTCGTTTTGAGTATTACAGCCTCATTCCCCAATTTACTACTTAAATTATACTTTATAGTTTTCGTATGACTTGTCAGGGTAAATGATTCGAGTCCGGTGAGGTTTTGAAATGAATTTAGATACTTAGTCTCCAAGATGAGAACTTAAGTTGAAAAGATTGATCGGATGTTGACTTATATGTAAACGACCCCGGAATAGAGTTCTAATGATTCCAATAGCTTCGCATGGTGATTTTGGACTTAGGAGCGTGTCAGGAAAATTATTTGGAAGTCTGTAGTTAAATTAGGCTTGAAATGGCTAAAATAGAAATTTAAGTTTGGAAGTTTGACCGGGGAGTTGACTTTTTGATATCGGAGTCGGAATCTGATTTTGGAAATTTGAATAGGTTCGTTATGTCGTGTATGACTTGTGTGCAAAATTTGAGGTCAATTGTACTCATACTACACTTATGCACCTTGCATGCAGATGTTGGATGTTGATGTTTTGGAGACCGAGGGAGCTGGATTTGAATATGTACCTGCGTTTCGGTTGTAGCTACCTATTTTTCATGGTAGCCTTAGATTATAAAGATTTGTTTATGTACACTTCGAACAGATTATGTATTTATTTCATACTAGCTTTGTAAATTCTAATCTTAGAAGCTCATAATTTGTACTACCAGTACTTGGAGGATGTATAAGATTTAGATATTTTCTTTTACTTAATTGTGTTGTTAAATTTTATTGGAATTGGATAGTTGATAACTGGCTTACCTAGCGGGTTGGGTTAGGTTCCATCACGACTACTTGGATTTTGGGTCGTGACAAGGTGGTATCAGAGCTCTAGGTTCATAGGTTTTACAAGTCATGAGCAAGTGGCTAGTAGAGTCTTGCGGATCGGTATGATGACGTCCATACTTATCTTCAAGAGGCTACACGGCATTTTAGGATAAACTTCCTATTTTTCTCTCTTTATCGTGAGGAATTGATTCATCTTGAAATATAACTCTTTGAATTCCTTCCACGCATTCGTGTACACATGTAAGCGCTCGGTATCAGCTGTGCATCGCCAGCTTATGATTCCATGAACAAAGTTCGAGATGAGTATTCTATGTTTTGGTGATGGGCCAGTTTGGAAGAGTTGAGGCCAAGGTTGGATTGCAACTTAAGCTTGGTAGCTTTAGTTGTAACTTGTACATTTGGACTCATATGTCCGGTAATGTCCCTATAAGTGGAATTTGTGGCTCGATGGGCGGTGGAATGGCTTTGGTGAGTATGAATGTTTTGAAGGATCTTTCACGTTGTTAAATTTTTGGACAAATTAAATTCTCATATCTTATTAATAAGTTGGACTCAAAAATATTAAGTGATTTCATAGTAATTCTGACTGCGAAAGGGTATAACAAGATACCAATTTGAGACTAAGCAGGTGGGTTATCCCCTGCAGAGTAATCTATGTAGGTGTGTTCCTTATAATGTGAGTGGGGAGTTTTTTTTCTGCCAGCGGGGCGTATGTGTTTAGATTTGAATTTGGTTGAGAAAGTTGACTTGAGTGTCAATAGAATGAATGCGAGCTTAGCGAATGATTGAGATATTTTTATTATTGGCGTTGTATGAGCTTGAGAAGAATTTTTGTTGAAGTGACTATGATATTATGGCAGTAATAGTGTATGGGTATTGTGAGTTATTGAGTGTTTTAATCTATGGCTTTGAGCCAAGTGGGGGAGCCTACTATTGACAATTCAATTCATGGTTATATGTTAACTTTTAGTTTTGGTCTGAGGCATACTTGTAGATTAGTTATGACTTGCAGAGGTTGAGATCGAGTATGACTCGAGTACTAAAATTCCTAAATACAGGTTAAATTTTGCTTTATGAGTATATCAAAATCCTGGGATCGGTGAGTTGTTATTTGTGAATGATGTAGTATGCACGGAGTATGAATTTGATCGGTGGTGTTAAGGCAGGGTTACCTCTTTGAGTGTTGTTGTGTTAATGGGGCACGTGTCTTTCTGCCAGTTTGGGTGGTGCAATTTAGATTTGAGAAAAGTACTCCCGAGAAGGTTCTAATGGGTTTGATATTTATATATAGCAATCGAGAAATTTTTCGGATTTATGTATAGATAGAATCTGAGATTTACATTTAATGGTGACGGGCTTGCGGTAATTTTGTATGACTATGGATTCTACATTCCAGTATAAGAAAGGTAAAAGAACAATTTTAAATTCACATATTTTCAGAGTGGGTGTTTTGGTTATGGTGCTTATCGAAGTGCTTAAGAAGAATACAGTAACTTATGGGCCTTAGGGCGATGCGATTTTTATGTTAGGATGTCTTGTAGTAAGCTTTGGGTAAGGATCATAGTGTTCTGAGAAGGAGAAGTGTCAACTTGAGGGTAATTCAGAAGAAACTCGGAGAAAATAGGACAACTGGATAGTAGGCTAGACTAGTATGGTAATGGTATGCTAGGTTCTTTTGGGTAATTATGATATGGTGAGGCTCTCCATATGTGTTGGTGACCTGCGTGGCTTGGTAGAGATAGGGAGATTCAGCTCTGATAGCTCGGTTATGTACAAATGGGTTTTTAAGAGTTCTTGATAGTTTCTATAATGGTTCGAACCAGATATTTTTCTACCGGTGTGGGGAACATGTTGTGTATTGTGATTTCCTCCTGGAAGGAAGCAAGAGAAAGGTTTCTAACTAACCGGGTATGTAATTTATTGGTGACTCAGAGTCGATAATGAGATTCTCGTTCTTTTCACATGATGGCATGATAGATATGGTGTGTTGTGCAGGGTTAAGATTTACATGTACAAGATGGCAGTTCAGTCTTGAAGGGAAGGTCACGAAGTTTGGGCAGAATGGTCAGCTTCAGTTATTTAGACGAATGTTATAATAGCTCGGTAATTCCGGTGAAGGGTGCGTATTTCAGAAGGGGCATTGTGTTTTGACTTACGAGTGTTCATCGGTATTGCAGTACTTACATGGTTGATAGACTGTTAATATTCAAATTATTTCTATATGGCATGGAAGAATTATGATAGTATTTCTCGTGGGATGATCGTGCATGAAAGATGTGTTAGTCATTCGAATGCTAGAATTGGGATCAGTTATGATGATTCATGTGTCCTATGAATTTGGAAACTGGGTGTTCTCAAAAGCATATTATTTCAGGGTTGCGACCTATTTGAGGTGAGTATTTTATTTAAACTCAGTGGAGGCACTAGTTACGTTAATTATTTGTGATAGCTACGCGCTATGAGTGTGCATATAGGTGAGGTTTGAGCCCACGTGCGGGCATCGGGGAAAGTATTCATACTCGGAAGAATGCTTAGCCTATGATATGCTTAGAGTTCACTAATAAGCATAAAGTTATAACGTTTCTCGTATTCGTACCTTTGTGGAGAACTATCTGGGCTATACTTGAGGTTATAAAGAGGCTAATTCCCTGAGAAAACTTGGTAGTTACTATTTCTGCGTTAACTTGCCGATTTGAATTGTGATAGATGACTCTGCACATGCCTAAACTATGGCGTATTATTTATACTAGTCTAGGAGCATGAGAATCTTATTTCATTATCATATACGTGTGTACTTATTTAATTGCTCTTGTATGATATGCTGGGACTGGAGGCCTGTGACCAAGTTGTGCGGTTGATGTTAATGTGAGCTCTAGAAGAGTTGGTTGCCATTGTTAGATTCGTGTGTCTTGGTTCTACTATATATGATGAGCTTATAGCATTGCAGTTGTGGTGGTGCTTCTTAAACTTGCAATACGGTTCTCTTCTTTGAGACATTTTCCATTTTTGGGTACCCGGATTGCGCAGTTGTGGCTTGAGTTATATTGGTGTGGCGTGTCTGTGGGATAGTTGTGTTTAATAATATATGGTCATTTGGACCTAGAATAGGTACTCTCAGGTTTGATTATGGTATATTTGGGAGGATACATTGAAAGTTGGCTAAGAAAGTGATTATGGTTCTGGTTGGGGCGAGAGAGCTCCATGACTTGTTGTTCTGATAAGGGGTTATGAGATTCCGCGTGTTTCTTTTATTATCAGCAGTGTATGAAGGTTTTGGAATGAGGTTTGGATTAATTTGGGGTTTAATACTAGTACTTGGTTGGTTTGGAGTAGTTACTGTAATCGGGAATGGTGTTGCGAGCATGCGAGTAGTGTAGTATATTATGTGATTATATCTGGGGTTATGGATATGGCTTGATACAGCTTGTTCAGACTTATACACGATATAGATGTGAGATTTGTATTGAAAAGAATTCTGGATGTTGGAAATTTGGGTTCTAAGTTTTACAGACTAAAGTTAAAATAATGATCATCAATTATGTTGTATTGTCAGGCTTATATGGAATAGGGTGGCATGGGATCATCCCCGGGTACGTGCATGGTAAGTGCAATAGTGATTGGATGGATTGGAAACAACTCCTAGCACGTTTGAGGACGAACGTATGTTTAAGTTGGGGAGAATGTAACGTCCCGGCCGGTCGTATTGAGTATTATAGCCCCGTTCCCCCGGGTAATTGGTTCGGGTTCGGTGAGGTTTTGAAATGAATTGAGACACTTAGTCTCCAAGATGAGAACTTAAGTTGAAAAGATTGACTGGATATTGACTTATGTGTAAACGACCCCGAAATAGAGTTGTGATGATTCCAATAGCTCCGTATGGTGATTTTGGACTTAGGAGCGTGTCCGAAAAATTATTTGGATATTCGTAATTAAATTAGGCTTGAAATGGCTAAAATAGAAATTTAAGTTTGGAAGTTTTACCGAGGAGATGACTTTTTGATATCGGAGTCGAAATCCGTTCTGGAAATTTAAATTGGTCTGTTATGTCGTTTATGACAAGTGTGCGAAATTTGAGGTCAATCGGACTTGATTTGATAGGTTTCGGCATCGAATGTAGAAGTTGAAAAGTTCAAAGTTCATTAAGCTTGAATTGGGGTATGATTCGTGGTTTTAGCGTTGTTTGATGTGATTTGAGGCCTTAACTAAGTTCGTATAACGTTTTAGGACTTGTTGGTATATTTGGTTGAGGTCCCGGGGGCCTCGGGTAAGTTTCGGATGATTAACGAATCAAATTCGGACTTGAGGAAATGCTGGAATTTGTCTGTTGCTGGTGTCTTCCCACTTGTGCATGAGGAACCACAGGTGCGGCCCATAGAAGCGAGCAGCCCTTCGCAGAAGCATACAGGGCAGTGCTGGCAGGAGCTGTAGATGTGGAATTTTGCGCGCGGAAGCGATGACACTGATCGCAGAAGCGGAAGGAATCGCAGATGCGGAGGAACCTGTGTAGAAGCGCGACCGTAGAAGCGGTCTTGGACATCGCAGAAGCCATCACTAATGGCCAAGGCTGTCTCACAGATGCGAGCTTGTTACGCAGAAGAGATGGTCGCAGATGCGACCTAGTGTCCGCAAATGCAGAAACGCTGGGCAGAATGCCTTATATTCGAGGGTTTAACATTTTTATCCATTTTTGAATTTTGGAGCTCGGATGGGACGACCTTGGAGAAGAAATTTTCCATGCAACTTGGGGTAAGTGTTCTTGACTCCCTTGTGACTATATTTCATGAACTAATCTTTATTTTTGGTGTATGATTATCGAATCTTCAAGAGAAATCGAGGGAAATTTCTATTGTTTCATAAAACAAATTTTTGAGTTTTGAATACCGATTCGGAGTTGAATTTGAGTGAAATTAGTATGGTTGAACTCATAATTGGATGGGTTGTAGAATTTTGTGAGTTTCGTCGGATTTCGAGATGTGGGCCCCACTGTCGATTTTTCGAGCAAAGTTAGGAATATTTTTATAAATTGTTAAATTGCAAGCATTGGAGTTATTTTGATTAATTTGCACGTTGTTTGACTAGTTTCGAAACATTTGGCATGGAATTGTGGAGATATGAAGGCGTTCGGAGGTTGATACGCGCGGAATGGAATTTCCAAAGTATTGTTTAGCTTGCTCGGCATTGGATTCGTCTTGTTCAAGGTAAGTAGCTCTTCTAATCTTGGAGCTGAGGGTATGAACCCTGACTATATGTGTTATGTGTTTGGTGTTGAGGTGACGCACATGCTTGGTGACGGGCATGTGGGTGTGCACCGTGTGAACTGTGACTCTGTTATTTCTGTGGTACTGTGTAGTTACCTGAACTTATCTGTAATCATGAAATCTCTACGTACTAGAGTTATCGAGCTGTGATTCATGTTAGAAATCATGTCTAGGCTATATGCTTATTCTGTTGGGACCTATTAAGGTCATTACTGGTGTTGAGTTATTTGCTTACGTTTCAATGTCACACTCAGTCATATCCATTTATTGAATATAATATCTCAGTCTCTGTTGTTATTTATTGATACATCATATCATCATTTTGGGCTAGTTCATATCATTGTGAGCCTGAGAGACTAGAGAGGTTGATGACTAAGTGAGGCCGAGGGCCTGATTGTGAGATATTGAAACTATAGCATGTGAGTTGTCCGTGCGAATTTTAGAGCTTGGGCTAAAAGAGCACCTCTGGAGTTTGCACATACCCCCAGTGAGAGCGGTTGATTTATATTAAGGGATGGATCTTCCCTCGACATGGATCTTGTCTGAAGCATTTATACCTGGGGATGGATCTTCCCCACGGGCTGGATTGGCCCTACTCAATACTGAGTGACTGATGGTCAGTTGATGTATATATTTCGGGATGGATCTTCCCTAGGCCGGATTGGCCATATACAGTACTGAGTGATTAAACATGATGAGTTGAAAGTGTGAGACAGTGAGATTGAGTACTCTGAGAGTGTGAGTACATGAGTTCATCTATGAGATACATTGCATTAACATGCACACATGACATACAGGCATAGAGATGTATCTTTCTCATGTTGTACGGTATCACGTCATTCATGAATTCTCACACTTATTGGCATATGGGCATAGTGATGCATTTTACACTGGCTATCTTGAAAGAAAATGAAGCATCTTATTTATTGTTGAAAGGATATTTGGGAAAATTTCTTTTTTAAACTTACTCATATTTTTGTGGCAACTTCGGTAAACGATTTGGGTTTTCACTGATATACTTGAAAGGCAGAACTATTTTCAGAAATTATGATTAAGCTGAGCATTCTATCTTTGAGTTACTTCTTTTATTCCTTGCTTTACGTTATTATGGACTGTTGTTGGATATTGTTGTTGGACCCGACCTTTGTTCCAACTCGTCAATACTTTCAACCTAAGGTTAGGTTTGTTACTTATTGAGTACATGGGGTCGGTTTTACTCATACTACACTTCTTCACCTTGCGTGCAGATATTGGATACTGATAATGCGGAGACCGACGGGAGATGGATTTGAAGATGTACCTACGTTCCGGTTGTAGTTGCCTCTTGTTCATGGTAGCCCTTCGCAGAAGCATACTGTGCAGTGCTGGCAGGAGCCGCAGATGCGGAATTTTGTGCGCAGAAGCGATAACAGTGATCGCAGAAGTGGAAGGAACCGCAGATGCGGAGGAACCTGCACAGAAGCGCGACCGAAGAAGCGGTCTTGGACATCGCAGAAGCCATCACTGCTGGCCAAGGCTGTCTCGCAGATGCGAGCTTGTTACACAGAAGAGATGGTAGCAGATGCGAAAACGCTGGGCAGAATGCCTTATATTCGAGGGTTCAACATTTTTATCCATTTTCGAATTTTGGAGCTCGGATGGGACGACCTTGGAGAGGAAATTTTCCATGCAACTTGGGGTAAGTGTTCTTGACTCCCTTATGACTATATTTCATGAACTAATCTTTATTTTTGGTGTATGATTATCGAATCTTCAAGAGAAATCGTGGGAAATTTCTAAAGTTTCATAAAACGAATTTTTGAGTTTTGAATATCGATTCGGAGTCGAATTTGAGTGAAATTAGTATGGTTGAACTCATAATTGGATGGGTTGTAGAATTTTGTGAGTTTCGTCGGATTTCGAGATGTGGGCCCCAATGTCGATTTTTCGAGCGGAGTTAGGAATATTTTTATAAATTGTTAAATTGCAAGCATTGGAGTTGTTTTGATTAATTTGCACGTTGTTTGACTTGTTTCGAAACATTTGGCATGGAATTGTGGAGATATGAAGGCGTTCGGAGGTTGATACGCGCGGAATGAAATTTCCGAAGTATTGTTTTGCTTGCTCAGCATTGGATTCGTCTTGTTCAAGGTAAGTAGCTCTTCTAATCTTGGAGCTGAGGGTATGAACCCTGACTATATGTGTTATGTGTGTGGTGTTGAGGTGACGCACATGCTTGGTGACGGGCGTGTGGGTGTGCACCATGTGAACTGTGACTCTGTTATTTCTGTGGTACTATGTAGTTACCTGAACTTATCTGTAATCATGAAATCTCTACGTACTAGAGTTATCGAGTTGTGATTCATGTTAGAAATAATGTCTAGGCTACATGGTTATTCTGTTGGGACCCATTAAAGTCATTACTGCTGTTGAGTTATTTGCTTACGTTTCAATGTCACACTCAGTCATATCCATTCATTGAATATAATATCTCAGTCTCTGTTGTTATTTATTGATACATTATATCATTATTTTGGGCTAGTTCATGTCATTGTGAGCCCGAGAGACTGGAGAGGTTGATGACTAAGTGAGGCCGAGGGCCTGATTATGAGATATTGAAACTATAACGTGTGAGTTGTCCGTGCGAATTTTAGAGCTTGGGCTAAAGGAGCACCTCCGGAGTCTGCACACATCCCCAGTGAGAGCGGTTGATTTATATTGAGGCATGGATCTTCCCTCGACATGGATCTTGTCTGAAGCATTTATACCTGGGGATGGATCTTACCCACGGGCTGGATTGGCCCTACTCAATACTGAGTGACTGATGGTTAGTTGATGTATATATTCCGGGATGGATCTTCCCTAGGCCGGATTGGCCATATACAGTACTGAGTGATTAAGCATGATGAGTTGAAAGTGTGAGACAGTGAGATTGAGTACTCTGAGAGTGTGAGTACATGAGTTCATCTCTGAGATACATTCCATTAACATGCACACATGACATACAGGCTCAGAGATGTATCTTTCTCATGTTGTACGGTATCACGTCATTCATGAATTCTCACACTTATTGGCATATGGGCATAGTGATGCATTTTACACTGGCTATCTTGAAAGAAAATGAAGCATCTTATTTATTGTTGAAAGGATATTTGGGAAAATTTCGTTTTTAAACTTACTCATATTTTTGTGGCAACTTCGGTAAACGATTTGGGTTTTCACTGATATACTTGAAACGCAGAACTATTTTCAGAAATTATGATTAAGCTGAGCATTCTATCTTTGAGTTACTTCTTTTATTCCTTGCTTTACGTTATTGTGGATTGTTGTTGGATATTGTTGTTGGACCCGACCTTTGTTCCAACTCGTCAATACTTTCAACCTAAGGTTAGGTTTGTTACTTATTGAGTACATGGGATCAGTTTTACTCATACTACACTTCTTCACCTTGCGTGCAGATATTGGATACAGATAATGCGGAGACCGACAGGAGATGGATTTGAAGATGTAACTGCGTTTCGGTTGTAGTTGCCTCTTGTTCATGGTAGCCCTTCGTAGAAGCATACTGGGCATTGCTGGCAGGAGCCGCAGATGCGGAATTCTGCGCGCAGAAGCGATGACACTGATCGTAGATGCGGAAGGAACCGCAGATGCGGAGGAACCTGTGCAGAAGCGCAACCGGAGAAGCGGTCTTGGACATCGCAAAAGCCATCACTGCTGGCCAAGGCTGTCTCGCATATGCGAGCTTGTTACACAGAAGAGATGGTCGCAGATGCGACCTAGTGTCCGCAAATGCGGAAATGCTGGGCAGAATGCCTAATATTCGAGAGTTCAACATTTTTATCCATTTTCGAATTTTGGAGCTCGGATGGGATGACCTTGGAGAGGAAATTTTCCATGCAACTTGGGGTAAGTTTTCTTGACTCCCTTGTGACTATATTTCATGAGCTAATCTTTATTTTTGGTGTATGATTATCGAATCTTCAAGAGAAATCGAGGGAAATTTCTAAAGTTTCATAAAATGAATTTTTGAGTTTTGAATACCGATTCGGAGTCGAATTTGAGTGAAATTAGTATGGTTGACCTAATAATTGGATGGGTTGTAAAATTTTATGAGTTTCATCGGATTCTGAGATGTGGGCCCCACTGTCGATTTTTCGAGCAGAGTTAGGAATATTTTTATAAATTGTTAAATTGCAAGCATTGGAGTTATTTTGATTAATTTGAACGTTGTTTGACTAGTTTCGAAACATTTGGCATGGAATTGTGGAGATATGAAGGCGTACGGAGGTTGATACGCGCGGAATGGAATTTTCGAAGTATTGTTTAGCTTGCTCGGCATTGGATTCATCTTGTTCAAGGTAAGTAGCTCTTCTAATCTTGGAGCTGAGGGTATGAACCCTGATTATATTTGTTATGTGTTTGGTGTTGAGGTGCTTGGTGACGGGCGTGTGGGTGTGCACCGTGTGAACTGTGACTCTGTTATTTCTGTGGTACTATGTAGTTACCTGAACTTATCTGTAATCATGAAATCTCTACGTACTAGAGTTATCGAGCTGTGATTCATGTTAGAAATCATGTCTAGGCTACATGCTTATTCTGTTGGGACCCATTAAGGTCATTACTGCTGTTGAGTTATTTGCTTACGTTTCAATGTCACACTCAGTCATATCCATTCATTGCATATAATATCTCAGTCTCTGTTGTTATTTATTGATACATTATATCATCATTTTGGGCTAGTTCATGTCATTGTGAGCCCGAGAGACTGGAGAGGTTGATGACTAAGTGAGGCCGAGGGCCTGATTTTGAGATATTGAAACTATAGCATGTGAGTTGTCCGTGCGAATTTTAGAGCTTGGGCTAAAGGAGCACCTCCGGAGTCTGCACACACCCCTAGTGAGAGCGGTTGATTTATATTGAGGGATGGATCTTCCCTCGACATGGATCTTGTCTGAAGCATTTATACCTGCGGATGGATCTTCCCCACGGGCTGGATTGGCCCTACTCAATACTGAGTGACTAATGGTCAGTTGATGTATATATTCCGGGATGGATCTTCCCTAGGTCGGATTGGCCATATACAGTACTGAGTGATTAAGCATGATGAGTTGAAAGTGTGAGACAGTGAGATTGAGTACTCTGAGAGTGTGAGTACATGAGTTCATCTATGAGATACATTGCATTAACATGCACACATGACATACAGGCATAGAGATGTATCTTTCTCATACTGTACGGTATCACGTCATTCATGAATTCTCACACTTATTGGCATATGGGCATAGTGATGCATTTTACACTAGCTATCTTGAAAGAAAATGAAGCATCTTATTTATTGTTAAAAGGATATTTGGGAAAATTTCTTTTTTAAACTTACTCATATTTTTGTGGCAACTTCGGTAACCGATTTGGGTTTTCACTGATATACGTGAAAGGCAGAACTATTTTCAGAAATTATTATTAAGCTGAGCATTCTATCTTTGAGTTACTTCTTTTATTCCTTGCTTTACGTTATTATGGACTGTTGTTGGATATTGTTGTTGGACCCGAACTTTGTTCCAACTCGTCAATAGTTTCAACCTAAGGTTAGGTTTGTTACTTATTGAGTACATGGGGTCGGTTTTACTCATACTACACTTCTTCACCTTGCATGCAGATATTGGATACTGATAATGCGGAGACCGACGGGAGATGGATTTGAAGATGTAACTGCGTTTCGGTTGTAGTTGCCTCTTGTTCATGGTAGCTCTTCGCAGAAGCATACTGGGCAGTGCTGGCAGGAGCCGCAAATGCGGAATTTTGCACGCAGAAGCGATGACACTGATCTCAGAAGCGGAAGGAACCGCAGATGCGGAGGAACCTGCGCAGAAGCACGACTGGAGAAGCGGTCTTGGACTCCGCAGAAGCCATCACTGCTGGCCAAGGCTGTCTCGCAGATGCAAGCTTGTTACGCAGAAGAGATGGTCGCAGATGTGATCTAGTGTCCGCAAATGCGGAAACGCTGGGCAGAATGCCTTATATTCGAGGGTTCAACATTTTTATCCATTTTCGAATTTTGGAGCTTGGATGGGACGACCTTGGAGAGGAAATTTTCCATGCAACTTGGGGTAAGTGTTCTTGACTCCCTTGTGACTATATTTCATGAACTAATCTTTATTTTTGGTGTATGTTTATCGAATATTCAAGAGAAATCGAGGGAAATTTCTAAAGTTTCATAAAACGAATATTTGAGTTTTGAATACCGATTCGAAGTCGAATTTGAGTGAAATTAGTATGGTTGAACTCATAATTGGATGGGTTGTAAAATTTTGTGAGTTTCGTCGGATTTCGAGATATGGGCCCCACTGTCGATTTTTCGAGCGGAGTTAGGAATATTTTTATAAATTGTTAAATTGCAAGCATTGGAGTTATTTTGATTAATTTGCACGTTGTTTGACTAGTTTCGAAACATTTGGCATGGAATTGTGGAGATACGAAGGCGTTCGGAGGTTGATACACGCGGAATGGAATTTCCGAAGTATTGTTTAGCTTGCTCAGCATTGGATTCGTCTTGTTCAAGGTAAGTAGCTCTTCTAATCTTGGAGCTGAGGGTATGAACCCTGACTATATTTGTTATGTGTTTGTTGTTGAGGTGCTTGGTGACGGGCGTGTGGGTGTGCACCGTGTGAACTGTGACTCTGTTATTTCTGTGGTACTATGTAGTTACCTGAACTTATCTGTAATCATGAAATCTCTACGTACTAGAGTTATCGAGCTGTGATTCATGTTAGAAATCATGTCTAGGCTACATGCTTATTCTGTTGGGACCCATTAAGGTCATTACTGCTGTTGAGTTATTTGCTTACGTTTCAATGTCACACTCAGTCATATCCATTCATTGCATATAATATCTCAGTCTCTGTTGTTATTTATTGATACATTATATCATCATTTTTGGCTAGTTCATGTCATTGTGAGCCCGAGAGACTGGAGGGGTTGATGACTAAGTGAGGCCGAGGGCCTGATTGTGAGATATTGAAACTATAGCATGTGAGTTGTCTGTGCGAATTTTAGAGCTTGGGCTAAAGGAGCACCTCCGGAGTCTGCACATACCCCCAGTGAGAGCGGTTGATTTATATTAAGGGATGGATCTTCCCTCGAGATGGATCTTGTCTGAAGCATTTAAACCTGGGAATGGATCTTCCCCACGGGCTGGATTGGCCCTACTCAATACTGAGTGACTGATGGTCAATTGATGTATATATTTCGGGATGGATCTTCCCTAGGCCGGATTGGCCATATACAGTACTGAGTGATTAAGCATGATGAGTTGAAAGTGTGAGACAGTGAGATTGAGTACTCTGAGAGTGTGAGTACATGAGTTAATCTCTGAGATACATTCCATTAACATGCACACATGACATACAGGCATAGAGATGTATCTTTCTCATGTTGTACGGTATCAGTCATTCATGAATTCTCACACTTATTGGCATATGGGCATAGTGATGCATTTTACACTGGCTATCTTGAAAGAAAATGAAGCATCTTATTTATTGTTGAAAGGATATTTGGGAAAATTTCTTTTTTAAACTTACTCATATTTTTGTGGCAACTTCGGTAAACGATTTGGGTTTTCACTGATATACTTGAAAGGCAGAACTATTTTCAGAAATTATGATTAAGCTGAGCATTCTTTCTTTGAGTTACTTCTTTTATTCCTTGCTTTACGTTATTATGGACTGTTGTTGGATATTGTTGTTGGACCCGACCTTTGTTCCAACTCGTCAATACTTTCAACCTAAGGTTAGGTTTGTTACTTATTGATTACATGGGGTCGGTTTTACTCATACTACACTTCTTCACCTTGCGTGCAGATATTGGATACTGATAATGCGGAGACCGACAGGAGATGGATTTGAAGATGTACCTGCGTTCCGATCGTAGTTGCCTCTTATTCATGGTAGCCCTTTGCAGAAGCATACTGGGCAGTGCTGGCAGGAGCCGCAGATGCGGAATTTTATGCGCAGAAGCGATGACAGTGATCGCAGAAGCGGAAGGAACCGCAGATGCGGAGGAACCTGCGCAGAAGCGTGACCGGAGAAGCGGTCTTGGACATCGCAGAAGCCATCACTGCTGGCCAAGGCTGTCTCGTAGATGCGAGCTTGTTACACAGAAGAGATGGTAGCAGATGCGACCTAGTGTCCGCAAATGCGAAAACGCTGGGCAGAATGCCTTATATTCGAGGGTTCAACATTTTTATCCATTTTCGAATTTTGGAGCTCGGATGGGACGACCTTGGAGAGGAAATTTTCCATGCAACTTGGGGTAAGTGTTCTTGACTCCCTTATGACTATATTTCATGAACTAATCTTTATTTTTGGTGTATGATTATCGAATCTTCAAGAGAAATCGAGGGAAATTTCTAAAGTTTCATAAAACGAATTTTTGAGTTTTGAATACCGATTCGGAGTCGAATTTGAGTGAAATTAGTATGGTTGAACTCATAATTGGATGGGTTGTAGAATTTTGTGAGTTTCGTCGGATTTCGAGATGTGGGCCCCAATGTCGATTTTTCGAGCGGAGTTAGGAATATTTTTATAAATTATTAAATTGCAAGCATTGGAGTTATTTTGATTAATTTGCACGTTGTTTGACTTGTTTCGAAACATTTGGCTTGGAATTGTGGAGATATGAAGGCGTTCGGAGGTTGATACGCGCGGAATGAAATTTCCGAAGTATTGTTTAGCTTGCTCGGCATTGGATTCGTCTTGTTCAAGGTAAGTAGCTCTTCTAATCTGTGAGCTGAGGGTATGAACCCTGACTATATGTGTTATGTGATGCACATGCTTGGTGACGGGCGTGTGGGTGTGCACCGTGTGAACAGTGACTCTGTTATTTTTGTGGTACTATGTAGTTACCTGAACTTATCTGTAATCATGAAATCTCTACGTACTAGAGTTATCGAGCTGTGATTCATATTAGAAATCATGTCTAGGCTACATGCTTATTCTGTTGGGACCCATTAAAGTCATTATTGCTATTGATTTATTTGCTTACGTTTCAATGTCACACTCAGTCATATCCATTCATTGAATATAATATCTCAGTCTCTGTTGTTATTTATTGATACATTATATCATCATTTTGGGCTAGTTCATGTCATTGTGATCCCGAGAGACTGGAGAGGTTGATGACTAAGTGAGGCCGAGGGCCTGATTATGAGATATTGAAACTATAACATGTAAGTTGTCCGTGCAAATTTTAGAGCTTGGGCTAAAGGAGCACCTCCGGAGTCTGCACACATCCCCAGTGAGAGCGGTTGATTTATATTGAGGCACGGATCTTCCCTCGACATGGATCTTGTCTGAAGCATTTATACCTGGGGATGGATCTTCCCCACGGGCTGGATTGGCCCTACTCAATACTGAGTGACTGATGGTCAGTTGATGTATATATTCCGGGATGGATCTTCCCTAGGCCGGATTGGCCATATACAGTACTGAGTGATTAAGCATGATGAGTTGAAAGTGTGAGACAGTGAGATTGAGTACTCTGAGAGCGTGAGCACATGAGTTCATCTCTGAGATACATTACATTAACATGCACACATGACATACATGCATAGAGATGTATCTTTCTCATGTTGTACGGTATCACGTCATTCATGAATTCTCACACTTATTGGCATATGTGCATAGTGATGCATTTTACACTGGCTATCTTGAAAGAAAATGAAGCATCTTATTTATTGTTGAAAGGAGATTTGGGAAAATTTCTTTTTTAAACTTACTCATATTTTTGTGGCAACTTCGGTAAACGATTTGGGTTTTCACTGATATACTTGAAAGGCAGAACTATTTTCAGAAATTATGATTTAGCTGAGCATTCTATCTTTGAGTTACTTCTTTTATTCCTTCCTTTACGTTATTATGGACTGTTGTTGGATATTGTTGTTGGACCCAACCTTTGTTCCAACTCGTCAATACTTTCAACCTAAGGTTAGGTTTGTTACTTATTGAGTACATGAGATCGGTTTTACTCACACTACACTTCTTCATCTTGCGTGCAGATATTGGATACTGATAATGCGGAGACCGACGGGAGATGGATTTGAAGATGTAACTGCGTTTCGGTTATAGTTGCCTCTTGTTCATGGTAGCCCTTCGTGGAAGCATACTGGGCAGTGCTGGCAGGAGCCGCAGATACGGAATTTTGCGCGCAGAAGCGATGACACTGATCGTAGAAGCGGAATGAACCGCAGATGCGGAGGAACCTGCGCAGAAGCGCAACCGGAGAAGCGGTCTTGGACATCGCAAAAGCCATCACTGCTGGCCAAGGCTGTCTCACATATGCGAGCTTGTTACGCAGAAGAGATGGTCGCAGATGCGACCTAGTGTCCGCAAATGCGGAAACGCTGGGCAGAATGCCTTATATTCGAGAGTTCAACATTTTTATCCATTTTCGAATTTTGGACCTCGGATGGGATGACCTTGGAGAGGAAATTTTCCATGCAACTTAGGGTAAGTTTTCTTGACTCCCTTGTGACTATATTTCATGAGCTAATCTTTATTTTTGGTGTATGATTATCGAATCTTCAAGAGAAATCGAGGGAAATTTCTAAAGTTTCATAAAATGAATTTTTGAGTTTTGAATACCGATTCGGAGTCGAATTTGAGTGAAATTAGTATGGTTGAACTCATAATTTGATGGGTTGTAAAATTTTATGAGTTTCGTCGGATTACGAGATGTGGGCCCCACTGTCGATTTTTCGAGCAGAGTTAGGAATATTTTTATAAATTGTTAAATTGCAAGCATTGGAGTTATTTTGTTTAATTTGAACGTTGTTTGACTAGTTTCGAAACATTTGGCATGGAATTGTGGAGATATGAAGGCGTACGGAGGTTGATACGCGTGGAATAGAATTTCCGAAGTATTGTTTAGCTTGCTCGGCATTGGATTCATCTTGTTCAAGGTAAGTAGCTCTTCTAATCTTGGAGCTGAGGGTATGAACCTTGACTATATTTGTTATGTGTTTGGTGTTGAGGTGCTTGGTGACGGGCGTGTGGGTGTGCACCGTGTGAACTGTGACTCTGTTATTTCTGTGGTACTATGTAGTTACCTGAACTTATATGTAATCATGAAATCTCTACGTACTAGAGTTATCGAGCTGTGATTCATGTTAGAAATCATGTCTAGGCTACATGCTTATTCTGTTGGGACCCATTAAGGTCATTACTGCTGTTGAGTTATTTGCTTACGTTTCAATGTCACACTCAGTCATATCCATTCATTGCATATAATATTTCAGTCTCTGTTGTTATTTATTGATACATTATATCATCATTTTGGGCTAGTTCATGTCATTGTGAGCCCGAGAGACTGGAGAGGTTGATGACTAAGTGAGGCCGAGGGCCTGATTGTGAGATATTGAAACTATAGCATGTGAGTTGTCCACGTGAATTTTAGAGCTTGGGCTAAAGGAGCACCTCCGGAGTCTGCACACACCCCCAGTGAGAGAGGTTGATTTATATTGAGGGATGGATCTTCCCCACGGGCTGGATTGGCCCTACTCAATGCTGAGTGACTAATGGTCAGTTGATGAATATATTCCGGGATGGATCTTCCCTAGGCCGGATTGGCCATATACAGTACTGAGTGATTAAGCATGATGAGTTGAAAGTGTGAGACAGTGAGATTGAGTACTCTGAGAGTGTGAGTACATGAGTTCATCTCTGAGATACATTCCATTAACATGCACACATGACATACATGCATAGAGATGTATCTTTCTCATGTTGTACGGTATCACGTCATTCATGAATTCTCACACTTATTGGCATATGGGCATAGTGATGCATTTTACACTGGCTTTCTTGAAAGAAAATGAAGCATCTTATTTATTGTTGAAAGGATATTTGGGAAAATTTCGTTTTTTAACTTACTCATATTTTTGTGGCAACTTCGGTAAACGATTTGGGTTTTCACTGATATACTTGAAAGGCAGAACTATTTTCAGAAATTATGATTAAGCTGAGCATTCTATCTTTGAGTTACTTCTTTTATTCCTTGCTTTACGTTATTATGGACTGTTGTTGGATATTGTTGTTGGACCCGACCTTTGTTCCAACTCGTCAATACTTTCATCCTAAGGTTAGGTTTGTTACTTATTGAGTACATGAGGTCGGTTTTACTCATACTATACTTCTTCACCTTGCGTGCAGATATTGGATACTGATAATGCGGAGACCGACGGGAGATGGATTTGAAGATGTAACTGCGTTTCGGTTGTAGTTGCCTCTTGTTCATGGTAGCCCTTCGTAGAAGCATACTGGGCAGTGCTGGCAGGAGCCGCAGATGCAGAATTTTGCGCGCAGAAGAGATGACACTAATCGTAGAAGCGGAAGGAACCGCAGATGCGGAGGAACCTGTGTAGAAGCGCAACCGGAGAAGCGGTATTGGACATCGCAAAAGCCATCACTGCTGGCCAAGGCTGTCTCGCATATGCGAGCTTGTTACGAAGAAGAGATGGTCGCAGATGCGACCTAGTGTCTGCAAATGCGGAAACGCTGGGCAGAATGCCTTATATTCCAGAGTTCAACATTTTTATCCATTTTCGAATTTTGGAGCTCGGATGGGACGACCTTGGAGAGGAAATTTTCCATGCAACTTGGGGTAAGTGTTCTTGACTCCCTTGTGACTATATTTCATGAACTAATCTTTATTTTTGGTGTATGATTATTGAATCTTCAAGAGAAATCGAGGGAAATTTCTAAAGTTTAATAAAACGAATGTTTGAGTTTTAAATACCGATTCGAAGTCGAATTTGAGTGAAATTAGTATGGTTGAACTCATAATTGGATGGGTTGTAGAATTTTGTGAGTTTCTATGGATTTTGAGATATGGGCCCCTCTGTCGATTTTTCGAGCGGAGTTAGGAATATTTTTATAAATTGTTAAATTGCAAGCATTGGAGTTATTTTGATTAATTTGCACGTTGTTTGACTAGTTTCGAAACATTTGGCATGGAATTGTGGAGATACGAAGGCGTTCGGAGGTTGATACACGCGGAATGGAATTTCCGAAGTATTGTTTAGCTTGCTCAGCATTGGATTCGTCTTGTTCAAGGTAAGTAGCTCTTCTAATCTTGGAGCTGAGGGTATGAACCCTGACTGTATGTGTTATATGTTTGGTGTTGAGGTGACGCACATGCTTGGTAACAGGCGTGTGGGTGTGCACCGTGTGAACTGTGACTCTGTTATTTCTGTGGTACTATGTAGTTACCTGAACTTATCTGTAATCATGAAATCTCTACGTACTAGAGTTATCGAGCTGTGATTCATGTTAGAAATCATGTCTAGGCTACATGCTTATTCTGTTGGGACCCATTAAGGTCATTACTGCTGTTGAGTTATTTTCTTACGTTTCAATGTCACACTCAGTCATATCCATTCATTGCATATAATATCTCAGTCTCTGTTGTTATTTATTGATACATTATATCATCATTTTGGGCTAGTTCATGTCATTGTGAGCCCGAGAGACTGGAGAGGTTGATGACTAAGTGAGGCCGAGGGCCTGATTGTGAGATATTGAAACTATAGCATGTGAGTTGTCCGTGCGAATTTTAGAGCTTGGGCTAAAGGAGCACCTCCGGAGTCTGCACACACCCCCAGTGAGAGCGGTTGATTTATATTGAGGGATGGATCTTCCCTCGACATGGATCTTGTCTGAAGCATTTATACCTGGGGATGGATCTTCCCCATGGGCTGGATTGGCCCTACTCAATACTTAGTGACTGATGGTCAGTTGATGTATATATTCCGGGATGGATCTTCCCTAGGCCGGATTGGCCATATACAGTACTGAGTGATTAAGCATGATGAGTTGAAAGTGTGAGACAGTGAGATTGAGTACTCTGAGAGTGTGAGTACATGAGTTCATCTCTGAGATACATTGCATTAACATGCACACATGACATACAGGCATAGAGATGTATCTTTCTCATGTTGTACGGTATCACGTCATTCATGAATTCTCACACTTATTGGCATATGGACATAGTGATGTATTTTACACTGGCTATCTTGAAAGAAAATGAAGCATCTTATTTATTGTTGAAAGGATATTTGGGAAAATTTCTTTTTTGAATTTACTCATATTTTTGTGGCAACTTCGGTAAACGATTTGGGTTTTCACTGATATACTTGAAAGGCAGAACTATTTTCAGAAATTATGATTAAGCTGAGCATTCTATCTTTGAGTTACTTCTTTTATTCCTTGCTTTATGTTATTATGGACTGTTGTTGGATATTATTGTTGGACCTGAACTTTGTTCCAACTTGTCAATAGTTTCAACCTAAGGTTAGGTTTGTTACTTATTGAGTACATGGGGTCGGTTTTACTCATACTACACTACTTCACCTTGCGTGCAGATATTGGATACTGATAATGCGGAGACCGACGGGAGATGGATTTGAAGATGTACCTGCGTTCCGGTTGCAGTTGCCTCTTGTTCATGGTAGCCTTAGATTATAAAGATCTGTTTATGTACATTTCAAATAGATGATGTGTTTATTTCATACTAGCTTTGTGAATTCTAATCTTAGCAGCTCATGATTTGTACAAGTCCTTAGGAGATGTATGAGATTTAGATATTTTCTTTTACTTAATTATCTTGTTAAATTTCATTGGAATTGGATAATTGATAACTGGCTTACCTAGCGGGTTGGGTGCCATCACGACTAGTTGGATTTTGGGTCGTGACACTATCTCACTTCAGAATATAGCACTCAATCCAAAGATTTGCGAAAGGTTCACTCATCTCTCTCAAAAGAATATCGCAAGTACCTCTTTAAGTACCATAGGCTTGCCCCTCACATAAATCACCACTAATGTAAGTTAACTCTTTTTGAAATCATGTAGGGCTTTTTCGGAATGTAATTAAGGATTTTGGACTAAGGTTGGATATGCTATGATAGAACGAGTTCATCTTTCCTTAAGCTCTATTTTCTTTTCTCGGCTCATGCTTTGCCAATTCTTTGAGGCATTGCCTTTTCCTTAGGGGAACTAGAGAGACTTAACATCACTCTTTCTTGGTGATGATATTCATTTTCTCCTCTGTTGATTTCTCCATGCTTTGCATCATCACTTTTCTTTGAATCCCTTTCAACTCTTCAACTTATTCACTTTCCTTTTGCATTTTTCTTTTTGTTCTTTCTTTTCTTGCTTTGCCTTCTCTTCATTTCTTTTCTTTTTTGTTCCTTGATACCCTTTTCAAACTCCTCGTCTCTCCTCCAAACATACGTTTTTAGCCAATTGTTTCACAAGAGTGTTAAGGAAAGCTCAGGTGCCAAGAGAGGGTCACGACTCAACGGGTAAAGGCTTGTAACATAGTTATTAGATGAGAAAGGTTTTAGGCTCGAATGGGTTGACTAGGGATAACAACATTGGTTGGCAATGGACAATTTTAAGCGGTTCAAGTAGATCCTACAATCACTTCTCAAGACAAACAAAACTTAAAATTTCACCTAGAAACACATTCGGGGCAAGTTCTAGATCATTAGCATGGGTACTTGGACTTGCAACAACAACATATCACCTCTCACGCAGCTGGATTGTTAAAAAGGATAGATTCCATGGCCCACAGCGACCATATTCAAGATTGAAAATCACTATGGTTCGATTAAACCACTCGATGATAGCCTAAGTCAACACAAGAGTCACAAGGTCACTAACTAGATCTATTTCTTTCCAAATATCTTGTTTTTAACCATAGGCATGTAGTTAAGTGTGTTGGTGCCAAGTGAAGCATGTTTGACTCTTCAAGTATGACTCAATTAGGTCTTTTTATTCATTATTACTACTATTATCACCTAAACACCAAAAACGGACTCAGTCCCTTAAGAAGGTTGTCACGCCATCAATCGTTGGGAAGAGCCACCCGATTCACACATAAACGACCTTTGGAAAGAACCATGGCATTAAGAAAACCAAAGGCTTATTATCCACTAAGACATAAAAAAGAAGCTATTAAATCAAAAAGAAGCTATTAATTCAAAAAGAAGACAAACATAAAGATAAATAAGCTTTAAAACAAAACAACTATTGAAAGTTAAACGAATATACATAATGAGAGATAAGAGGGAATATATACATAATGAGAAATAGGAAGAAAATAGTAATAAGTTAATTATAGGCCAAATGTCTCATAGTTATCAAAATACAGAATCATCAGAATGTGTCAAAGAAAATCCACCACCACCACCCCCCCTCCCCCCGAATACAAATAAGCATTGTCCCCAATGCTTACCAAATAAGAGTAAGAGAAGGGTGAGAGTGAAGAAAACTCCAAATGGCTCTGTGGCCATCTCTGTGATCCTAGCAGTGGCACCGACCTCAGCGTCATCCAATTGGCTCGCATTATCCTTAAGTCCAGGAGTGGCTGAGTTGGTGAACATCTGACGGACTACCTCAGCAGTGCCAGCAGCAGTGTCTAGCTCCTCAGACTGGCCAGTTGGTGCTATAGGTGTTGTAGGAGTTGGGCCTAGGTGTTGTGGGTCCATCAACATGTCAAATGGAATGTCTTCGGCTCCTGCAGGCTTTGTAACCTGGCTCCGAAGCTCGTCCATGGACTTCTTAGATGCCTGCCGCTTTCTTCTTTACCTTTTTTCCAAACTCTTTGATCACTGCCCCATGCTGCACTAAAGTGGCCATGATCGTGTTTTGATTTTCCAGGAGCTTCTTCAAAGTTTCATCAATTGTGGGGGGAATATAGGGTGCCGGAGAGGATGACTGTGCTGCAACATGACTGGATATGTCAGTCAGCTTTGTAGTAGTTGTCTGCATCCAGTTGTTGAGGCTTGCCAGTGTCTGGGAGACTCACAGCGCAGAGAGTGGAGCAGATGGCATAAGTACCTGCTTTAAAGCCGAGGTGGGCGGAACTGAGGGTGAAGGTGGAAGCATGGCAGTTGCACTGGTAGAAGGCTCTGCTGAAGTGGATGGCATATCAGCTGTCTCTGTACCCACCACCGATGGCTTATCAAACTGGCCTACGGTGGTAGTCGACTGACCCTTTCTCTTTGGGTTGTGTGCATCTATTAGAGAATACCAAGAGAAGGGCTTCTTCACCCGAACCTTCGTGTCATAATCTTTGGGCTCTACCCGTGCATCCGTAAGATACTCATTGATGGTGATGGGATACGGGTAGGAAGTATCAGCCTGCCGGGCGACCACTGACATGTTGTCCGACATCACGGAACCCACACTGATCGGGTACCCGTCCATAATAGAGGCGACTAGAACTGCCCGTGGAATAGGTAAGTTTGTCTTGTTCTGGAACGGGTCTAGTCTGCTACATACGAAGGTCTGCCATCCCTTCACCTCAAAATTTAGGGTGTTCTGCTAAATAGGAACCCCTACAGTAATCCATGGAGGTGGTGGCCCTGGGGCTACAAGAAGCTCAGCTAGCCATGGGAGAGCTGCATCACCCATCGCCAGCTTCTCCAAATACCGTGCCAGCTCAACGTCCTCAAACCCCAAGTAGGAGTTCAGTATGTGTTGATCGAATCGCACCTTCAGATTTCTCACTTTTGTAACTTTGGTCCCTTTCATTATGTGTGCCACATTGGCATAGAACTTCCGGACCAAATACTCCATGGCGTCCACAACTGACTGGGTGAACCACATCCACCCCTTCCTCTCTCGGAACTGTCTCAATACTTTTGGATTTTACTTGTCAAGATCTTTTAGCTGGAACTGTCGCTCAAGAGTGAGTGATCTTACCGGCCACCACCCACAGAAGCTGGTGAAGGCAGTTAGACTCACAAAATGGTCCTCCCAGACCTCTTTCTTATTCGACCTCTCAAGGCCAGCAACTGTAGTATCACCCCATCGGCCATCGTACAGAATATCGTCAACAGTAGCTGATGGTGCCTCAGGGACAGGTGTAGAAGAGGGCCTAAAGCCTGACTTGCACTCTCCAAACCCTCGAAAGTGCTATGTGAGGAGGAAGGCTCATCCCTACGTTGATACCTTCCCTGTGGCTGTTGTGGCTATGAATGGACTGCAGGCTTCTCTTGCACTGAGTCGCCCTCCGATGCTTCCTGAGATGGTGCATATGAACTAGATTCGGAGGGCTCGGGCTATCTTCCTCGACCTGCTGTAGCTTTCTTGGTGATTATCTTTTGGAGGGCGAGGGGTAAAGTGCTTTTGCCTCGACCTTTGGAAGGTTCACCCCTCCCCTTTGAAGTGTCACCGTGGCCACGAAATCTAACCATTTTTTGTAACAAGCGACAACATCAGTCAGTTGTAGTTCAATTACAAACAGACAGTAAAACACAGTTAAGAATATATTTATAGGGTGAGGAAGTGTGTTCCGCACAATTACAAGTGCGGCCGCAGACTGGGTTGTGCGTACCGCACAATTTGATCTTGCGGCCGGAGAAATGGAACTGCAGTCCACACAATTTTGAGTGCGACCGTAGAATTGAAGTGCGGTTTGCACAATTATGTTTGCGGTCGCACATTAGATTTCCCAAAAGTGCCAACTCTCTAATGACAGGTATTTGTCTATTCTGCAGCCGCAGATTCAGCCTCTCATACAGTACCATATTCTTGACTTCTGCGGACCGCACAATTGCTTGTGCGGCCGCGGGTTTCAAACCAAAGTTGATCAGACTCCTATGGTTAACAAAAACTTTCAAAAATTGACATGGTATTAACAATTAAGCATGCGAATCAATTTACCCAATTCCCATAAAATCAATTAGTAGTTGACCCAACACAGATTAAATCCCACATGGTAGTAAAATTGAAATCTATTGACAAATGGCCTAAAACTACCTAACAAATTATAAATTTAACTAAAAGTTGAAAATTTCTATGAGAAATTAAGCATACCAGATATGAAGGAGTGCAACTAAGTGATCACAGATGTAGATGGAGTGTGGCAGATGATTTCAAAGTGTTAGAGTTTAGAGAGTTCAGAAAGGGAAAAAATTCGTACGGTATCCCAAGGCTACTATTTATACTTAGATAGGTTGACTTGAGGAACAAAGGAGGAGTGCGGCCGCAGAATTCCTTCTGCAGTCCATACTCTGTTACCTGAAGGCTCAAAAGCCTTTATTGATCTGCGGTCCGCACAATTTGGGGTGCGACCGTAGATTTTGACTGCGGGCCACAAAATTTGTTGTACGGCCGCATATTGGTAATTTCTCTAACAGACCAAACTTCATAGAGTTTGCAATTTCCCATCACAATTTCTTGCGGTCTGCACAAGAATTGTGCGATCGCAGTTCCCTTCTGCTATAGCATTCAAAATTGTGCGGTCCGCACTTTTTCCACACTTAGCGAATTTTTTGAGCACAGTACCTGTAAAGCACACTCTTTCCTGCAACACACTTCAAATCCAGTTAGCACAAAAATAACACATATTTATGAAAGAAGAAAAGAAAAAGAAAACAAAAACATGGGTTGCATCCCAAGAAGTGCCTGATTTAACATCGCGGCACAATGCAGATTACCATCACTGCAAATGAATAACTGCCATCACATGGCCATTATCAACGTGTCCCAAATAATGCTGCACTCGGTGACCATTGACTCGGAATACCTCATCATTTTTGTTCTTCAAGTCCAATGCACTAAAAGGTGTCACACCCACAATTTCAAAGGGACCACTCCATTTGGATTTCAGCTTTCCGAGAAACATCTTCAATCTTGAGTTGAACAACAAAACAAGATCGCTCACCTTGAACTCCTTATTTCGGATGTGTTTGTCATGGAGGTATTTCATTCTCTCTTTGTACAAGGACGAACTTGCATATGCATGGTATCGGAACTTATCCAATTCATTCAAATGTGTAACCCGCAAGTTAGCGGTTGCATCCCAATCAAGATTCAACTTCTTTAAAGCCCACATGGCTTTGTGCGCAAGTTCCACCAAAAGATGACACGCTTTTCCAAACACCAACCGGTATGGAGACATCTCGATAGGAGTTTTGAAAGCAGTCTGATAAGCCCACGGTGCATCATCAAGCTTCTTTGACCAATCCGTTCGGTTAGCATTCACTGTTTTGGACAAGATACTCTTTATCTCTCGATTGGAGACTTCCACTTGACCGCTAGCTTGAGGATGATAGGGAGTCATGACTTTATAAGTGACAACATACTTTCTAAACAAAGTGTCAAAAGCCTTGTTGCAAAATGCGACCCCCCATCGCTTATGATACCCCGCGGAGTACCAAATCTTGTGAAAATATTCTTCTTCAAGAACGCCACCACACTCCTTGCTTCATTGTTGGGTAGAGCAATGGCCTCAACCCATTTAGACACTTAATCAACCGCGACCAAGATGTAGGTGTTTCCACAAGAACTCATAAAAGGACCCATGAAGTCAATACCCCACACATCAAATATATCGATCTCCAAAATGGTATTGAGAGGCATGTCATTCTTCTTTGAGATTCCACCAGCCCGTTGGAATTCATCACATCTTTTCACCATATCACTTGCATCTTTGTAGAGAGTGGGCCAATAGAAACCACAACTTAGCACTTTAGCAGTCGTTCTTGCTCCGTCATGGTGACCACCATAAGGCGAAGAATGGCAAGCCTCAAGAATAACATTTTGCTCTACATCCGGTACACATCTTCTAATTACCCCATCCATGCATATCCGGAAGAGGGAAGGCTCATCCCAATAATAATCTTGACAATCCCATTTGAGCTTCTTTCTTTGATTTGAAGAGAACTCATCTGGGATGATTCCACACACAAGAAAGTTTGCTAGATCGGAGAACCATGGCACCTCCTTCATTGAAATGGCCAAGAGTTGCCTATCAGGGAATGAGTCATTGATCTCAAGGCCATCATGCGGCCTTCCCTCCTCCTCCAAACTAGACAAGTGGTCCGCCACTTGATTTTCACTCCCTTTCCGATCTTGAATAGCACACATCTCATCAACCTAACTTTTGAATCTTTTTTGCTCATAAGATAACGAAGTTCCGCATGATCCGTATGAACAATAACCTTTGCATCCATCAAGTACGGGCGAAACTTCTTAATAGAAAATACAATGGCAAGGAGCTCTTTTTCGATAACAATGTAATTGGCTTGGGCATCATTCATGGTCTTACTAGCATAGTAGACCGGATGAAAAATCTTATTGATATATTGCCCCAAAATTGCTCCAACTGCTACATCACACATGAGCTCAAATGGAATACTCCAATTAGGAGCAGTTATAATGGGAGTAGTTGTCAACTTGAACTTTAGCAATTCAAAGGCACTCATGCAATCATCATTGAAGTGAAATTTAGCATCTTTCTCCAAAATATTGCACAAGGGGTTCACCACTTTGGAAAACTCCTTTATGAAGCGCTGGTAGAACCCCGTGTAATCGAAGAAACTTCTCATGACTTTCACAGATGTTGGAGGTAGAAGTTTAGAAATCACATCTATCTTCGCCTTGTCGACCTCAATGCCCTTCTTTGAAATTTTGTGGCCAAGGAGAATGCCCTCCTCGACCATGAAATGGCATGTCTCCCAATTCAACACCAAGTTCGTTTTTTCACACTTTGTCAATACTTTATCCAAATTTGCCAAGCAATCATCAAAGGAATCCCCGACTACCAAAAATTCATCCATGAAGACTTCAAGGTAGTACTCTACCATATCCGTAAAGATCGCCATCATACACCGTTGAAAAGTTGTCGGTGCATTGCATAAGCCAAATGGCATCCGCTTGAAAGCGAAAGTGCCATAGGGACAAGTGAAAGTTATTTTCTCTTGATCTTCCGGGGCAATAAGGATTTAATTGTAGCCCAAATATCCATCTAGAAAGCAATAGAAAGCACGACCGGCCAACCTATCAAGAATTTGGTCAATAAATGGGAGTGGGAAATGGTCTTTCCTTGTGACTTTGTTTAGCTTCCGATAGTCCATATACACTCTCCACCTGGTCACCGTTCTTGTGGGAATAAACTCATTCTTGTCATTGGTGACCATAGTTATGCCCCCCTTCTTCGGAACACATTGCACCGGAGGAGTCCACGAACTGTCGGAAATGGGGTAGACAACCCCGGCATCTAACCACTTAATGATCTCCTTTTTTACCACGTCTTGCATGGCTTCATTGAGTATCCTTTGATGTTCAGTGGAGGGCTTGGCCTCTTCCTCCAAGTTAATCTTATGCATGCAAAATGCAGGTCTTATTACCCGAATATCCACCAAAGTCCACCCAATAGTTTTCTTCCTCTTGTGGAGCACTGCCAATGTAGAGTCAACCTACATGTTAGTCAAACAAGAGGAAAGAATAACCGGTAAAGTAGAGCAAGGGCCAAGGAATTCATACCTGAGATGTGGAGGTAATGGCTTCAACTCCAAGATAGGAGGCTCTTCCATTGAAGGCTTTGTAGGAGTAGTTTTTCTATTCTCAAGATCCAAGGAAAGTTTTCGGGGTGCATAGTTGTACGACCCCATTCCTTGCAAAGAGTTAACATATTCCATGAAGCCATCCATCTCGTCATCATCAAAATTGAGCAAACGGCCTCCAACATATCACCAACATTAATCATGGCACTTGTATCATCAATAATCACATCGGTCACCAAGTCCACGAAAGAACAAACTTCATTGCTATTCGGTTTCCTCATAGATTTGCACACATGGAACACCACATTTTCATCACCCACCCGGAAAGTGAGTTTTCCGACTTCCACATTAGCAAGAGCATTCCCTGTAGCAAGTAAAGGTCTACCAAGAATAATTGGAACCTCATAGTCCACTTCACAATCGAGAATAACAAAATCCGTCGGGAGAATGAACTTGTCAACTCGAACCAATACATATTCAATCACCTATAATGGTCTCTTCATTATACGATCGACCATTTGTAATCTCATTGATGTGGGTCTTGGTTGCCCAATTCCCAATGTCTTAACAACTGAATAGGGCATCAAATTGATACTTTCCCCAAGATCACAAAGAGCTTTTGTAAACTCGGCACTTCCAATGGTACAAGGAATTGTGAAAGCACTGGGATCTTCTAACTTAGGATCCATCGAATGCACAATTGCACTCACTTGATGAATGACTTTGATAGTTTTAAAATTCATCGACCGCTTCTTTATCACCAAGTCCTTCATAAATTTGGCATAACCGGGCATTTACTCTAAGGCTTCAACTAATTGCATATATATCGAGAGAATCTTCATCATATCAATGAACGTTTTGAATTGATTCTGGGCAAGCCTTTGAGGATAGGGAGGAGGTGGCATAGGCAATGTTGCCTTAGCCTTTTACACTACCGGTTCTGGTATGTCAATCACATGACCCCTAGACGGGTTCACATCCTCTTGAATCTCTTCTACCATATTATTAATATCAATCCGCACTTTATCATTTTTGCACATCATTCTTCGGGATCTCCCCTTCTTCTACCACTTGCTCATCATCTACAAGTTGCCTTTGACTTGAGGTAGGTGCATTCCCACCTCTTCCACTTCTTTTAGTAACGGCCATGGCATGTCCCGTATTGTTCCCACCCTTCGGGTTCACCACCGTATCA
This sequence comes from Nicotiana tomentosiformis, assembly GCF_000390325.3. Lineage (NCBI taxonomy): Eukaryota > Viridiplantae > Streptophyta > Magnoliopsida > Solanales > Solanaceae > Nicotiana > Nicotiana tomentosiformis. The sequence goes on along the minus strand of NC_090815.1, from coordinate 112,128,676 downwards.
CTTGGTAGTACCCCCTTAGGATGAGAATTTAATGCTTGAGAGAGTTGACCCATTTGCACCTCTAGATTGCGGATCGATGTGTTGTGTGAAGCAAGTTGGGCATCGAAATCGGTATTCTTGTCCATCATTTGTTTGAACATGTTCTCAATACAGCCCATTTCATTGTTGGATGAACTAGGAGCGTGAGAAGGATAAGGGGGTGGGTTACTCAGTTCTTGAAACATTGGGGGCCTTTGAAAACCCGACCCCTGATTTCCTTGATTGTTGTTCCACCCGCCTTGGTTGTTGCCTCCCCAATTGCCTTGGTTATTATTGTTATGCCAATTCCCTTGGTTGTTGCTTCCACTCCAATTGCCTTGATTGTTCCCACCACTCCAATTACTTTGATTTTGAGAATTCCAATTGCCTTGATTGTTTGAAGCTCTCCACTGTTGTTGACTAGGGCCTTGGAAGTTGTTTCTTTGCCCTTGAAAATTGTTTACATATTGGGACTCTTCTTCTTGATCATTGTAAGAATCACCTTGATCAAATCCACTATCATCTTGCACAAAATTGTCCATTCTTTGTTGCACTTGTGGACTACTTGTTTTTCGCTTGTTCACCATCATATTGACTTGACTCCCTGTATAGCATTGACTTGCCTCAGGTTTTTCACTTGTTGAAGTTGAGCCTTTGACAATTGGTTCATGGTGGTTGTCAACTCGGCTATGGCTTGTCCATGGTCATGTAACTCTTTATGAAGAAGAATCACATTGGTGTCACCTTGTGGAACATTGGCTCTAGATTGCCACACCGATGATGTATCCGCCATCTCATCAAAAATATCACATGCCTCCGCATAAGCATAGTCATGAAGTTCCCACCTGCAAGTTGATTCACTACACATTGGTTGGTGGTATTGATCCTCCGATAGAAAGTTTGTTGAATCATACTCTCTGTTATATCATTGTTAGGGCACACTCTTTCACCATTGTTCTATACCTTTCCCTTATCTCATGTAGTGGTTCATTGGGCTCTTGGTTGAATGCTAGAATTTCATCCCGAAGAATAGCCATGTGCTCGGGAGAGAAAGTACTTAGAAATAAATTTCTCTGCTAGTTGATCCCAAGTATAAATGGAATGATTTGGAAAACATTCCAACCAATCTAAAGCTTTACCCCATAGAGAGAAGGGAAAAAGCCTTAGCCTCAAAGCATCGTCGGAGACATTTGTTTGTTTGTTCCCCCAACACATATCAACGAACCCCTTCAAGTGTTTATATGCATTTTGACCCGGTGCACCGGTGAAGAACCCTCGTTGCTCGAGAAAAGTGAGCATCACGTTGGTTATTTGAAAGTTGCTCATCCTAATACGGGGTGGGACTATAGCACTTGCATACCTTTCATTCGGCAACACGCGGTGTGGAGCCGCTCGTGGTAGAGGTAGGGGTGGAGCGGGTACATTGTCTTGAGGCGGTCGGCCTCGTCTATTGGTTTGGGCTTCAAGAGGGACCTCATCCATTTGATCATCCTCAACGTCCACATCCCCCAAGGATATGTTTCCGAGCTCGTTGATTGCCATGAGTGCACCTACAATACTCACATGTTAGTAACAAGGAAGGAAAAGAAGATATCCTAAAACACACCTAAATATATAGCTAACACCGTTTTATTTTTAGCGCCCAGGCAACGGTGCCAAAAATTGATCTCGTCTAATTTTACTCCTCAATTCGAGGTTATGAACACGGTCGATGCAATAATAATACCCAACAAGAGTCGGGGTCGAGTTCCGCAGGGAGCTATAAGATTGGGAGTTTGTAGTATATATCGTAGCGTGTGAGTTTGTATATCTAAATTTGCACTTTCGCAAATTGGGTTGTTTTAAAGTCTAATTTAAACTACAATTGCAATTTAAGAAATAGAACGATGAAATTGTTTTTGTTGTTTTTCAAATGTTGTAAAAATCCTAGGGCTATGACCTTCGCCTAGGTGTTTGCTTAATGGGTTATAAACATTAAAGCTTGTTTTATTAGTCGGGGTGTATTATAGCTATCAACACTCGGTTACCCACTCAATACCTCTCGGTCAGCGAGTGATTTTGCCCAATTTGGCTTTGTCAAATCCAAATGGGTATTGACCAAAACGGTTGATAAAAAGCTCAAGTCAGGTTTTACTATCTCTAGGTCCAACCCTTTAATTGGGCTTATCAATTTCTCGATTGACCCGATTTCTTGTTAGCCAAGTTTTCCTAGACTAAGAGGGTGTTTGGCTAAGCTTATAAGCTGGTCAAACTGGCTTATAAGCACCTTTTGGCTTATCTACGCGTTTGGTAAACACTCAAAGTGCTTATAAGTCAAGTGCTTATAAGCTAAAATCAGCCATAAGTCATAAGCCGGTCACCCCCAACTTATGGCTTTTCAACTTATAAGCACTTTTAGTTTGACCAACACTTTTACTAGTTTATCCTTAATAATAATTTCTAATTCACAAAATACTTTTCCCAAAATAAATTTCTTAACTTTCTCTTCATTCCATATTCGTTATTAATTCTTTTCTTTACAAAGAAATTTTTAATTTATAATCTTTTGAAAAAGATTCAAGGGTATTTTAGTCATTTTAACAAAAGAATAGCTTATCAGCATTTTTAATCAAACACATCAACTGCTTATTATCAGTTTCAGCACTTTTATCCAAACACGTAAATGCTTATTTTAAAAATCAGTTTCAGCATTTAAAAAAAACTTTTCAGCACTACAAGCTTATCAGCTATTTACAATCAGCTAATCCAAACGGGCTCTAAGTCTCTCTTTCTCAAGTAGAGACCAACTCAAATAGGCATGAACTAATGTTTGTAATCATTAATTCTAAAAATAAAATCAAGAATAAGGCTAAATAATAAACACCCAACCATAAACAAGCAATAAATCAAACACCCATTAAGTTTACACACTATGGTTGGGTCACAAACCTAGTGAAAATCTAGCTACTCGTGCTTAAATTGGAAGAAAAAGAATAAGAAACGATAATTAAACCCATATTGCTAATTAAAATAATGAAATCAATGTTCAATTCGCTTAAAATAGCAAAACTACTAAAAAGAGTAAAAGAAACCGTCTATTGTAGCAGCTGATGTCAAAAGTTGACCTAAAAAGGTTAAACTATTCTATTTATACAGGACGGGAAATTTCGCACAAAAATGACCTTTCGGAGGTTATGCGGCCGCACAATTCCATGTGCGGTTCGCGCTTTTCTTCAGCTTGACAGGATTGGAAATCTGCGGCCGCATAATTCTGAATCGCGACCGCACTGCAATTTTGACTGAGTGTTTGTAACATCTTGGTATTTGATTTGGACGGTGGAGATCGGATTTGGAGGCCCATAGCATCTGATTTAGAGCCCCGAACAGCAGCTCCAGTTTTGTAACTTCTCCTCTTTCTTCAGTTGTTTTGTCATTGCTCCTGTTGCTATTGTTAGTCCATGTTTGGAACTTGTTATGTACATAATATGGAGAACTTTTGTAACCCTCTTATTGTTATAGTGGATCTTTGTAATCCCATAATTTTTTACCTTCAATTTAAAGGGTTTTCCACGTTAAAATTTGGTGTTCTTTATCTTGTTTATTTTCGGGTTTGCCTTTTCCTCAACATAATAGTAGTATCAGAACCTTGGTTATTTATCCGGGTTGTTACGGAATGGAGGCGAATATGAGCAAGATGGTATGTTTAAATGGAAGAAATTATAATGTTTGGAGAAGCAAGATGAAAGATTTATTGTTCTTGAAGAAGATGCATCTACTCGTTTTTGCAGCTCATAAACCCGCTGATGAAGATTGGGATTTCGAGCACCAACAAGTATGTGGATATATACGACAATGGGTTGAAGATAATGTTCGCAACCATATTGTGAATGAGACACATGCGAGATCATTGTGGGAAAAGCTAGAGAAGGATGGTCCCCTATGCATTTCATTTTTTCCTTTTATGCTTCAAAAACTGAGAACAACAAGTTGTTCCTGCTAAAGCAATTGATGACCTCTAAATACAAGGAAGGCAGCCCTATCCCTGATCACATAAATAATTTTCAGGGCATCTCATTGATCAGCTGTCTGGAATTGGAGTTAATTTTGATGATGAAATACAAGGACTTTGTTTCTTAATACTCTGCCAGACTCTTGGGAAACTATTCGTGTTTCTTTGACAAATTCAGCTCTTGGAGGTAAGGTGACCATGGAATATACTAAGAGTGGTGTGTTGAATGAGGAAGTAAGGAGAAAATCTCAGAGTTTGTCCTCACAAGTAGATATCTTGGTTACAGAAGACCGGGGGAGAGATAGAACAAGAGGTTCGAGGAATAGAGGTAAAAGTAAAAGTAAGTCAAGGTCCAAATACCATAATATTACATGCAACCAATGTGGCAAGAAAGGACATATCAAAAGGTTTTTCCACAAGTTGAAGCAAGACATCAGAGAAGGAAAGAAAGTTAAAAATAACGAGAACAATGTTGTTGCTATTGTTCAAGATAACCTTCTTTTGCTTATGATTAAAACGTCATCAATTTGGTGTCCCATGAGACGGGCTGGATAGTAGATTCTGGAGCTACCTCACATGTCACAGCAAGAAAAGACTTTTCTCATCTTATACTCATGTTGATTCTGCAGTGTTAAAGATGGGCAATGCCAGTGAAGTTAAGGTGTTTGGTGTTGGCATAGTTTGTTTGAAAACTATTAATGGTTTAATGTTAGTTTTTCTAGATGTCAAGCATGCTCCAGTGTTTCCTTTCAATTTGATCTCTACAGGAAGATGAGACGATGAAGGTTACCATAATGCCCTATTTAATGGCCAATGGAAGCTCACCAAAGGTTCATTAGTAGTGGCTAGAGAAGTCAAGTCTTCTCAATTATATGTGACACAGGGCTCTATTCTTAATAACTTCATAAATCTGGTGGAAAGTGATACTTTATCAGAATTGTGGCACAGAAGATTGAGTCATATGAGCGAGAGGGGGATTACGTATTTGGCTAAGAAAAGTTTACTTTCAAGAGTGAAACAAGCAAAGCTAAAAAGGTGTATCTATTATTTAGCTGGCAAACAAAAAAGAGTTTCTTTTCATAGCCATCCTCTTTCAAGAAAGTCTGATTTATTGGAGCTAGTACACTCTGATTTGTGTAGTCCTTTTAAAGTAAAGTCAAAAGGTGATGCACTTTACTTTGTGACCTTCATTGATGATCATTCTCGTAAGCTCTGGGTGTATCCTTTGAAATCTAAAGATCAAGCACTTTGTGTGTTTAAGGAATTTCAGGCCTTAGCTGAGAGATAGACGGGGAAGAAATTAAAATATATTCGCACTAACAATGGTGGTGAATATTGTGGTCCCTTTTATAACTATTTCAAGGAACAAGGAATTTGTCATCAGAAAACTCCCCCCAAGACGCCTCAATTGAATGGTTTGGCAGAGAGGATGAATAGAACTCTAGCTGAGAGAGTTAGATGCTTGCTTTCAGAGGCTAAACTTCCAAATACATTTTGGGCGGAAGCACTTAACACTGCTGCATATGTTATCAATTTGCCCCTGTTATTGCTTTGGATGGTGATGTCCCAGACACAGTTTAATTTGCCAAAGATATTTCTTATGATTACTTGAGAGTTTTTGGGTGTAAAGCTTGTGTGCATGTTCCTAAAGATGAGAGATCGAAACTGGATGTCAAAACTAAGCAGTGCATCTTTATCGGTTATGGTCAAGATGAGTTCGGATATCGTTTTTATGATCCAGTTTATAATAAACTTATTAGAAGTCGTGATGCAATATTCTTTGAAGACCAGACTATTGAAGATATTAATAAAGCTCTCCTTGTAATGGATGACACCTGTTAATTTCGGTCCTAACAAGTAGTATTAGAGCGAGGTTCAAGACAAGTTCATCTTGTCGGGTTTAGTTCTGGCCGCAACCTATATGGGGTTTGAAAGTCTTGTTTAGGGAGAGAACTTTACGGCACAAGTATAGTGTGTCACTTGTGTTTGCCTCTTCGTGAGGTTGTTCTCTCGATATTTTGTACTCTCTTTAATATAGTGGATTGCTTATCTCCGCCGTGGACGTAAGTCAATTGACCGAACCACGTTAAATGTTTGTTTCTCTTTTGGTATATTTTTCGTTTGTTGTATGATTTATCGTCGTTCAAAATTTGCTTACTAGCTTCCGCATGACACCTGATTTTTTGCATTCATAACAAGAAATAGCCGAAGAGCCAACTTTATATTCATTGCAACTAATTTATCACACCAGATCACTATCATCTTATTGGCATTTTGTTCCCATTTTAATGACATTTAAATAATAGGACCAACAAATCATGCATCATAAGAATACGCACAGAGATATGATTGAATTTTGGAAAATAAAAATAGCTCGCATAACATTGGGACCAGGATGAGCTTAAATTATGAATTGATAATCGACCCAAAACTCCCATGGAACTAAAACGTAATAGTTTATCATTGTTGCAACAATCGCTCGTATAATTTCATAAAGCATCAAAGATTTTTAGTACCATATTGTTGATTATCATATACAACTTGCTCGATCCTGCACTAATATGATCACAGAAAGAATAGCTAAAAATAGATCATTCAATCTCAACGATCCAGTTCCTTTCATCGGCGATAACACCTCTTTGAATCCCTACTAATCTCGAATAAAATTGCTTGCACGTTAGATCTGAGCTTATTTTATACTCAATCCTGCACCAGCAAAAACACAAGTATCAAATCTTTCAATATTGAGAAGGAATGTGAAAAAAGGTGGCAATCAAGTAACAATAACATTTGATCCCTTTATATTTGAACTAAAAAATTCCGAAAGATCCGAGAAAACAGTCTTCGGCGCTGACTAAACATCATTGAACTGGTATCTTTACAAAAATAGCCGGTTGGATTCTCTGTTTACTTTTTCAAGGCGATATACATAGATTATATGCCGATTATACACGATTATACATATATTATATGTAGATTATATATCTGTTTGCTATTTTTAGTTTAAGTGATTGGGTGGGTAGCTATTTATATTAATTCGCCAAAGGACATGTTTTCTTATTTGTCTATTGAAATGCATGTGAGTATTTTGGTTGAAGTTCATAAATGGATGAACGACCACTTTTTAACCCCTACAAAAATTCAAAAATAGTCACTGTCATAGAGTTTCAAATTCAACAGGTGAAACTCTAGGATATTGTCACGAAGTTTCACCCGTGGAATTTGAAACTCCATATATGACAATTTAATTATAGGGCTGAAAAGTGGTTAGTCCTGATTTGTTAATGAAGAATTTTACCTTTGGCCTTTGTAAGTAATACTTCCCACAGGAGCAACACCAACTGCAGTTCCCGTACAGAATACTTCATTAGCAGTAATTAATTCATCAGCTTCAATTAAACGTTCTTCAACGGTGTAACCTAGATCAAGTGCAATTTCCATAATGCTTTTTCGAGTCACCCCTTCAAGAATAGTTCCTTTGGCGATTGGAGTTGAAACTACATTTCCCTTAACAAGGAAAATATTACAAGAAGAGACCTCTTCAATATATTTTTTATTTACTGCGTCAAGATATAGTACATCTGAATATCCTTTCTCCTTTGCATTCTTCATCGCTTTTAATACCTACATTAAAAATCCATACAACTTTAATTTGAGTACTTATTTACATCGACGATTTTAACATCATAATTAGTAAGTACTCCTATTTATTGATATGTATTCAAGAAAAAGAAGGGATGCATATTTACAGGAGCATAGTTAGTAATGCTTTTCACTCCACCAGCTCCACCACGCGAGGCACGATGAACGTCTTCCTCTACATACAAGTTCAATGGCGCTGTTCCTTGCTACAATTGCAATGCATTCAATAAAAATTTTACTTAATGAAATTAAATAGTAGTATATGCAATACTCTGAGGTCTTATACTTTATAAAGAGATACTAGTAGTATATATGTCTAAAAGTTTAATACAATCACCTGAAAGTCAACTGTATTAATTGATTTTAAATGAACTCACCTTGAAATAATTACCCACAGGGCAGGCATAGACAAGGAAAGTGTACTCAGGTGCTGGAGCCAAACCCAAAATAGGTCCACTCCCTATTAACAGAGGCCTTATATAAAGAGACCCTTTTCCAGGAGGAGGAATCTGCACATTTTCAATTAGTACAAATTAAAATTAATACTCCAACGTAACCAAATGAGATAATCAATAATTCCAAACACTAAAAGGGACAGGTTCTGCTATAAATAACAACTAATAGTTACCCAACGCTTGTTGGCGAGAGCCGTTTGCTTAACAGCATCGACAAATTGATCAGTGGTAGGGGAAGCCATGCACATTCTTTCTGCACCAAACTGCATTCTGATTGCATTCTGATGAGGGCGAAATAGAAATATCCGCCCGTCCTCTCTTCTATACGCTTTTGTACCTTCAAACAAACCCTGTTTGGACAAAAATACTTGTGAGATTACTTTTCAAATGATTTGGCTGTGTTAAACTTTTGGCCAAATTTTAAATAATTTACTTGTCCATAGTTCAATACACCAGCAGAGGGGCTTAATTGGATATTCCCATAACGATTAAGCTGTCCTTGTCTAAAAGTTCCGTCTTCAGAGCTCTTTGTTACGTACATGTAATCAGTTTGCATCAAATGGAATCCAAGATTATCCCAGTCAATATCCGCAGATTCGTCATCACTGAAATCACATCAACGAATTAATTTTGTAGAATTCAAATGTTGCTAACTCTGTTTTGAGTTGACTGATTAATTTTTTGCCAAAGTGAGAAAAATTCTAAGACTCATTCTAAGATATTGAGTTGCTGATATATATCAACTGTAATTTACCTGTAAAATACAGGCTGTGTAGCAGCCTGAGCTGTATAGTATCTTGCTGTAACCTGCAAATGCAATTAGAAAAAAGTATGCGATCAAATCTTATGGTATATCATTAATATCTTTTTATGCATTCTATGTGAAGTATATGTTATTCGTGGCTTGAATTATATCCTTCTATTTCTTTTCATTCATAATGAAAAACTATCTCTGATTCTTTCTGAGGATTAGGCAGAACCTCGTTAATTTCTTGTGTTAACTTTTTTTGTTCTATTTTCTTTGTGTGTGATTGTGTCCTAATTAATTTGCCATCGGGGGAAGGTTATAAGGGTGTGTTTGTTATGAAACAAAACAAAAATGCTTAATAAAAAATATTTTTCATTAAGAGGGAGACAAAGTTTAAAGTATTATGAAATAGTTTTAATCTTAAAGAGTGTTGGATAATGGGACAAAATTTCTTCTGAAAAATGTTTCCGAATTCCAAAAAGATGAATAGAGCTTAAAGTACAGCATGCGAGGAGCAATTAAATGCATGACAAACCTTTGAAGATAAAGCTGAAGATTGATATAATTTACGAAAAATTGCAGCCCCTCGAATCATGTTTGCAGAAACAAAATTAGTTTGATCTCTTCCCGCGAAGTTTCAAAAATTAGTTTTAATAGGGAGCAAAGCAGAGGCAAAGATAAAACTTCTGTGTAAAGCAAGAAATGAATGTAGGATATCAATTGTAAAGCAAGATTTTTTGCGAGAGTTAGTTGTGATTTTGATAAAAAGAGATGCGTGTTTGTTGTTTATAATAGATGAGAGAAGCGAAGAAAACGCCAAAAATTAGCAGAGACCCAAAAAAAAGGAAAACAAAAAGAAAGGGTCTAAGGAAAGAGAAATGTCGTACTCCCTAATCCGTATTGTTTATCGGACACGAGTAACCAGGCTGTCAATCAAATCCTCCCTATTCCACTATAATAGGAACTTTAAAAGTTGAAAGAGAGGGGTTGTTGGGGGTTGAGGAGGCGAGATTGAAAAATATTTATTCACACTTAGTAGTTATACTAAATTACTATATTAGTTAATCATAATTAAGTAATATACTTAGGTAAAAATCACGGATATCAAGATACAATTCTTAGCCAAGACAAAAAAAATGTTAAGTATAATTTTTTTATTTATTTGTTTAAGCCTTGAAAGATAGAGTTATCCGATATTTATACTGATAAAAGGTAACAACCAACAAGTGCCTAGTGGTATATAGTCGAGATGCACGAACTAGCTCAAACATATATTAACATTGAAAAGAGACATTAGTTAACTATGATTAACTGATGGAAGCATATGTAAAGATATATGTCATCTATTTATTAGTTTGGTGACGAATATATTTTTCTCGAAGCAATTTGAAAAGGTCTATTCTGGGTTTTAAACTTTTGATAAAAGAAAAAGAAGAAAAGGAATAGTTTGCCATAAATTTCTCTAAGTTAAGAATTTTTCTATTATGTGATAAATACATATACGAGTAAAAGATAACAAAGTTAAAATGGAAACCTCTAATTCGATGACTACCTTACTTATGTCTAGTTGATTGTGTGAAACCACAAGGAGACGTGATAGATTGATTTGAATCTCTTCAACCTTAATAAGATGTTTTGAATTCGAATTATAAGATTTTTCTTTTTATAGAAAGCAGTTTACTCTTCATAATTATCTACTTGGCACGCATGCAACCAAATCAAATTATTAAATTTCAAATATTTGATAGTTAAAAAAAATTGATTGGCGACGAAATAAGCTGAGAGTTACGTTGTAGCGTTTTGGTTTTGACACATAATTGTCTTCAAAATACTTACGTAACTGCTTGATGGCGCTATTTTATTAATTTCTAAAACAAAGAAAATAATGCCAATTCTTTCGTAGCAAATTTAAATACTCCGAAAATGCCAAAAACGTTTAAATATTTGGAATCGCTCTAGAAATTGGGTCAGTCCAACCAATCCAGGTGAATAATGACAAATAATTAATGAATCTATTGGTGCTAGTCTTCACTTTGGGTAAAAAATAGAGAGCAACGATCATATTAATGCGCTTCAACATCTATTTCATAAAAATGCTTTCCAATTTATTTTATTTTAACCGTGCAATAACATAACACACGAGTTTAAGTTATATATAACTTGCTTGAAAAAAGTAGGAAAGTCAAAATCACGGGCAAATCTATTAAGTTGATATGGGGTGGTACGCCATTCCCAAACCTTGATCGATATATATTCTAATTCTAACTATTAATAAGAGGAATAAGCACACGGGAGGTCATCATGTCTGCTTGGCACATCAAGGGCGTTTGGGTAATTCATTTAAAATGGAGCAATTGATTGGCCGAAGCTTATCACTGTAGTTTCCAAAAGCTTTTATGGAGATATGGGTCCCATATGAGTCTTTGCTTTACACATTGCCTATCATGTAATTTTATTTCATTGCCATGATAAAATTGGGGGAAATTATGAATGGAGTATTCCAACCAATTATTTAAGAAAAGATGATAAAATACAAGCTTTTCATAAGTAGATACCACGATTGTTTTGGCTTAATCTTTGTCATAACTGACACCAAGTGAAGTAAATGCAAATAGATTGTTATATGTTCTATTGTACATTTGGAAGTGCTTGCTTTCTGCATAATTTTTTAGATATAAATTTTTCAACGTAACTAAAATTCGGTGAGCGGTTAACTTGACTGTACCATTATTACAACAAAATTCAGGTGATTCATACTGAATTTCTTTTGCATAGCAGAATGTACAGTGTGAAATTTTCTTTAATGGAACATATTCTGAGCGTAGTCAGTTAAGATTAGCCATACTTTTCTTATTCCGACCTGCATATTGGAAACAACTCTAAGTGCCACAAACAGAAGAAATGGTAAACACTATCATTGAAGCGTAATGTTCATACTAACCGTCAGTTGTAAGTGTTCCAATAGTTGGAGTACATGATTCATTTGCGGTACCCGATGTTAGAAACTGATTAAAGATAGTTGTTGTCACGCCTCCTTTTTCTCGAGGGGATAGGAGTTTTTCCAATTTAATTGACATTATTCGAAATGAGATTATTTATTTATTCAGAGTCGTCACTTGGAGTAATTTATGGTGTCACAAGTCACCGATTTATTTTAGAATCCCAAATCGAGGAAATTTGACTCTTATTTATGGTCACAGAAGACTGGGTAAGGAATTCTGTTAACCCGAGATAAGGTATGAGGCACTTCCGAGTTCCGTGGTTTTAGCACGGTCGCTCAACTATTAATAATTGGCCTAGTTATCTGATTTAATACATGTTTTAAACCTATATGTACATTTTTATTCTTTTTAACCGCTTTTAATTATTTATGAAACTTATTTGAACAAGTCGTGATGTCGCAAACTCATTTGATTTTGTACATATTGCGAATCACGTCACGTGAAATGCACCCGCTATTCACAACATGTTTATTTTTGTTATTATTCGAAGTTGAAGTCAAGTCGCGTGAAACGCGCACTTGAATTGGGGTTTACGTATTGTGACCATGCCATGGGAATCATACCCATAGTCACGATGATTTATTAATCGCGCCTAAAACAACTAGCACGTGTTCATGATTTGTTTTTCCTTACGGGTTTGAGATCTGTGTAAGGTCAAGAGCTATGAAAATTAATTGTGGAAAATTGGTCAGCTTTTGCTCTTATTAAATTGGGCCTGACAGAAACTATTTTTGACCAGATAAATTAAATTGGATCGTAGTACAATGGGCCATTTAAAGCCAATTAATGAGTATGCCTAGTTACTAGTTTATCAAGCTACTCCCCTATCAATTAGTCAATTGCAGTAGTACATGTTTTATTAAGCAAAGCCTAACCACCGGGCCCAATTATTATTTTTTTAAGTCCAAACCTCATTTTTCAATTTCAACTAGCAGACATAGATTTTATCCCCAAAGTTCAAACATTCACTACGTGCCCAAAAATCATGTTTTTTATCAATCTTCATGTTAATCATCAAGAAAGTGACAAAAATTAACAAAAGCTAATGAGACCTAACAATTAATACAGAAAAAAAAAAAAAGCATTTCAATCTTCATGAATCTAAATAAGATCAAATTATATATTCAAACATAATATCTTAATAAAATAATGATGAGAGAAATGGACCTTTACAAGACTGTTTTGAAGCTTGGACAATGGATAAGGATGTAAATGGAGCCTCGACCAAAATCGACAAATGGAGCTCGAACTCGACGACTCAACTTTGGAGTTGTTGTTTTCTATACAAAATGGGACTGTTTCGCTGGGTTTTCGGCTCGTTTTTATGGTGCTTTTTAGCTTGGTTTCCAGTTGGTTCGGGGCTGGAGTTTAGGTGATGAATTGCTGAATTTTTCGAAAGAAAGCCGAAGAAAGAATGACACAAGTAGAAATTCCCTTATCCTAAAAGAAGAAAAATAAAATTCTCTCAATTTCCTTCTTCCTCTTTTTTTTCCTTCTCCCCATCCTTTTTATCCTCACATTTCTCTTTTATTTATAGAAAAAAATTCATAATTTTTAGATTTATTTTTTATTTTTTTAATTAAAAAGAATTTCCACTTCCCATTTTTCTTATTTTTTTAGAAAAATAATTCCCCACTTTCCTTTACTTTCATTTTTAATTTCTCACTTTTTTACCTTTAATATATTTAAAATCCCATTTTTTTACTTTTCTTTTTTTATTTTCCACTTATTTTAACTTTCTTTTTTTTTAATTTTTACTTACTTTTACTTTTTATTAAAAAAAATCAGAGAGCCTTACTTTTATTTTTTAATTCCAACTTTATTTTACTTTTCATTTTTTTAAATTTTCACATTCTTTTACTTTTATTTTTTTAATTTTTCACTTTCTTTTACTTTTTTTATTAAACAATTTCTACCTACTTTTACTTTTACTTTTTAATTTTATATTTCTACTTTTTCTATTTTTTAATTTCCATCCAAAAAAAATTTAAAAAAATTTATATTCGGTTTTTTAATTCATTTTATTTAAAAATAAAGATAAAAATAAAAATAAAAATAAAAATAATACTAATAGTAATAATTGACCTTTTAAATTATTATTAATTTTTACCCTATATAAAAAACATGTGACAAAGCTAAAAAAATATATATTAAATTTCTGAAAATATTTACATAGTAGAAGGTGATAAAAATTCAAATATAGTCAAAAATTAGGTGCTCACAACTGCCCCTCTTTGCTTGGAAACATGAAGAGTTTTTAGGCAAAGACTAGGTGAATCATGTGACTAATTTTTGACCAAACTATTATTCAAAAGGAAAAGAAATAAAAGATACGGTGCAACCGAGTCCTGGTTTTGGACAGCCTACACATCCCGAGTTATAGGGGAATCAGGTCGCGTGTAGTTCAAGGAGAATGGTGGAATGATGAGTTGAGGAGTCGTATGAGGTTCTGTCGAGGCTCCGGTCCGCTGTCCTGCTATTATATCAAAATAAAAAAAAACTAAGCAAGCCTATCAGTTAGGAGTTACAAGATTCTTATCTATGAGTCTTTTGAAACTTGATCTTGAGTCTTGACTGGTTCTTCATGCAGATTCTGATCTAAACCTTGATGCTCACTAGCTGTGGGTTCCAGTTCATTGTTCTATAGCTTCTTCTAATCAAAACGGGACTCCAATGCTCGTGGCTTCAGTCTTGTCTTGAGCATTCCATATCTTTTCAACTGCTTTGCATTTTAGATTCACTTATGTTTTCTTTTCTTTTATTCTAAATTGAGACTTCTTCTTTTGGTCATCTAGAACCCTGTGCCTCGAGGTAAAACCTACTCAGACAGCAAAACAAACAAACGAACGAAATTTTTCTGCCCCAGTTTGCACTGGGAAAAATTCGTGAGTTATTGTAACAAAATTTTAATCTACTTCTTTATTGAAAGCAATAAAAGGTTGGGAGTAGTGTACCCCGAAAAAGTCATGTTTGTTTTTTGGATGGTGTTCCTTTATTGTCAAAAGTATGTCTCAACTAAGGATTGGTGTACCTTATGTTGGGAAAATGTAGCCAGGGAATGGGATACCCTATATTGGCAAATATATCAGGGAGTGGTGTACCCTGCATTTAAGATCAAATCAACTAGGGGGTGAATACTCTATGTTGGAAAGGAGAACAAGGAGTGGAAACCCTATGTCTAAAATAACATCAACTATGGAGTGGAGACCCTATGTTGGAAAGGCGACTAGGGAGTGGAGACCCTATGTCTAAAATAACATCAACTAGGGAGTGGAGACCCTATGTTGGAAAAGAGACTAGGGAGTGGATACCCTATATCTAAAATAATATCAACTAGGGAGTGGACACCCTATATTGGAAAAGAGACTAGGGAGTGGAGACCCTATGTGTAAAATAACATCAACTAGGGAGTGGAGACCTATGTTGGAAAGAAGACTAGGGAGTGGATACCCTATATCTAAAATAATATCAACTAGGGAGTGGAGACCATATGTCTAGAATAACATCAATTAGGGAGTGGAGACCCTATGTCTAAAATATCATCAACTGGGGAGTGGAGACCCTATATTGGAAAAGAGACTAGGGAGTGGAGACCCTATGTCTAAAAATTATCAATTAGGGAGTGAAGACCCTATGTTGGAAAAGTGATTAGGGAGTGGAGACCCTATGTCTAAAAATCATCAACTAGGGAGTGGAGACCCTATGTCTAAAATAACATCAACTAGGGAATGGAGACCCTATGTTGGAAAGAAGACTTAGGAGTGGATACCCTATATCTAAAATAACATCAACTAGAAAGTGGAGACCCTATGTCTAAAATAACATCAATTAGGGAGTGGAGACCCTATGTTGGAAAAGGGACTAGAGAGTGGAGACCTTATGTCTAAAATATCATCAACTAGGGAGTAGAGACCCTATGTTGGAAAAGAGACTAGGCAGTGGAGACCCTATGTCCAAAAATCATCAACTAGGGAGTGGAAACCCTATGTTGGAAAAGTGACTAGGGAGTGGAGACCCTATGTCTAAAAATCATCAACTAGGGAGTGGAGACCCTATGTTGGAAAAGCGACTAGGGAGTGGAGACCCTATGTCTTAAAATATCAACTAGGGAGTGGAGACCCTATATTGGAAAAGCGACTAGGGAGTGGAGACCCTATGTCTAAAAACATCAACTAAGGAGTGTAGACTCTATGTTGGAAAAGCGACTAGGGAGTGGAGACCCTATGTCTAAAGGCATCAACTAGGGAGTGAAGACCCTATGCTGGAAAAGCAGACTAGGGAGTGGAGACCCTATGTCTAAAAATATCAACTAGGGAGTGGAGACCCTATGTTGGAAAAGCATACTAGGGATTGGAGACCCTATACTAGCATGATTTTGAATTGTTTTTTTTTCTTTTATTTAAGAGAATGAGTAAAATCCGGGAAAGAATTTTGGAGAAGACTTCCCTTTTTTGGAGTGGTTGTTGCTGCAGAGCTATTTTAGTCTCTACGCGTTTCGTTTTGGTTGCACCTGCTTCTTGCAAGGTTGCTTTGTATTGCACCTATTTCTTGTGGTTCAAACAAAGAACAATTTGTCAGTTTAAAACGGTAGTTGGTTTTGTGTCCTTGATTGTTTCAGTCACTTGGTCTCGGCCCTTTCAGCTACAACTAGTTGTTTCCTCAATATCGATTGCATTTCTAACCTAGGATAACCTCTGGCTTTTCCGGACTTTTCCATGATGGTTAGTCACATGGGACTTAAACTTTTCAACTTTTATTTTGCCCTTATGGGCATTTGACTTTGAATTTTTTCTTTCAATAGTTTTTGATTTTGAAACATCGGCCAACATGGCCAGTTGGAGTCGACTTGATGCCCCTGCCAAGATTGGGTGCCTTTTCTTTTGCATACTGGCTTGTATCAAGTGAGAACCCTGTAAATCAGTCTTGCCTTCCCTTCTTTGTCTTAGTTTCGAAACAGAGTTAAACCGAAAAGCATTCAAAGTAAAGCAAACAATGGAATGGACAAATGAATTTAGACAAGAGGTATCCCTTTTGGGGAAAAGAAAGAAGGACTTATCTGTAGTGTATACGGACTTCAATGAACATGACATGCCTCTTGGACTAGATGCTTGATCTGTGTAAACCATCCAACTCTCAGAAATTCATCACAACTCTTGCCTTGAGATTGAGAAACTATGCCCAGGACTGTGTCGATGCCAGTGACTGTGAGGATCTTCTTTTCGATCAGTGGCGCCCTTTGCAGGTTTTCACCATCTGGCCTCTCTCATTTCTCTTTTCACCATCGCCTTATAGTGCTCTTTGCGAGTTTTCACTAATAAGACTCTCTCATTTTCGAATTTCTCTGCTTACCATCGCCTTACGGTGCCCGTGAGGATTTTCACCGATAAGACTCTCTCATTTTATTTCTCTCATTTTGTTGTATCAGATCCGGGTAACTATATCCTCCCATTTTGAATCTCTTTGCCGATTGATCGGAAGGGCTTGAAAAGTATTTAGGTAAAAAGGATTTGGATTGAATTACAACTTTGGAACCTTTCAGACAAAACCATCGCCAAACCATTATAACATCTGCCCTAGTTTCACTTTAGGGGAAATTTGGGTTTTTATTTTGGTATGACTGAACCCGAGAGAGAGGCTGCCTACGTATCTTTTCGGAATCAAGTCGAACGTAGTTCAAGGACGAGAACTTTGTTTTTGATTCTCTTTTGTTTTGGTTTTCTTTTCTGTTTTGGTTTCTTCTCTTTCTTTTTCCTTTCCTTTTTTCTCTTTTCTTTTTCATTTTTTATTTCATTTTATTTGTCTTCTCTTCCTTTTTTTTGTATATTTATTTTTCTTCTCTTTTCATTTTTTTTCTTTTTTCATTCATTCTATTTTTCAATAATGACTTCCGTGTTCCAATGAGGGTAATCAAAGAATGGGAACCGGCTCAAAAGGGTTTGCAAAGGGTTAAATGTCTGGATAGTGAGAAAGAAAGCCTTCTTCATCCCAACCGGAGAACATTAATGCTATATAATGGATCCAATATAGTACTTTTTGAGTGCACCTGTATTGACAGTTATTTCAGGGACATTTTCTTCAATGTGTCCCAAGTACACCGCTCTCTTTTGGCAGTACTCTTGTATAATGTATGGACCTTTCCAACCTGAAACCAATTTTCCTTTAGCTTTTTCGATTCTTTATTTTATTTCCTTAAACCTATCTTCATTGCATTCTGATTCTTGATTCATTATTTCGAAGTCTGACAGCGTTTTAGGATCGGGGCATGAAGTCCGCAAGCATGCCATGTTATTGAAATCTGCATTTAACATAACTGAAAAAAAGAATAAGAGAAGTGACAAAATTAAGAAAAGAGACATTCCCCGACAATGAAATATTAATTTCATTTGATTTTTTTTTTGTTTCGATTGATTTTTCTTTTGAATTTTAAAGATAGACGGGTTTACACCGGAAAGTAAGACAATAAAGTAAAACATCTGGATCACATCCTGAGATAATCCGGACGCAGAAAGGATAGCAAGACTGGCTACTGAGACTCCTGTCTGATAGGGAACTTTCAGGCTTGGCGACCGTTTTTGGCTTTTCCTCTGTCTCGGCAAGGGCTGTAAGGGCCTTCAGTGCCGTATCAAATTCCTTATCTCTCCAATTTCTGTTCATCAAATCCTCCGAACCACTCTGAACGGCCTGTGATGTGGCCTTAAAGGCAGCATGACTCAAAATTTGGCCCGTTTTTAAAATTATTTTCGACAATCTCCCCAATTTTGATAGCCTCGGCGAACGATCTACCCATTACAGACATCATGTTCTGGAAGTAGTCCGCCTCTTGGGCCTTTAGAAAAACCGTAGCCATTTATGCTTCGTCCATTTGAGGCTTTACCCTGGCGGCTTGCTCGCACCATTTGACAGCATATTCACAAAAATATTCCGTTATTTTCTGGACACAGAGTTCTCTTTTTGGATTTTTCACTCTTGCTTTCTTTTTTTTTTTCTTTTCTTTTTTTTCACTCTTTTCTTTTCTTTTTTCTTTCTCAGTTTATTTAATGGCTATGATCGAATCCGATGGGGATTGCCTACGTATCATGACGCCGCATGAATCAGATCTTACGTAGTTCGAGAAGATCGTGAATAGACTGACCCATTTCTTTTAATAAAGACTTTTAAATATATATATATATATATATATATATATATATATATTGAGTTTTTTCTTTTTATGAAATTTTAATTTTTTTTAAAGGAAAGAATTCTAAATAAGGAAGAAACTATTTAGGATTTTGATTTGAATTTTTTTTGTTCTTTTTTTATCGAATGAAAGACTTCGAAAAAAAAAGGAAAATATTTTTGAATTTTTTTTTTGATTTTATAAGGAAAGAATTCTAAAGATGGAATTAAGGAAAGGGAAAAATATTTTTGAATTTTATTTTTCGAAAATTGGGGCCGGAACCGATGAGGTTTGCCTATGTATCTCACAGCCGGTGAGAATCAGACCCGCGTAGTTCGGTCAGTTTTTCAGAACCGGGGGACACATGACTTTTTGGAAATATTGGCTTATTTCTTTCTCTCTTTTTCGGCAGAGTTTCGGAATTTTCAAATACCTATTCTCACTCTTTCTTTCTTTTTTTTGATTTTCTTTCCCTATTCTAGAAGCCAGTCAACATGCAAGCCGAAACAAACAAATGCACAAGTAGCACGTAAGATGCATCAGGATGGTCTTTTAATTTGGGTACACCTGTCCTAGACGGACCCAACCCTTGTGTTGAGTCCCCAAAGTCAAATGCACGTGATGCAAACAAACGTTCCTACTAGGGATTCGGCATGTGGCTATGTTATTCTAAATTTAAAACCTGGGTGTATTGTTCTAGACCTGGCTTACCCGAGCGGACAACTCGAGGGAGGGGCGGGGGGCAGCATACCGGAAATACAAAAGCTTCACCGGCTTTGCAACTTATCCGAACCTCGTTCTAAAATTGAGATATGACTCTAACAGAAAAGAAGCCACGCGAAGCGCACGCTTCCCAGAAGATTCAGAAGACTCAGAGAGAAGAGGGTTTCGTAACAGTTTATATACAGTTCAAATAATATTAAAGCGGTAAAAAGCGGCATTTAGCACATTAGGTTCAAACACGTAAAAAAACAGACAATCATAAGAAAGCCAAGCATAATAGTTATTCTAAGCTCGAATTCTGAACCCTGAACCCTGAACCAGATATTCTGGGTTCGATCCCCAGCGGAGTCGCCAGAGCTGTCACACCTGCTTTTTCCCGAGGGGATAGGGAGTTTTTCCAATTTAAGTGACATTATTCGAAATGGGATTATTTATTTATTTAGAGTCGCCACTTGAAATAATTTATGATGTCCCAAGTCACCGATTTATTTTAGAATCCCAAATCAAGGAAATTTGACTCTTATTTATGGTCTGCAAACACAGAATCCCGGGTAAAAAATTCTGTTAACCCGAGAGAAGGTGTGAGGCACTCCCGAATTTCGTGATTTTAGCACGGTCGCTCAACTATTAATAATTGGCCTATTTATCTGATTTAATACATGTTTTAAACCTATATGTGTATTTTTATTCCTTTTAACCGCTTTTAATTATTTATGAAACTTATTTGAACAAGTCGCGATGTCGCAAACTTATTTATTTTTGTACATATTGTGAATCGCGTCACGTGAAACGCACCCGTGATTTACAACATATTTATTTTTATTATTATTCGAAGTTGAAGTCAAGTCGCGTGAAATGCGCACTTGAGTTGGGGTTTACGTATCGTGACCATGCCACGGGAACCATACCCATAGTCACGATGATTTATTAATCGCGCCTAAAGCAACTAGCACGTGTTCATGATTTATTTTTCCTTACGGGTTTGAGATCTGTGTAAGGTCAAGAGCTATGGAAATCAATTGTGAAAAATGGGTCAGCTTTTGCTCTTACTAAATTGGGCCTGACAGAAACTATTTTGGACCAGATAAATTAAATTAGATCGTAGTACAATTGGCCCTTTAAAGTCAATTAATGAGTATGCCCAGTTACTAGTTCATCAAGCTACTCCCCTATCAACTAGTCAATTGCAGTAGTACATGTTTCATTAAGCAAAGCCTAACCACCGGGCCCAATCATTATTTTTTTAAGTCCAAACCTCATTTTTCAATTTCAACTAGCAGACATAGATTTTATCCCCAAAGTTCAAACATTCACTACGTGCCCAAAAATCATGTTTTTTATCAATCTTCATGTTAATCATCAAGAAAGTGACAAAAATTAACAAAAGCTAATGAGACCTAACAATTAATACAGAAAAAAAGCATTTCAATCTTCATAAATCTAAATAAGATCAAATTATATATTCAAGCATAATATCTTAATAAAACAATGATGAGAGAAATGGACATTTACAATACTGTTTTGAAGCTTGGACAATGGACAAGGTGGTAAATAGAGCCTTGACCAAAATCGACAAATGGAGCTCGAACTCGACGACTCAATTTTGGAGTTGTTATTTTCTATACAAAATGGGACTGTATCGCTGGGTTTTCGGCTTGTTTTTGTGGTGCTTTTTAGCTTGGTTTCTAGTTGGTTCGGGGTTGGAGTTTAGGTAATGAATTGCTGGATTTTTCGAAAGAAAGCCGAAGAAAGAATGACACAAGTAAAAATTCTCTTATCCTAGAAGAAGAAAAATAAAATTCTCTCAATTCCCTTCTCCCTCTTTTTTTTCCTTCTCCCCATCCTTTTTCTCCTCACATTTCTCTTCTATTTATCGAAAAAATTCATAATTTTTAGATTTATTTTTTATTTATTTTATTTTTAATTAAAAAGAACTTCCACTTCCCATTTTTCTTATTTTTTTAGAAAAATAATTCCCCACTTTCCTTTACTTTTATTTTTTAATTTCTCACTTTTTTACCTTTAATATATTTAAAAACCCATTCTTTTTACTTTTCTTTTTTTATTTCCCACTTATTTTACTTTTCTTTTTTTTTTAAATTTTCACTTACTTTTACTTTTTATTAAAAAAAATCAGATACCCTTACTTTTATTTTTTAATTCCAACTTTATTTTACTTTTTATTTTTTTAAATTTTCACATTCTTTTACTTTTATTTTTTTAATTTTCCACTTTCTTTTACTTTTTTTATTAAACAATTTTTACCTACTTTTACTTTTACTTTTTTTTTTATATTTATACTTTTCCTATTTTTTAATTCCCATCCGAAATTTTTTTAAAAAAATTTATTTATTTTTGATTTTTTAATTCATTTTATTTAAAAATAAAGATAAAAATAAAAATAATACTAATAGTAGTAATTGACCTTTTAAATTATTATTAATTTTTACCCTATATAAAAAATATTTAACAAAGCTAAAAATATATATATTAAATTTCTAAAAATATTTACATAGTAGAAGGTGATAAAAATTTAAATATAGTCAAACATTATGTGCTCACTGTTGTTGGTTATGTATATGTTAAACAAGCAAAGAAACACTTAGAATGCTAATGATCTTTTATACGTAGATTTACCTTTAAACTTAAAAGTATAATTTAGGTTGTCATCTTTTACATCGAATACTTTTATTTAGAGAAAATAATATTTAAATATACAAAGAAAGTACTTGAATGAGACAATTTATTTTTTGAATATTTAGCAATATGTATGAGTTTAACATAAATATCTTAAGGTAAGATTATATTATTAGTAGCTTTTATTCATTGTTAGTTGTATATGGAGAATGTTTAATTAATGTGAATTCCATTTAGACCATCGTCAGAAAAGGTGAAAAAAGAATTGTTATAATTTGGAATTACATAAATTTAACTTTTGCCTTCCCACAAGTTTATAAGTATCATGTCTAGCTTATATTTTGGGCGCATGTAGTCTCAAATGTTTCCTTCTTAAACGTGAACTTCATAGTAATAAAAAATACATTTTTTGTAGTTTCTTTTTTAATTAAAACTAATATGTCTTTCCTTCATAATAAAGAAAAATATATCTAACTCCACCATATTTATTTCTAAATCTATTAAAATAAAATTGGATTTTTTTTTTTTTTTTGGTAAACAAGGAAGGCTCATAGTTTTAAATTAAAATTGATCTTTCATTTCATCACTGTAAATTAGTATTAATCTAACTCTAGCAATACCTATCTCTAAAATCTTATAAAAATAAAATAGTAGAGAAAAATAGAGTCCAACTTAACGTGAAAAATAGTAGAGAAAAACAATAAGTAATGACCTTTGCTTATAAAGTTATTTTCCTAATTAATATTTATATATATATATATATATATATATATATATATATATATATATATATATATATATATATATATATATATATATATAGGCTTTTGAGGCATTACATGGTGTCTTACTCTTTACCCGAAAAACGTATAGAGTTGAATTTATACGTAGTTCTAAGGATATGTGGTATAACTTGGTACAAATTGAAAAAATAGGTAAATGAATGTCGAAATTAGCTGTAAAAGAAATGAATGCAAACCCAAATTGAATGGAAAGTGATTGATAAGAGAACAATATGAATCAATATCAAAGCCCCAAAAAGGATAGTATTTGCTTGATGTTCTGTAAATCTAAGTGAATCTGCCCTCTACAAATGATAACAACTCTTAATATAGTGGAGAAATTCCATTTTGGATATAATTAAAAATACATAGTGGGAATCCATGATAGATTAATTAATTAGCTTTTACTTGATTCAAGCCGTGATTTCTGCCGAGATTCTCCCCCTAATTACGGCTATAACAACTTTTTTGTTTCTTGGCTCGATCTTGATCTTGACCGATCTCGATCCTGATTGGTTTCTGGGGCATGAGCTCGATCTTGTCCTATCTCTATTTGTTCGACCTCGATGTCTCGAGCTCGATCTTGACCAATCTCGATTGGTTTCTGGGGCTCGATCTCGACAACCAAACTTCGCATCATGGCTAGATATTATAATGACGAACCTTGGTCCATCATGTTCCAATCTCGAAGGGCAAACCCGGTTTTGACCGTATACAGACATTCCCCTCATTTCTCGAAAAGAAGATAGCGAGAAACGATATGAATTTTTGAACTCCAACTAGATGGGCAATGATATCAGGGACGAGCCCGATTGTGACGTATGCGACAAACGTCCCATCGGTCCAGTTACCAAGGCATTAAATGCGCATCAGTCGATGGTCGGGCACTACCAGTTTTGAACCATCATTGTGAAACTAATAAATAGCCCCCTTCTTCATCATTTCAAACTTTTACTTTAAAATCTTTTTCATTCCAATCTTCATAGTTCTTTGCCTTCTCTAATGCTCCCTATTTTCAGGTTTTCAAATTTCTTTGCTCTTTCTTCCTAAAACACCAAATACTTCAATCTCCATTCTTCTTTGTTCACAAAAACTAAATGGACAAAACATCTAAAACTGTTCCGCAGGAAGAGGCTGCTTCCTTATCTCGGCAGGCTGGCGAGAAACCAGTGGTGGAGCCACGCCTTGAAGAACTTATTCCCGGGGGGTATGTTATTGATTCCGACTTTAAGGTTGAGAATCCCTCATCAGTTGTTGGTCGATACGAGCCGATATCGAGATATATATGCTCGATATCCAAAAGCCTTCTGGATCTGGTCAAGAAAGATTGCAATTGGGAAAACAAAGAGGTTGTGATACCGGTACCGGAGAAAGCGATCACTACCCACGTAGAAGGGTACCTGAGTGTTTACACTTATCCTTTCATGCAGGGTCCCCTCGATCCGGTCATCATCGATTTTTGCAAGAAATACCAGGTGACCCTCGGCCAAATTCACCCTTCTTTATGGAGGATCGTGATACTGCTCCGTTTCTTCGTGAGCAAAATTGACGGGCTTCCCTTTACCCTCGACCACCTCGTAAGATTATATAGCCCTCGACTCTACCAAGGTGGGCTGATAAAGCTTTAATGTCGGGCCACCAAGGCATTCACCTCGAGTATAGATGAAGAAAAAGATCGGGGTTGGATGGGCCGGTTCGTTCAGGTGAAGACCACGAACCTAATGCCGGCTGAGAGCATGCCATTTCTTGAGAAATAGAATATGAAACGTAAGTATGATCCCGTCTTTAATTTCCATTTGTTGTTTTTACTTCTTCATCCTTTCTTATCAGTATTTTTCTCGATGTAGTTGTTGCTTGGATGCCGGGTGCGGTTCCCCACCTCGAGAACTAGGTCAGGATCCTAGTTTTGACGTCAACATACGCCGAGCGTGCGTGGTGCAATTTGACAAAGGACCGTGGGAGGCTCGTACTCATGGTAAGCCTTCTTCTTGGCTTATCGATTTGCCTAATCATTCAATCATTTTTTCAATCATGAATTTACTTACTTTCTCCTTTTGTAGTTCTCGGGAAGGATGCGGCTATGAGACCCCCATTCGGTGATGAAGAAGCTTTACCGCCTATCTCGAAACCGGCGAAGGTGATTAAGAGAAAAAGGGCCTCGAACTCCGAGGGTTAAAATACACAAGAAGAGAGCGGCCCGTAAACCTAAGGGGACACAATCCCAGTGATTATAGAATCAGTCCAAAGACTAAGGGATGAAGAAGAAGAAGAAGAAGAAGAAGAAGAAGAAGAAGAAGAAGAAGAAGAAGAAGAAGAAGAAGAAGAACAAAAAAGTGATTATGGGCTGGTGTCCCATGCACGAGCTAGCACCGATATTCAGAAAACTGCGGTACCGGTGGGAGTTGATACTGTTCCGTCTAGGCTCGATGAAGTCGAGTAGGAGACTCCGGCCCAAGTTTCCGAGCCGAGGGGAACCAAAGATGCTTTACCTCGAGGCGAAGAGACCGTTGAAGAGTCGGTGGATGCCGATGCAGAAACCGGGCTTGAGGCTCGTCAAGACGGAGGCGGCGCCCCAAAAACCCTACTCGGGGCAATAGAGATCGGGGAATTCCCCTCGTTTCCTTTCATTTTCCCAGTTAATGATACGCGACGCTTAGGTCTTGGAGACTTGTCACGGAGAGGGAGCCCATGGAGAGGAAGATCCTTTCCATGGTTAGTTTGTTGGGATAGAAGATGTCACCGGTCTGAGTGACTTGGAGGCTCCGAAGAAGAGCTCAGGCTAGGTGGGAGCGTCTTGTCTTTTTAACGAAGCTTAACATGCCCTAAATAGGGTAAGTTCATATTTTCTTTGTCAATTTTTATACTTGTATTTTTCTTTCGTTGTATAATTCCTTCTTTCTATTTTTGTAGGCCTCTATGCTTCATCACGAGGCATTTTTCCAATCCCGAGGGGAGCTGAGCTGATATGAAGCCAAAATCCAAGGGCTTACTAAGGAGAGAGATGCTTTCAAGCTTCTCAGTGATCAGAGAGAAGGAGAAGCAAAAGGACTTCGGGCTGAGCTAGAAGCAGCTCGGAAAGAACAAGCTGATCTGGCCAAGTAGGTAAAAAGAATCTTTGAACTTAATGACACTGACTCGGGCGTGATGGCTAACAGTTCGGTCTCACAGGTCTAACAAAAGTTTGATGTGATCAGGCAGCTTTGTGTTGAAGTGGATGTAGTGAAAGGAGAGGTCGAGGAGTGGAATAAGAACATGGACAGCCTTGCTTCAGAAAAAGGAGTATGCCCGAGCTCAACTGGCCTTGGCTGAGACCTAACTCCGAAGCTTGAAAGAGAAGGCCTTGGTGCAAGCCAAGAAAATCGAAGAGTTCTAGTCTCAGTTGGGCTCAGCAATTTCTGATCGAGAGAGACTAGCCACAGAACTTGTAGTGGCCAAATCGGAGGTCGAAATAGCCACGACTAATGCTGATGCAATGGTGGCCGTCTACCGGTCCGATGCTGAAGCTGCTCAGGTTCGAGCAAAGGAGGTTGCCGAGGCTGATCAGGCTAGAGCAAACTGGGTTGCAGAGCATGCTAAATGCCAGTCTCGAAGAGATACTCTCAAGGAGATCCATGCTCGTGGCTTCGATCTTACAGCCGAGATCGAGAACGCTAAGGAGCTTGAAGCCAAAACCAGAGTGTTGGCCTTTCCTGATGATGATGATACCGGGAGTATGAGCAGATCTGAAAGCGAAGAAGGCATCGAGAGCAAAGATGCTACTCCCAGAGAGGACTAAGTCCTTTAGGATTAGTATTTTTTTGTGTTTCTTTTAAGACCGTTTCGGTCTTTTGTAGAGAAACTTGATCTGGCCATGCTGCCCTTGCAAATGATTTTTGACATATATATAAAAACTTTCTTCTTTTCCGCCTTATAAAATTATAAAGTTGTATTTTAAGATCCGAGTTTAGACAATTTGATTGGAACTAAATTAGTATATCCCTTAGACTTTATGATCGAGTGAGTGTGTAACGACCCGACTTGTCATTTTAAGAATTAACGCCCCGTTAAGTGACTTAAGATCTCTAGCAACTTCGTAATAAGTATTATGACCCGCGGGTGTGGTCGAGTTTGATTTTTCGGAAGATTCAGAATTTTTAAAAGAAACAATCCTTAATTAGAAGCTTAAATAGAAAGAGTTGACCGGAGAGTTGACTTTTGAGAAAACGACTCCGGAATGGAATTTTGATGATGTCAATAGCTCCGTATGGTGATTTTGGACTTAGGAGCGTGTTCGAAAAATTATTTGGAGGTCCGTAGTGGAATTAGGCTTGAAATGCCAAAAGTTAAATTTTTGGGATGTTTCACCAGGAGGTTAACTTTTTGATATCGAGGTCGGAATCTGATTCTGCAAATTTGAATAGGTATGTTATGTCAATTATGACATGTGTGCAAAATTTTAAATCATTCCGAATTGATTTGATATGTTTCGGCACAAGACATAGAATTTGAAAGTTCAAAGTTCATAGATTTTGACTTGAGGTGCGATTCATCGTTTTGATGTTGTTTGATGTGGTTTGAACCCTCGACTAAGTTCGTATTGTATTTTGGGACATGTTTGTATAATTGGTTAAGGTCCTGAGGGCCTCGGGTGGATTTCGGAAGGTTAACGGAATGGATTCGGACAAAAGGAGCTGCTGGAATGTTTCTGCTGCAGAAGCTGTTTTTGGACAGCAACTGGTAGAATCGCAGAGCCGATTTTGGAAGCTTATATCTCACAATATACAAGGAATCAAAAATTTTATAAAACTTCAACATTGTATTTCTTTCTTTATAGTTTCTAGAAAGTTAAACCATTAATTATTTGGACATTTGTACAGAAAGTTATGATGGATTGAATGAAGGCTGGTAGAGTAGTTTCGCCAGAAATTTCTGATGTGTGGAGCCAAATGTGAAAGCTTATATCTCGCAATATATAAGGAATCTAAAAATGTTTAAAGAATTAAAGTTGTATCTATTTGATTCTAGTTTCCAGAAAGTTAAACCATGTATTATTTGGACATTTTTATAGAAAGTTATGATAGATTGAATGAAGGCCGGTATAGCAGTTTTGCCAGAAATTTCTGATGCGTGGAGCCGACTTTGGAAGCTTATATCTCGCAATGCATATGGAATCGGAAAATGTTCAAAACATAAAAGTTGTAGTCTTTTGATTCTAGTTTCCAGAATGTTAAATCATTTATTATTTAGATATAAGTACATAAAGTTATGATTGATTGAATAAAGGCTAGTACAAGCAAGTTCTGGACTTTTAGTGACGGAAAATGGACTTTTAGTGACGGATGGACAGAAACTTAAAGGACCAAAAATGGTCATTTCCTTCATTTCTTTTTGGATTTTTGGAGCACGATTCTTGGGCGATTTTTACGGAAAAATATTGGGGTAAGTGTTCCTTATCCTATATTGATTATATTTCATGATTCCATACTAATTTACATCATGAATCCGTGAATTTATGAAAGAAAATCAAGATTTTTGCAAAATCTTCCAAAAAACGAAAACTTAAGATTTGGAGATCGAGTAATTATCGGAATTTGATAAAATTGGTATGGGTGGACTCGTAGTTGAATGTGTTGACGGATTTTGTGAGTTTCGTCGGATTCCGAGATGTGGGCCCCACAGGCAATTTTTTAGTTAAATTTCGGATTTTGTTGGAAAATTATTATTTTCATATGAAATTAATTCCTATAATTAGTATTCACTTAATTAAATTAATTTGGTTAGATTTGAGCTGTCCGGAGGTCAATTCAAGCAAGAAGACAATTTATATCGGCCTAACTTCAAAAAGGTAAGTATCTTGCTTAACCTCGAGTGGGGGAATTACCCCTTAGGCATCGAGTCTTATATGCCATTTGTGAAATGTGAAAAGCCGTGTATGCGAGGTGACGAGTACATACTCGGGCTTATATGTGTAAAATTCATTGAGTTAAAGTCTTGGGCAAATTGTGTAATAATGTGGATAATTGTTAGTATTTATTAAATCATCTATTTGCCATCCCTAAATCCTTGTTGTTGAATTTGTTATTATATGGCAATTTGATGTGATTGTTTCTTGAAAATTTATGTAATTTCGTGAGTATTGTTGGTTTGATATTTCTTGGAATTTAATTTCAATATGAATTTTTCCTATGCAAATAATTAATTAAATGAGTTTAAGAAGAGGTGTTTATATAATTATTGAAACATTTGAATTTAATGAAGACTTTGCTTTATGTTGAGTAATTTCTATCTCTATTGATTGTTTTTGGGTGTTGTGCACATTATGGTCGAGCCATGGGCTCCTTATTGTGGAAAATAATGTATTGTTGATTTCTGTGACAAGTTGTAATATCTGGGCACTTGATGTGCAATCTGTGATATGTTGTAAGATTTGAGCACTTGATGTGCAATCTGTGATATGTTATAAGATTTGACCACTTGATGTGCAATTTGTGAAATATTGTAATATTTGGGCACTTGAGGTGCAAGTTGTATTATGCTGTGATATTTGGGTACTTGAGATGCGATTTGTGAAATATTGTGATATTAATACGCATGCGGTAAGATAAGGGTGGCTTGAAACGTGTGGCTAGTAGGGGAACTACTAGAAGTCATGCGGTGTTATAAGGTTAGGGTGTTAAAATGCATGCGGTGAGATAAGGGTGGCTTGAAATACGTGGCTAGTAGGGGAACTACTAGAAGTCATGCGGTATGATAAGGATGGCTAAAAACGCGGGATGCTATTTCGGAAAAAATATTTTCTTTAAAATTAAATGTGAAGGCTCCCGCGGTGATATAAGGAAATCAGATATTGTGAATTTATTTATGATTTGGGATTACAAGGCAGTACCTCGGGAGTGCCCTGTTGATATTTCTTTATTTATGTTCTTGCCTTGGGGTGATTTTATTTTATTTAATATGTAAATTCTTGTTTTCTTCCGTGATGTACTAGTTGACTTTATTATTATGTATTTTGTGCTCCTAGTTGTATTGTGTTGGCTTTGGCCTTTTAGCATGAGACTCTGAAGAAGTATATTTCGGGTTTTTCTAACTGATTTTCGATGATTGAGTTGATTTAAATTAAAGAAATTATTAGTATGTTTTAAATTAAATAGTTTTACAACCAAACCAATAGTTTATCTGATGCTTTAATTTAAGTGAAATGATATTTTCTTCACCTAAATGATTTCAAAAAAATAAATTCAATTCTTTGTTGATTTCTTACTTGATTTAAAAATTCTAAACTCACTTTAGTGGAAATAAATTGATCATGTAGATCTTATATATATTGAGGATATTGGCGTGTGAATTGTCCGTGCAGTTGTGTTATGAAATGAGGGCACGAGGTGCCGAAAAAATATGATGATTTAATTATGGGCACGAAGTGCCATGGAGATATGAAAAATGGGCCGAGACCCGTGTTTATGAAAAATATGAAAATGGGTTGAGACCCGTATTTTTATGATTATGAAATGAGGTGTCACATGGTGACTTTTTAATTGAAGAATTATATTCAAAATATTTATTTGGAAGGATTTTTATTTAGAAAGTATTATATGAAAGAATTATATTTGAAAGATATTTATTTGAGGAATATTATATTTGAGAGAGAGTTATTTGGTAGAATTATATGTGAAGGACATTTATTTGAAGAATGTGAATTAATTGGGTGTACTTGTATTTATTATTTGCTGAGCGATATTAAATGGTATTTTGTTGTCTTGATATGCATATCACTGGTTGTTTTATAATGTCCTTATTGTTATCTGTTTTCTACTATCTTGTATATTATATTGCACAGGCTATTAGACTAGTGAGTGTCATGACTGTACATCGTCTCTACTCCACTGAGGTTAGTCTTGATACTTAATGGGTACCGACTGTGGTGTACTCATACTACACTTCTGTATATTTTTGTGCAGAGCCAGGTATTGGAGATATCAGACTTGAGCAGAGTTAAAGAGGGACCGTAAGGATTCAAGGTAGAGCTGCTTGGTCGTCGTAGTCCCTTGGAGTCTTTTCATTTCATTATACTGTTAATTTTTAATCAAACATATTATATATTCGGTCCTCGTGATCATTTTATGTATTCGATTAGAGTTCGTGACTCAGTACTACCAGTCTTGGGAGGTTGTATATTCATATTTATTCCGCTGTTAGTTTTGGTTACTTATTTAATTCAAAAAAAATGGCTTCAAAATGTAATAGAAATCGGTTTATCTCTTAGAGACTAGGTGCCATCACGACGCCTGTGGTGGGATTTTCGGTCATGACAAGTTGGTATCAGAGCTCTAGGTTCATAGGTTCTACGAGTCACGAACGAGTTTAGTAGAGTCTTGCGGATCGGTACGGAAATGTCTGTACTTATCTTCGAGAGGCTACAGAGCTAGTAGGAAAACTTTTCACTTCTTTCATCCCTCATCATGCAACATTTATTCATCTTGAAGCATATATCTTATGTTCATTTGCATCCACTCTTGTATGAAATTGTGCACTCGGTATCAACTATGCGCCAACAGTTCGTGATACTACTGAGGGGTTATAAGGGAGCCAGGGTTGCTCAACTATTATTACAACGTGTCGTCCAGATCGAGGATGTGGAAGTATTGAGAGATCATTCGGTTGTGCACATTGGGGTGCAGAAGGTTCTGACATCTGGTTGATAAGTACGATCTTAAGAAGGTTTAATTAATTGCATGATCATCACAATCATGGTAGGGTCATGAGGTGGATGAAGATCTGAAGATAGTTGGTGGTATTAGAGACTCTGTGGTTCGTATGGGATTTCTATTTAAGTGAAGGGTACATACTAGCAGTCAAGGCACTGGAGGAAGCGAGTTTAACTGTCACGAGGATGACATGCGCCAAATAAATGACTTGAGGTGTCTTATGACTAGTGTCATATGAGCGGTGAAGGTTAGCATTGTGGATCATCGGACTGTGTCCTATGTCTTCGCGCCAAGTGAAGGGAGTCCACTATCAACGATCAGATTGCGGGGTCATGTGTTATATGAGTTTTGGCCTGAGATATATTTATGTGGTATTGAAAGGTTCTCCGAAACTTGTGGTATTCCCGCGTCCTTAATAATTCTAC
Organism: Nicotiana tomentosiformis; assembly: GCF_000390325.3. Lineage (NCBI taxonomy): Eukaryota > Viridiplantae > Streptophyta > Magnoliopsida > Solanales > Solanaceae > Nicotiana > Nicotiana tomentosiformis. Next base: position 112,096,413 of record NC_090815.1, on the reverse strand, counting down.
ATTCCAGTATCAATGGGGTCATGGAAATAATTTCAAAATACTCGGGGTGTTCCAGTAAGTTCTTTTAATGCACCACCGACATGGGGTTCTTATAATGGGTTTCCAGTTATCCAGCACAAACTCAGTGTGAGCAGCCGAACCTGCAGAGGGGTTGTTATGAGTGTGGTGATACTAGACACATCAAGAGAAAGTGTCCCAGACTTGGGAGGGGTGGATTTCATCAGAGCACTCAAGATACAAGCTTTATTCCAGTTAATACTCCACGTGCACAACCAGTTAGAGGTGGAGGACATGCGGGTAAAGGGCTCCCTAGAGGGGGAGGCCCAGTCCGTTGATATATTTTCTATGGTGTGGCTGAAGCCACTACACCAGATGGTGTCGTTATAGGTATGATCCTGATATATTATAAAAGAATATTTTTCCTTAATTGGATTTATTTCTGAATATTGAGGCGAGTCCTCCTATTATGCTCTGCTTATGGGTGAGCACTGTAATTTTGTGAATCACTTATATATTTATCCCTGTTGGGAGGTTTGATGATGTTAGCTCATGTCTATCATTTTATTTTTGGGCACCATTGAGGGCTATAAGTCCAAAAATAATTTTTATTATTTATTATAGTGGGTTTGATGTGTTTCGGAATAATTGATTCAAATTTTATGAATTATATGCCCTACTAGTATGAGGATTCATTATAAGTTATGAAAAATGTTACGAAATTTATTGTAAAGAAGAAAGAAAGGAAATTGAAATTTCAGTTGGCACAATGTACAAAATACTTGTGATTCGAAGTTGAGGATGAGATCCTCATATTTTTATATGATGTGAAATATTTAAACCGGGCTACAAGCCAGAGTGGAAGTTATATCAGGACGAGGTCCTTGTGGTGAAATATTTATGAGTTTAAATTCTCCCTCTATGAAGTTTAATTTGTACTAAAGTACTAATAGGGAGTTATGCCTGATAGGCTTATGCGATAATTCTTTTATGTGTTTCTATACCATAATTGTGTCGTAGTTATTGAGTTTTAGCCTATGAGGTGAGTGCCCATGTGGCGTTAGATGTGACTCGTTAAGTCGGGTAAATAGTTATGAGGTCTTCATGCCTCACATTTTGCTGTCAGTGCTGTGAAAAATTTGAAATGATGTTTTGGTTAATACGAGGTTAATCGGCGATGTTGTAATCAATTATGAACAACTATTAAGACCAGAGATATGGTGATGGGCATACATATGATATGCTTCATGTCCTGATATCAGTATGATAATGTGGTGCATGTAATGCTGAGATTAGTGTTATTGATATATATATTATGGTGCTTTGTTGGGTTATGGATGTGTTGTTAGGAGTTATTTTAGTGTTACTCTAGCAAGTGGATAGACCCAATTACAAGAGAGATTTTGCCGAAATTTTTGAAAAATTTGGGAGTTAGTAAAAATTTGGGGGATTGAGACGTGCAAAAGAAGAGATAAGTTATGTTATGTATTTGAGGGTGAATGATCTTAAGCGAGGGAGAATGTAACACCCTGGAATAATTTCGAAGTACTTCAACACTATCAAGAAAGTTGATGTGTGTGTAGACACGAGTGACTATAGCCAGTTGAGACTAATACCGTGCGTTGATGTGAAAATTAGGCCTTTTGAAAATGTTTGGAGTATAAGAAATTGGTTTTAAAGCTTATAAGTGTAAATCAAAGAAATAATCTCAATTGAGACGGTGTTGTCGGGCTTATCGCAAATACGGTAATGTGGGATCAATCGTAACTATATGCGTAAAAGTAAAATCCTCAATTTGGTAACTTCAGAATAATTCTTAGCATGTTCGAGGATGAACGTTTGTTTAAGAGGTGGAGAATGTAACGACCCAACTTGTCATTTTAAGAATTAATACCCCGTTCAGTGACTTAAGGTCTCGAGCAACTTCGTAATAAGTATTATGACCTGCGGGTGTGGTCGAGTTTGATTTTTGAAAGATTCAGAATTTTTAAAAGAAACAATCCTTAATTAGAAGCTTAAATGGAAAGAGTTGACCGGAGAGTTGACTTTTGAGCAAATGACTCCGGAATGAAATTTTGATGATGTCAATAGCTCCGTATGGTGATTTTGGACTTAGGAGCGTGTCCGGAAAATTATTTGGAGGTCCGTAGTGGAATTAGGCTTGAAATGCCAAAAGTTAAATTTTTGGAAGGTTTGACCGGGGGGTTGACTTTTTGATATCGAGGTCGGAATCCGATTCTGGAAATTTGAATAGGTATGTTATGTCAATTATTACATGTGTGCAAAAATATGAGGTCATTCCGAATTGATTTGATGTGTTTCGGCACAAGACATAGAATTTGAAAGTTCAAAGTTCATAGATTTTTATTTGAGGTGCGATTCGTCGCTTTGATGTTGTTTGATATGGTTTGAACCCTCAACTAAGTTTGTATTGTATTTTGGGACATGTTTGTATAATTGATTAAGGTCCCGAGGGCCTCGGGTGGATTTCGGAAGGTTAACGGAATGGATTCGGACAAAAGGAGCTGCTGGAGTTTTTCTGCTGCAGAAGCTGTTTTTGGACAGCAACTGGTAGAATCACAGAGCCGACTTTGGAAGATTATATCTCACAATATACAAGGAATCTGAAATTGTATAAAACTACAGAGTTATAGCCCTTTGTTTATAGTTTCGAGAAAGTTAAACCATTCATTATTTGGACATTTGTACTAAAAGTTATAATGAATTGAATGAAAACTGGTAGAGCAGTTTCGCCAGACATTTCGCCAGAAATGTCTGATGCATGGAGCCAAATGTGGAAGCTTATATCTCGCAATATATAAGGAATCTAAAAATGTTTAAAGCATCAACATTGTATTTCTTTGATTTTAGTTTCCATAAAGTTAAACCATTCATTATTTGGACATTTGTACAGAAAGTTATGATAGACTGAATGAAGGCTGATATAGTAGTTTCGCCAGAAATTTCTGATACGCGGAGCCGATTTTGGAAGCTTATATCTCGCAATGCATAAGGAATCGGAAAGTTTTTAAAACATGAAAGTTATAGTCTTTTGATTCTAGTTTTTGAGAACGTTAAACCATTCATCATTTGGATATTTGTACATAAAGTTATGATCGATTGAATAAAGGCTGGTACAAGCAAGTTCTGGACTTTTAGTGACGGAAAATGGACTTTTAGTGACGGATGGACAGAAACTTAAAGGACCTAAAATGGTCATTCCTTCATTTCGTTTTGGATTTTTGGAGCACATTTCTTGGGCGATTTTTACGGGAAAACATTGGGGTAAGTGTTCCTTATCCTATATTGATTATATTTCATGATTCCATACTCATTTACATCATGAATCCGTGAATTTATGGAAGAAAAATCAAAACTTTTGCAAAATCTTCCAAAAATAAAAATTTAAGATTTGGAGGTCTAGTTCTTATCGGAATTTGATAAAATTGGTATAGGTGGACTCGTAATTGAATGGGTTGTCGAGTTTTGTGAGTTTCGTCGGATTCCGAGATATGGGCCCCACGGGCGATTTTTGAGTTAAATTTCGAATTTTGTTGGAAAATTAGTATTTTCATATGGAATTAATTTCTATAATTAGTATTCACTGAATTGAATTAATTTGGTTAGATTTGAGCTGTCCGGAGGTCAATTCAAGCAAGAAGGTGATTTTGAAATATCGGCCTAACTTCAAAAAGATAAGTGTCTTGCTTAACCTAGAGTGGGAGAATTACCCCTTAGGCATCGAGTCTTATATGCCATATGTGAAATGTGAAAAGCCGTGTACGCGAGGTTACGAGTACGTACTAGGGCTTATATGTGCAAACTTTATTGAGTTAAAGTCTTGGGCAAATTGTGTAGTAATTTGGATAATTGTTAGTATTTGTTAAATCATCTATTTGCCATGCCTAAATCCTTGTTGTTGAATTTATTTTTATATGACAATTTGATGTGATTGTTTCTTGAAAATTTATGTAATTTCGTGATTATTGTTGGTTTGATATTTCTTGGAATTTAATTTTAATATGAATTTTTCCTATGCAAATAATTAATTAAATGAGTTTAAGAAGAGGTGTTTATATAATTGTTGAAACATTTGAATTTAATGAAGACTTTGATTTATGTTGAGTAATTTCTATCTCTATCGATTGTTTTTGGGTGTTGTGCACATTATGGTCGAGCCATGGGCTCCTTATTGTGGAAAATAATGTATTGTTGATTTTTGTGGCAAGTTGTAATATTTGGGTACTTGATGTGCAATCTGTGATATGTTGTAAGATTTGAGCACTATGTGCAATCTGTGATATGTTGTAAGATTTGAGCACTTGATGTGCAATTTATGAAATGTTATAATATTTGGGCACTTGAGGTGCAAGTTGTATTATGCAGTGATATTTGGGCACTTGAGGTGCGATTTGTGAGATATTGTGATATTGATACGCATGCGGTGAGATAAGGGTGGCTTGAAACACATGGATAGTAGGGGAACTACTAGAAGTCATGCGGTGATATAAGGTTAGGGTGTTGAAATGCATGCGGTGAGATAAGGGTGGCTTGAAGCGCGTGGCTAGTAGGGGAACTACTAGAAGTCATGCAGTGTGATAAGGATAGCTAAAAACGCGAGATGCTATTTCAGAAAAACCGATTTCTTTAAAATTAAATGTGAAGGCTCCCGCGGTAATATAAGAAAATGAGATATTGTGGATTTATTTATGATTTGGGACTACGAGGCGGTACCTCGGGAGTGCCCTGTTGATATTTCTTTATTTATGTTCTTGCCTTGGGTGATTTTGTTTCATTTAATATATAAATTCTTGTTTTCTTCCGTGATGTACTAGCTGACTTTATTATTATGTGTTTTGTGCTCCTAGTTGTATTGTGTTGGCTTTGGCCTTTTAGCACGAGATTCTGAAGAAGTATATTTCGGGTTTTTCTTACTAATTTTCGATGATTGAGTTGATTTAAATAAAAGAAATTATTAGTATGTTTTAAATTAAATAGTTTTACAACCAAACCAGTGTTTTATCTGATGCTTTAGTTTAAGTGCAATGATATTTTCTTCACCCAAATGATTTCAAAAAAATAAATTCAATTCTTTGTTGATTTCTTACTTGATTTAAAAATTCTAAACTCACTTTAGTGGAAATAAATTGATCATGTGGATCTTATATACATTGAGGATATTGGCATGTGAATTGTCCTTGCAGTTGTGATATGAAATGAGGGCACGAGGTGCCGAAAAAATATGATGATTTAATTATGTGCACGAAGTGCCATGGAGATATGAAAAATGGGCCGAGACCCGTGTTTATAAAAAATATAAAAATGGGCCGAGACCCGTATTTTTATGATTATGAAATTAGGTGTCACATGGTGACTTTTTAATTGAAGAATTATATTCAAAATATTTATTTGGAAGGATTTTTATTTAGAAAGTATTATATGAAAGAATTATATTTGAAAGATATTTATTTGAGGTGTCACATGGTGTACTTGTATTTATTACTTGTTGAGCGATATTAAATGGTGTTTTGTTGTCTTGCTATGCGTATCACTGGTTTTTTATGATGTCCTTATTGTTATCTGTTTTCTACTATCTTGTATATTATATTGCACAGGCTATTAGACTAGTAAGTGTCTTGACTGCACCTCGTCTCTACTTCACTGGGGTTAGTCTTGATACTTACTAGGTACCAACTGTGGTGTACTCATACTACACTTCTGCACATTTTTGTGCAGAGCCAGGTATTGGAGATATCAGATTTGAGCATAGTTAAAGCGGGGCTGTAAAGATTCAAGGTAGAGCTGCTTGGTAGTCGTAGTCCCTTGGAGTCTTTTCATTTCATTGTACTATTAAATTTTAATCAAACATATTGTATATTCGGTCCTCATGATCATTCCATGTATTCAGTTAGAGTTCATGACTAAGTACTATCAGTCTTGGGAGGTTGTATATTCATATTTATTCCGCTGTTAGTTTTGGTTACTTATTTAATTCAAAACAAATGTCTTCAAAATGTAATAGAAATCGGCTTACCTAGTCTTAGAGACTAGGTGCCATCACGACGCCTGTGGTGGGATTTTGGGTTGTGACAGAGTGGTTGCTCGAACTCGAAGTAAGATAACCCTTAGGTTTTTTATTTGAGCGAGGATGGTCTCTCGAACTCAAGGCAAAAAATAGCCCTTAGGCTTTTGTAAAAAGATTGTTTATGGCTTTGTCACCTTTTTGGCTTGAAAAAGATTTTTTATCATTTGTATTTGCGAAACTTGTAATGCATTGGCATGAAATAAGGAATTGTTCGATAGTTCGAACAATTTTGTACTCATTAGAGTTTTTGAGGCTTGATATTATCGAAGCCTTTTATGATTTTGTCGGGGGCAGCCTTTTTAACAGGTTTATGAAAGAATTCGAATGCCTGTTTTGTTACGGAATTCGGACGTCTCCGACGCATGTTAATTCGGTTGTAGCCTCTTTAGTTAGGGATTTGCCTCTTGGGCTTATTTTCCCATTTTGCTTTGAGCTTACCCGAAGTGTCAGTCCTCGAGTGGGGTGGCCGTGGCCTATAAAATCGAGGGTTGATTAAAAGGTCTTATGATCTCGGAGTTTATATAATTCAATCTCGTTTATTTTTCGGACGGCAGTCCCCGATTGTGGGGGTAATCATCCGAACTCTGGTCATGGTCGGCCCTTAAGCCTGTTTACATAATAGACCAAGAATATGAAATTGTAAAGTAGAAAAACTTTTCTAAGGTACGAGATATCGGTAAAGAAGAATACTTCTTTTTATAAATCATTATACATGCGTACATATTCTGTGCCATGGCTCTAGCAAACTACGCGGGCATGGTTCGTTTGGCCCTTACAAAATTTTCCTATCGAGACCCTGCTGCCATGAAGTAACTTCCTCGCGTCAAACTTGATATTCGAGGGCAATGGCCCCCAGTATTCGAGGTTGATTGTAAAGAGGAATCGGATACTATTGAATTGTTCTAAGTTAGCATGATAAATGGTTTCCTCATTAAAAACCTCACCGGAAAACCCATTTGGGACAAAACCGGTTTAAGAAATAAAGAGTGCAACGTGTTCTTTCAGACCTAAAGGCTTCATGTTAAAGAATCCATCACTGTTTCTGGTCGAACACCTGCAAGGGTTAGCTTTGAAAGATAAATGAAAATGGGAGGTGTCGTACCTTAGCAGTAGTATAGTTTTAGGTGTGATACATTCCAATTGCTCCGTAGTTGTTTGCCATTTATCAAGCCGAGCTTGTAGAATCCTTTTCCAATGATTTCGAGAACCTGATACGGTCCTTCCCAGTTCGGACCCTGGTTCCCTTCATTCGAATTTTGGGTGTTGAGCGTGACTTTTCTTAGCACCAAATCCCCGATGTTAAAATGTCAAAGATTGGTTCTTCGACTGTAATACCTTTCGATCCGCTATTTTTGGGCGACCAATCAGATGAGAGCGGATTCGCGTCTTTCGTCCAACAATTCTAGGCTCGTATTCATGGTCTCGTTATTCGACTCCTCTGTTGCATATCGAAACCTGATGCTAGGTTCTGTGACCTCGACCGGGATCAGAGCTTTGACGCCATAAACCAATGAGAACGGTGTTGCTCTGATACTGGATTTCGATGTTGTGCGGTATGACCATAGGACCTTGGGTAGTATTTCTATCCATTTTCCTTTGGCGTCGTTCAATCTCTTCTTAATATTTTGGATGATGGTTTAGTTGGTCGATTCGGCTTGTCCGTTCCCGCTGGGATGATAAGGTGTTGATAGGATCCTTTTGATCTTGTGATCCTTGAGAAATTTAGTTACTTTGCTGCCGATGAATTATTTTCCATTATCACATACAATCTCGGATGGCATCCCGAATTGACATATGATGTGGTCCCAAATGAAATCTATGACTTCCTTTTCTCTGACTTTCTTGAAAGCCTGTGCTTCAACCTATTTAGAGAAATAATCAGTCATAAACAAAATAAAATGAACCTTACCTGGGGCCGATGGGAGGGGCCCAACGATGTTCATTCCCCATTTCATGAAGGGCCATGGGGATAGGACCGAGTGAAGTGGTTCCCTGGGTTGATGAATCATGGGCGCATGCCTTTGGCATTTGTCGCATTTTTGAATGAACTCCCTTGCATCCTTGCCCATATCAGTCCAATAATACCCTGCTCTGATTACTTTGTGGACCAGCGAATCGGCACCGGAATGATTTTCACAAGTGCCCTCGTGAATTTCTCGTAGGATGTAGTCGGTATCTCTCGGTCCCAAACATATTGCCAATGGTCCATCGAACATCCTTCTAAACAGCGTTTCGTCTTCGGACAAAGTGAACCGTGCTGCCTTTGTGCGCAGAGCTCTCGACTCCTTTGGATCTGATGAAAGCTTTCCGTTATTTAAGTACTCTATGTATTTGTTTCTCCAATCCCAGGTTAAACTTGTGGAGTTTATCTCGGCGTGACCTTCTTCGATTACTGATCTCATGAGTTATACGACAGTCCCCGAGTTGAGTTCGTCGTCTTCGACCGATGAACCTAAGTTTGCAAGAGCGTCAGCCTTGCTGTTCTATTTTCGAGGTACATGTTGCAAGGTCCATTCCTTAAATCGATGTAGAGTCACCTGTAGTTTATCCAAGTACCTCTACATTCGATCTTCTCGGACTTCAAAAGTCCCGTTAACATGGTTTACCACGAGGAGGGAATCACACTTAGCCTCTACAACCTTCTCTCCCAAGCTTCTAGCTAGTTTGAGACCTGCGATCATGGCCTCATACTCGGCCTCATTGTTAGTCAATTTTATAGTTTTGATAGACTGTATAACTACATTACTTGTGGGTGATTTTAGTACGATGCCTAGTCCGGACCCGTCAGTGTTCGAAGCACCATCCGTAAAGAGAGTCCAGACTCCCGAAGATGTTCCCGATTTTATCAGTAGTTCTTTTTCAATCTCGGGTACGAAGGCTGGTGTAAAGTCAGCCACGAAGTCCGACAAGATTTAAGATTTGATGGCGATTCGGGGTCGATACTCAATATCATACCCACTAATTTTTATGGCCCATTTGGCCAATCGACCCGAAAGCTCGGGTTTGTGTAAAATATTTCGAAGAGGATAAGTTGTTACAACACATATCAGATGACATTAGAAATATGGTTTTAGTTTCCTAGAGGCGTTTATTAAAGCAAGCTCTAATATTTCTAAGTGTGGATATCTAGTTTCGGCCTCTCCTAAGGTCTGACTGACATAATAAATAGGGAATTGCGTACCTTGTTCTTCTTGGACCAGGACTCCACTTACCGCTATCTATGAGACATCTAAGTGCAGGTAAAGCTATTCGTCCACTTTCGGGGTATCCAAGGTCTGCTGGCATTTCGGAGTCCATGCAAAATTGCTCTTCTTTTTAAGCAGTAAGAAATATCGGTGGCTCCTATCTGAGGATCTCAAAATGAATCGTCCTAGGGCGTCTATCCTCCCCGTCAGCCTCTGCACGACCTTTACATTATCCACTACCATGATATCCTCGATAGGTTTGATTTTATTGGGTTTGATCTCGATTCCCTGATTTGACACCATGAAACCAACAAACTTGCCCGAGCCAACCCTGAATGCACACTTTTCGGGGTTGAGCTTCATATTGTACTCCCTCAGTATATCAAAAGTTTCCTACACATGCTTTAAATGGTCCTCTGCTCGCAGGGACTTAAATAACATGTCATCGATATAAACTTCTACTGATTTTCCTATTTGTTCTTCGAACATTCAGTTTACTAGGCATTGATAAGTTGCACCAGCATTTTTAGACCGAATGGCATTACGTTATAACAATAGGTATTGTACTTAGCGATAAATGAGGACTTCTCCTGATCCTCCGAGTTTATCTGTATCTGGTTGTACCCAGAGTAGGCATCGAGAAAACTAATAGTCTCGTGGTCGGCCGTGGCATCGATCATACGATCAATATTAGGAAAAGGAAAAGAATCCGTGGGGCATGCTTTATTCAGGTCTTTATAATCTATATACATTCTAAGTTTGCTTCCCTTCTTAGGGACTATCACCATGTTTGCTAGCCATTCAGGGTAACTTACTTCTCGAATGGATCCTATTTTGAGAAGTCTGGTTACCTCGTCCTTGATGAATGCATGTTTGATCTCGGACTGGGGCATTCTTTCTTGCTTCACCGGATGGAATTTTGGATCCAAGCTTAGTTTATGAGTGGTGATTTCCGATAGGATCCCTGTCATGTCAAGATGGGACCAAGCAAAACAGTCCATGTTAGCTATAAGAAATTGAATAAGCTTTTTCCTGAGCTCGGGACTTAACCCCGTGCCCAGGTATACCTTTCGTTCGGGCAGATATTCGATTAGTGTGATTTGCTCCAGTTCTTCGACCGTTGATTTGGTAGCGTCGGAATCATCGGGGACAATGAAGGATCGAGGGATCCTATAATCATCATCTTCGTCAATCTTCTGCTTCTCTAGTTGGGTCGAGGCTGACGTTTGTGATTGCTATTTGGTATCCCATTTTTCCTTCGAATTTGATCCCTTTGTCAATGAGAGTGATGATATCGGAATCACGTCATCGATGGAAAACATTTCCTTTGCGGCTGGTTTCTCCCCATAGATTGTTTTGATTCCCTCTGGTGTTGGGAATTTTAGAACCTGGTGAAGGGTCAAGGGTACTGCTCCCATGTTGTGAATCCACGGCTTCCCGAATAGGCCGTTATATCTCATGTCTCCCTCGATCACGTGGAACTTTGTTTCTTGGATGGTCCCGGCCATGTTTACTGGCAGAATTATCTCTCCCTTAGTAGTTTCACATGCCATGTTGAATTCGTTTAGTACCAGGGTTGCGGGCACGACCTGGTCTTGTAGACCGAGTTTCTCTGTGACCCTCGATCGAATGATGTTGGCCGAACTACCTGAATCAATTAACACACGCTTAACTTGAGTTTTATTCATAAGTATAGATATTACCAGTGTATTGTTATGAGGCTACATAATTCCTTCTGCGTCTTTGTCATTAAAGGACAAGGTTCCTTTTGGTATGTAATCCTGAGCTCGAGATCGCATCTCTCTTACAATCGACATCTTAATGCATTTAAACACTGGCCCCTGGGGGACATCGATCCCGCCGATGATCATGTGGATAATGTGTTGTGGCTATTTTTGTTCGTTTTGTCTATTGAACTCTCTGTTTTTGAAATGATTCTTGGCCCGGTCACTTAAAAACTCTCAAAGGTGCTCTTCATTTAATAACCGGGCTACCTTTTCTCTCAACTGCCTGCAATCTTCTGTTCTATGGCCATGGGTGCCATGATACTTGCACATTTGATTAGGATTTATCTGGGTTGGATCGGTCTACAGAGGTCGAGGCCGTTTAGTATCTTTGATCCATCCGATAGACGATATGATAGCGGATGCATCAATGTTGAAGTTATACTCTGACAATCGCGGTGCTTCCTTAGGTCCGGTATGCCTATCGAAACCATTCTTGTTCATCAGCCCTCGAGACCCTTGACCTCGATCACTTCTCCTTTCACCTCGTACGGAGTTGCGTCCTGGTTCGCTGCCCCTACGATCTCCATTCCACGGCCGGTATCAGTCTCTGTTTGACCTCGGTTATCAGTCGATGTCCCTTTTAATAACGGACCCAAAAGGGGGCCCCAATTGGTCTTCTTCGACTCTAATCTTCGATTAATATCGATTATGTACATCGGCCCAGGTAACAGTCGGGTACTCAATCAAGTTTTGCTTCAACTGGTGTGAAGCCATTGAGCTTCGTTTGTTTAGTCCTTGGGTAAAAGCTTGAACGGCCCAATCGTCCGTGACCGGTGGTAGATCCATTCGTTCCATTTGGAAATAAGATACAAACTCTATTAGCATCTCGTTATCTTTTTGCCTTACCTTGAAAAGGTCCGACTTCCTGGTCTCGACCTTTATGGCTCCGGCGTGTGCTTTTACAAAAGAATCTGCAAGCATGGCAAAATAATTGATAGAGTTAGGTGGTAAATTATGATACCATATCATTGCTCCCTTTGACAGGGTTTCCCCGAATTTCTTTAATAATACGGATTCTATCTCGTCGTTCTCTAGATCATTCCCTTTAATGGAACACGTATAAGAGGTAACATGTTCGTTGGGGTCGGTCATTCCATTATATTTGGGATTCTCGGGCATGCGAAACTTCTTGGGAATCGGTTTCGGAGCTGCGCTTGGGGGGAAGGGCTTTTGTACGAACTTTCTGGAATCCAAACCCTTCAATATTAGTGGTGCTCCAGGGATCAGATCAACCCTAGAGTTATAAGTTTCTACTTTTTTTTCGTTTGCTTCAATCCTGTTTTCTCTTGATTCAATCTATTTTGTCAGTTCCTTGAGCATCTTTATAATTTCGGGGTTAGTCCCCGATTCTTGTTCATTTGACCTTACTACAGCTGGCCCCGTTCTGTGGGTGACTTCTTAGGGTGGACCGGGCTCAGGCATGCTTGGTGCCTGGGTTTGGCTCTGCAACTGAGCTATCGCTACCTGTTGAGCTTGCAGCATTTCAAAAATCATACGCAGGTTGATCCCGTCCTCTCCAATATTTTGAGTATTTCGAACTGCAGATCGAGTTCCACCATGAATGCTATTTTCGGAGCTAGAATGTTGGTTAGCTTTGGCTGCCACATGCGAATTAACATCAATTAGATCCACGGCCCGAGTCCCAACGGGGTCAACGGGTGGCCTTTCATCCCCGTGCATCACGTTGTTATTCTCATCTTGATGGCCAGATTCGTTGTCGATAGGTAGGGCCATTAACTGAGAGTTCATCATTTTCAGCCTGAAATCAAAGTCACTTCCAAAAGTAAGTGTAAAATAGTGTGTGCTTTATAGAGGTTTGTATCAAAATAACCACTATTATCCTTAGCCCCACGGTGGGCACCAAACTGTTTATCCAAAAAATGGATAGAGTTGAATTTATACGTAGTTCTAAGGATACATGGTATAACTTGGTACAAATTAAAAAAATGGGTAAATGAATGTCGAAATTAGCTGTAAAAGAAATGAATGCAAACCCAAATTGAATGGAAAGTGATTGATAAGAAAACAATATGAATCAATATCAAAGCCCAAAAGAGGATAGTATTTGCTTGATGTTCTGTAAATCTTAGTGAATCTGCCCTCTACAAATGATAACAACTCAATAGATTAATTTATTAGCTTTATCTTGATTCAAGCCATGATTTCTGCCGAGATTCTCCCCCTAATTGCGGCTATAATGACTTTTTTGTTTCTTGGCTTGATCTTGATCTTGGTCGATCTCGATCCTGATTGGTTTCTGGGGCTTGAGCTCGATCTTGGCCGATCTCTATTTGTTCGACCTCGTTGTCTCGAAGTCGATCTTGGCCGATATCTATTTGTTCGACCTCGTTGTCTCGAGGTCGATCTTGGCCGATCTCTATTTGTTCGACCTAGATGTCTCGAGCTCGATCTTGACCGATCTCGATCTAGACTGGTTTCTGGGGCTCAAGCTCGACAACTAAACTTCGCATCATGGTTCGATATTACAATGACAAACCTTGGTCAATCATGTTCCAATCTCGAAGGGCAAACCTGGTTTTGACCGTATACACTTACCAGTACATTTAGTAGCTTTCATGGACTTCCCTATGATCGAAAATATATTTTATTTTGGTAAAAGTAATTATGATTTTGAAAAATTAAGAAGGCATTAATTAGTATTTTCCCATACTATCCTTGAACCAATAAATGATCTATAAAATATGGGTATCCAAAAGAGTAATTTAAGAAAATATAAATGATAACTTAGTTAAATAACACTTATATTAATACAAGTGTCAAAAATTTAGAATCACTTATTTTGAACAAGAGGTAGCATCGTCTAAGAAGCTATCCATAACTATTTTAATAACTTGATATTTTAAGTAAAATTTCATATTACCGGTGCATATAAATTAAGAAGAAAATTTACACATACTTAGAGCCTGTTTGGATGGACTTGTTGTAAGTGACTTTTAAGCCAAAAAGCCATAAGTTAGGAATTCTAGCTTTTGACTTTTGACTTATTTTTGTCATTTTAGCTTAAAAATAAATGTCTAAAAGTACTTTTTAACTTCATACAAACACTACAAAATGACTTAAAAATTATTTTAACTTAAAAATACTTAAAATAAGTCAATTCAAACGGGCTCTAAATAGGAGAACTGGGCCAGCCCTTACTAGTGTGTATACGTATAAGAAAATGGATAAAGGCAGGTTTTGGCACCCAGATGAATAAAAGGCTGTAAGGGGCAAGTGTTGACTTATCTCTTGTTTCTCCCAAGAGAAGTAGGGATGGGCATTCGGTACTACGGTTCGGTATTTAAGAATTTTGGTTCGGTATTTCAGTATTCGGTTTATCAATTGTGTATATCAAATACCGTACCAAAGTATTTCGGTACGGTTCGGTATTTCTTATTTTGGTTCGGTACAGTTTCGGTTTAATAATCTGCCATGCCTAACAATTTGCCATGCCAAACAATCTGCCATTCGGCGGCAAACAGAAATACAGAATGGGAACCATTAGATAAACAACATGAGAATTGAATCCAAAGGAAAAAGCAGTTTGTAATATGTAACTTTAGTTGTTTGGAACATTAAACAAATTGGTCTTATGAGCTTGAAACTAAAACAATCAAAATAAGGCTACTCTTTGAACACAGCATTGTATGCCGAACTTTTAGCCTCCTATGAAAACAACACCATGCTGCAATAGATGTGTTTCAGGCACAACAAAGTTGACGACAAACTTAGCAACTTAAAGTGTTCCCAAATATGAGAGCGTACTTTAGGAGCACGGGGCATGATTGCACTTGAACCTAAAAAAAATCATAAGTTAGGATATTATTTTTTGATGATAATAGAACAAAACTACAAAAGAATATCACCAAACAAATAGAGTATTAAACTTACCACTCAAGTTGCAAGTTGCAACTATATTTCAAATAATGCTAGTAGTGCTTCCATTATTTTTCATATCTAAAGATAATTCGACCAAATATGTCATACAAATAATGCTAACAAATTGAGACTAATGCTAAAAAATTAAGAACTTGCTCATAGAATTGAACACTTTCCCATTCTGTATATCTTTCTCTTATAAGATCAATTCCTCTCTTTAATTCATACTCTAATTACTGAGTTAATGATAATTTTGGAATCAATAATAAGTAGTAGATGAATGAAATACTCCTTAAATTTCTGTGAGGAACTTTACATAAAAGTGCACACATATATATAAGCACACAAAGGAGAGAAGGGCTAAACTATCTGAGAGATCCAACCACTTATTCCAGAACTTGTTTATGAAAAGATTGGCCATTAAAAAAAATAAGTGGCAGAATATCGTGATTAAATTTCCTTAATCAACCTATACATATATCCACATATAGAGGTAACCAGTGGTCATGAGTATATGAAGTTCAAATATGCAAAAAAGTTCTCATTATGGCACTAGAATGCATACACCGAGCAAGGGATGGAACTCCTAACTATCAAAATATGCCAGAAGAGGAAGGGATAAAGCTCATGTAATCAATCTATACATATAATTTGAGTCGAAAAATACACAAGTTAGCTCTAAAATTTTGCAGTGACCAAGTAGATCCACAAATAATGTGAAAAAGAAAAACTTAGATCCACAAAATATTTTCCTTATTCCAAAAACTACCAATTAATCTACCATAAATTATTATAAAAGAACTGAAGATTGAAGAATGAAAAGTTATGAACCTGTTAAAGAGTTGAATATTAAAGAATGAAGGTAAAAACGAGAAAACCAGCAGTCACACTTGAGAGTCGTCGGCGCCGAGGTCATGAAGTCGTCGTGACGTTATCTCTATCGCACTCCTAGACGGCCAGACCGCAATCGATCTATTTCTCAGATCTAATTAGGTTTCTCAGTTCTCACTTCTCTCACACAGCCGATCTATTCAGTACTTAGGTTTCTAATTACTAATTCCTATAGTGAAACTAGGGAAAGAGGGTAAGGAAGTTGGGCCTAGTCTTATTGGGCTAGAGAGTAGAGATACACGATTAAAATTTTGGGTTGGGTTGGGCAGTGTAGGAAGCACATGAAATTATTTAAAAATTCGGTATTTCGGTATACCGAAATTTCAAGATCTTAATACCGAGGACCGTACCGTTATACCGAAATACCGAAAATTTAATATCGAATTATACCGAAATACCGAAAAAATCGAAACCGAAATACCGAATTAATTCGGTCCAGTTCGAAATTCGATTTTTCGGATTTTATGCTAGCCCGTAAAGAGAAGGGGGATCGAGTTTATCCTGTTATGCCTTTTAGTTTATCCTGTTTAGACAAGAGTGGGTTGCTCTAGTGGTGAGCACCCTCCACTTCCAACCAAGAAGTTGTGAATTCGAGTCATCCCAAGAGCAAAGTGGGGAGTTCTTGGATGGAGGGAGCCGAGGGTCTATCGGAAACAGCCTCTCTACCCCAAGGTAGGGATAAAGTCTGCGTACACACTATCTCCCCAGACTACACTAATGGAATTATACTGGGTTGTTGTTGTTTCTAGAATAAACCATCGTATCGAGATCCCGTTAAATTCAATGTTTTGAACTTAAGCCCCTTAACTAATGATCTAAGTAATGTGTAATCTTTGGTCTAATAATTTTTTCGTTATTTATTTCTAGGACATTGATGGGTGGTTATTTCATTAATTCTTTTTTTTTTTTACTTTTTTTATAACACTATTTAGTCTCCTTTTTTTTCTTTTTTCTTTAACTAGTTCATTTGCTAATGAGTTGCATTGAACTTTTTTTCTTAGGAAAGTGTTCCTAATTCTTGTTAAATGAGATGGAAAAAATTGACACCAAAATCATATACTGAATCTCACTCTTTTCCTGAATCATTTAAAGCCAATTTAGGAAAAAGAATATCCATTAATTTCAAGACGAATAACTCAAACCAAACTAGCAAAATATATACATCAAATCGGTAGAATGGATACCCTATTTGATTGTGTTAATTACAATATTTCCACGGTTTAAATCGGTGGGGCACTCGGTATTTCCAAATCCTAGATCCGTTCCCAGTTTGTGTGGTCAATTCTTTTCCTAACAATTTAAAATGAGAAACATATACATTGCTAGTTCTCAAAAGTAGAGGCAACGACTGAGAGAAAATACCACGTGAGATAATATATTCAGAAAGGAGTAACATAAATTAAAGTAATGAAGCTATTTGCCGTCCATTATTGCCTGCCAAACTGAGTTTTCTGTTGCTCTTCTAGGCACGTCGCACGTATTAATCATATAATAATCCAAACAACAAGTTCCAATAAAAATAGCAAAATGTTAGTCTACTAATTTGCCTTATTATGTTGAAGCCAATATTCCAAAACCATCATCTTTTAAAGGACCATTGTCATGAATTTCTTTGGTAAATACTTTTGGCCTTCGATGTTTAATTAAATCAAACAATTTAACGTTAGCAAGTAAAAAAACAAAAGTAAGGATACATTTTACTTAACTATATTATGTGTATATGAAGAACAATTGTGTTGTGTTCATTATTGATTTCGTGTATACGTTATGTGTTGGTAAGTTTTGTACCTTTTCTCCCGTTTAAATAATTTAAAAAAGAAACAACAGGTTATTCATTTTTATTACTAACTATTTTACTATTTATGCAATTACCAAGATAATATATACCACAGTAATACATGTCAATATGTCATAATATAAATATAATATAAATAATGAAGCAATCAAGATCCTACGTAGTAAAGAAACATGCTAAATCGAGTTTGTTGCTTGCACGGCTGGACCATAGACATGCGATCTAAAGTATCATATCACATATTTTCTTAAAAAATATAAAACGTGCACTCCTTGGGTCGAAGTAATAATTATTCTAATATCCAACTCGATTTCTTTTCGCAGTTTTATTAATAATAATTAACACAAGATCTGAAATGTTGCTGTTCTAATATTATGATTGGGAGAAAGTCGCCTATTTTCCCCTATAATTCTAGCCAGCCATGAAGTGCGAATTTGAAATTAATTATCGAATCTCTCAGGCTAATAATATATTAAAAGAGAATCAAAAAATGGACTTGTTGAAGTGAGAAACTGATAAGTGGGGATTTCGACTACTTATTAGTGCCTTTTAACTTTTGTTTTAGTCCAAAAGCATTGAATTGTGCTCCCGGAACTAATGAAATGGTACAAAATTGCAGGAATGCTGGAAGTTGGGCTCCCGAGATGAAATCCGACTAAAAAGGAGCAGTCTAAGCACAAGGCAATAAAAGGGCACAGAAGCACAAAATGTGCGGTCCACGGAAGGAATTCTGCGACCGTAGAAGAAATTGCGGACCGCAGAATTCCATCTGCGACCGCAAACAAAGAAGGAAAACTCAGCAGACATTTGTGCAAATTGCAGACCGCACATGAATTGTGCGGCCGCAAAACGGGGCTAAGAGTTGAAGATCGAAGAGTGTGCAAAAAAGACCAAGTCCAGGAGCCTGTGTGAATTGCGGCACAAGAAGTTCCTTGCAACCGCAGACCTAATTGTGTGGACCACAGAAGATTGCCTCGCAGCCGCAGTTCAGAAATGTGCGGCCGCAGAACTCCACTTCCTGCCAAGATGAAGAAATCTGCGGACCACACATGAAATTGTGCGGCCGCAGAACATACCGAGAGGCATTTTTATCCGATATTTTCAAACTTGTATAAATAGAAGGGTTTCACGAAATTAGGTCAAGTTTGAACCTCTGTAAACACCGTAGCCGTTTTTCTTTGCCATTTTTGGAAGTTTGCTTTGCTTTGGTGTAATTTACAATAGATTTAGGTATTTTAATCTTTTACTATGAGTTTAATTAGTCTTTCTTCTTCATTTTCTTTAACCCCAAGTATGAGTAGCTAGATTTTTACTAGGGTTATGACCCAACCCTAGTGTGTAAATCTTATGGGTATTTAATTTAGTGCTTGTTCATGATTGAGTATTTATTATTTAGCTTAGTTCATGTTTTAATTTGAGGAATTAATGGTTGCAAATATTAGTTCATGCTTATTTGACTTAGTCTCTTCTTGGGAAAGAGACACCTAGTCTAGGATAACATGGCTAACAAGGAACTGGGTCAATTGAGAGATAGATTTACCCAATTAAAAGGTTCAACCTAGATATAGTAATAACCCGACTTGAGCTTTTATCAACTATTTTGTGTGATACCCATTTGGTCTTAAAAAAGCCAAATTGGGCAAAATCACTCTCTGACCGAGAGGTATTCAGTGGGTAATTTAGATTTGATAACTATAATACACCCCAGTCAACAGAACAAGCATTAAAGTCTTCATTCCATTAGGCAAACACCTAGGTAATGGTCACAGCCCTAGGCTTTTTATCAATTTGAAAAAATCCCAAAAACAGTTATCTCTAGTTTTCTTTCTTTATTTGGCAATCAATAGAGTAAAACTAGAAATAGAAAACTAATATTTTTGTGGAAGTGAAATTTCGATAATTCAATCACGCACATTGAAATATATACCCCTAACTACCATCTTAGCTCCCTGTGGATTCGACCTCGACTCTTAGTTGGATTTCTATAATTGCAAACGGCCATTTCATTCTTCTTTTGAGGTGTGCATTTGGACGCGGTCAATTTTTGGCGTCGTTGCCTGGGAGTTAAAAACGGTGTTAGCTATATATTTAGGTGTGTTTTAGGAGTATCTTCTTTTCCTTCCGTGTTACTAACTTGTTTGAGAAATCGTAGGTACAACCATGGCAAATAATGAGCTTGGAAATATTGCTTTGGGGGAGGTGGATGTTGAGGATGACCAAATGGATGAGGCTCCTCTTGAACCTCAAGCCAATAGAAGAGGCCGAGTGCCTCATGACAATGTGCCTGTTCCACCCCTACCTCCACCACGAGCGGCTCTACACCGGGTGTTACCCAATAAAGGATATGCAAGTTCAATAGTCCCTCCCCGTATTAGGGTGGCAACTTTCAACTCACCAACGTGATGTTCACTTTGCTAGAGCAACAAGGTTTCTTTACCGGTGCTCCAAGTCAAAATGCATATAAACATCTGAAGGGGTTTGTGGACACTTGTTGGGGGATAAAACAAATAAATATCTCCGAGGATGCATTGAGGCTAAGGCTTTTTCCCTTTTCTCTACGGCGGAAAGCTTTAGATTGGTTGGAACGTTTGCCGAACCATTCCATTCACACTTGGGATGAGTTGGCAGAAAAGTTTATTTCTAAGTTACTCTCTCCGAGGCATATGGCTATACTTCGGGATGAGATTTTGGTATTTAAGCAAGAGCCAAAAGAATCACTACACGAGATATGGGAACGCTATCGAACAATGGTTAAGGAATGTCCCAACAATGATAGGACGGAGAACATGATTCAACAAACTTTCTATCGTGGGATCAACACAACCAACCAATATGTAGTGAATCAACTTGCCGGAGGGAAATTCATGACTACGCCTTATGCGGAGGCGTGTGAGATTTTGGATGAAATGGCAGAAATATCATCGACTTGGCAATCCCGGGCTAATGTTCCACAAGGTGATCCCAACGTGATCCACCTTCACAAAAAGTTGCATGACCATGGGCAAGCCATAGCCGAATTGACTACCACCATGAATCAACTAGCAAAGGCTCAGCTTCAACAAGTGCAACATCCTAAGCAAGTCAATTCCATGGAGGGAGTGAACATGATGATGAACAAAAGAAGAACAAAGGTTCCACAAGTGCAACATCGATTGGATAATTTTGTGCAAGAGGATAGTGGTTTTGATCAAGATGATTCTTACAATGACCAAGAAGAGGAGGTGCAATATGTGAACAACTTTTAAAGGCAACGAAACAACTTCCAAGGCCCGAGCCAACAACAATGGCGACCTAAAAACAATCAAGGCAATTGGAATTCTCATAACCAAGGAAATTGGAGTGGTGGAAACAATCAAGGAAATTGGAATAGTGGCAACAATCAAGGGAATTAGCATAACAATAATAATCAAGGCAATTGAGGTCGGGTTTTCAAAGCCCCCCGATGTATCAACAACCAATCAACCCTCCTCTTTATCCTTCCCATGAGATGGGGCGTATTGAGAACATGTTCAAGAAAATTATGGAAAAGAATTCTGATTCGAATGCCAAACTTGCCTCACACAACACATCGATCCGCAACTTAGAAATGCAAATGGGGCAAATCTCTCAAGCTCTCAATTCTCGTCCTAAGGGGGTACTACCAAGTGACACGGTGGTAAACCCAAAGGGTGGAAACAAGACGGGGCATGCCATGGACGTTACTACAAGAAGTGGAAGAGGTGGGAATGCACCCACCTCAAGTCAAAGGCAACTTGTGGATGATGAGCAAGTGGTACAAGAAGAAGAGGTCCCAAAAGATGTGGTGCAAACAAATGATGAAGTTCGGATTGATATTAATGATAGTGTGAAAGATACTCAAGAGGAGGTGAACCCGTCTAGGGATCACATTATTGACATACCGAAACCGGTAGTGCAAAAGGCTAAGGCACCACTGCCTAAGCCTCCACCTCCAAATCCTCAAAGATTTTCCAAACAAAATGGTGAGAATCAATTTAAAAAGTTCATTCAAATGATGAAGCGTCTGTCAATCAATGTGCCATTAGTTGAAGCTTTGGAACAAATACCCAGTTATACAAAGTTTATGAAGGATCTTGTTACAAAGAAGCGGTCAATAATTTTTGAAACTATCAAGCTCACTCATCAAGTGAGTGCAATAGTGCACTCAATGGCTCATAAATTGGAAGATATTCCTTGTACAATTGAAAGTGCCTAGTTTGCTAAAGCTCTTTGTAATCTTGGGGCAAGTATCAATTTGATGCCATATTCGATTTTCAAGACCTTGGGAATTGGGCAACCAAGACCCACGTCTATGAGATTGCAAATGGTCGATCGTACCATGAAGAGACCTTTGGGGGTGATTGAAGATGTCTTGGTTCGTGTTGATAAATTCATTCTTCCGGCGGATTTTGTCATTCTAGATTGTGAAGTTGATTATGAGGTGCCGATTATTCTTTGAAGACCTTTCCTTGCTATGGGGAAGGCTCTTTGTTATGTTGAAGCCGGAGAACTCACCTTCCGAGTTATTGATGAAAAAGTAGTTTTCCATGTGTGTAAATCTATGCAACAACCAAATAGCAATGAGGTGTGTTCTTTTGTGGACTTGGTGACTGATGTTATCGTTGATGATACAAGTTCCACAATAAATGTTGGAGATATGTTGGAGACTGTCTTGCTCAACTTTGATGATGGCGAGATGGATGGCTTCATAGAATATGTGAACTCTTTGAAAGGAATGAGGTCGTATAATTATGCACCCCGGAAACTATCTTTGGATCTTAAAAATAGGAAAACTCCTCCTACAAAGCCTTCAATTGAAGAGCCTCCTACCTTGGAGTTGAAGCCATTGCCTCCACATCTTCGGTATGAATTTCTTGGCCCTTGTTCTACTTTACTGGTGATTCTTTCCTCTTGTTTGACTAACGTGCAAGTAGATTCTACATTAGTAGTGCTACATAAGAGGAAGAAGGCTATTGGATGGATATTGGCGGATATTCAGGGGGATAAGTCCCGCATTTTGCATGTATAAGATCAACTTGGAGGAAGGTGCCAAACCATCTATTGAACATCAAAGGAGACTAAATAAGGCTATGCAAGAAGTTGTCAAAAAGGATATTATCAAGTGGTTGGATGCCGGGGTTGTCTACCCTATTTCCGATAGTTCGTGGAGTTCTCCGGTTCAATGTGTCCCAAAGAAGGGGGCATGACGGTGGCCACCAATGACAATAATGAATTGATTCCTATAAGAATGGTGACCGGTTGAAGAGTGCGTATGGACTATCATAAGCTCAACAAAGTCACAAGGAAGGATCATTTCACACTTCCCTTCCTAGACCAAATGCTTGATAGGTTGGCCGACCGTGCTTTCTATTGCTTTCTTGACGGGTATTCGGGCTACAGCCAAATCCTTATTGCTCCGGAGGATCAAGAGAAAATAACATTTACATGTCCCTATGGTACTTTTTCCTTTAAGCGGATGCCATTTGGTTTGTGTTATGCACTAGCGACTTTTCAAAGGTGTTTGATGGCTATCTTCATAGACATGGTGGAGGACTACCTTGAAGTTTTCATGGATGACTTCTTGGTGGTTGGGGATTCTTTTGATGATTGTCTTGCAAATTTAGATAAAGTGTTGGCAAGATGTGAAGAAATGAATTTGGTACTCAATTAGGAGAAGTGTCATTTCATGATCGAGGAAGGCATTGTCCTTGGCCACAAAATCTCAAAGAATGAAATTGAAGTTGACAACGCAAATATTGATGTGATTTATAAACTTCCACCTCCAACTTTGGTGAAAGGTGTGCAGAGTTTCTTAGGCCAGGCAGGGTTTTACTACCGTTTCATCAAAGATTTCTCTAAGGTGGTGAAACCGTTGTGCAAACTTCTTGAGAAAGATGCTAAGTTTAACTTCAATTATGATTCTATGAGAGCCTTTGAATTGTTAAAGTTCAAGTTGACAACCACTCCCATCATCACCGTTCCAAATTGGAGTGTCCCTTTTGAGCTCATATGTGATGCTAGTGACGTAGCGGTTGGGGCTGTTTTGGGGCAATGCATCAATAATATTTTTCATCCGGTCTACTTTGATAGTAAGATCATGAATGGTACCCAAGTCAACTATACCGTTACAGAGAAAGAGCTCCTTGCCATTGTGTTTGCAAAATAGAAGTTCTGCCCGTACTTGATGGATGCGAAAGTTTGTCCACACGGATCATGCGGCACTTCGTTATCTTATGAGCAAGAAATATTCCAAAGCTCAGTTGGTGAGATGGGTGCTTTTATTACAAGAGTCTGATATTGATATCCAAGATAGAAAATGAAGTAAAAATCAAGTGACAGACCACTTGTCTCATTTGGAGGAGGAGGGAAGGGCGCATGATGGCCTTGAAATCAATGACTCCTTCCCCTATGAGAAACTCTTGAATATTTCAATGAAGGAGGTGCCATGGTTCGCGGATCTAGCAAATTTTCTTGTGTGTGGAATCATTCCGGATGAGTTCTCTTCAAACTAAAGGAAGAAGCTCAAACGGGATTGTCACGATTATTATCGAGATGAACCATACTTTTTCCGGATTTGCACGGATGGGCTGATTAGAAGATGTGTACCGGAAGAAGAGCAAGGTGTTATTCTTGGGGATTGTCATTCTTCGCCATATGGTGGTCACCATAGTGGAGAAAGAACGGCGGCCAAAGTGCTAAGTTGGAGTTTCTATTGGCCCACTCTTTACAAGGATGCAAGTAATGTAGTGAAAAGATGTGATGAATGTCAACGTGCCGGTGGAATCTCGAAGAAAAATGAAATTCCTCTCACTACTATTTTGGAGATGGATATCTTTGATGTGAGGGGTATTGACTTCATGGGTCCTTTGTGAGTTCTTGTTGAAACACCTACATCTTGATTGTGGTTGATTATGTGTCTAAATAGGTTGAAGCCGCTGCTCTACCCAATAATGAGGCAATAAGTGTGGTGGAATTCTTGAAGAAGAATATTTTCACAAGGTTTGGTACTCTGCGGGTTATCATAAGCGATGTGGGGTCGCA
Source organism: Nicotiana tomentosiformis (assembly GCF_000390325.3). NCBI lineage: Eukaryota > Viridiplantae > Streptophyta > Magnoliopsida > Solanales > Solanaceae > Nicotiana > Nicotiana tomentosiformis. The sequence continues at coordinate 112,071,756 of NC_090815.1, read as the reverse complement.
TTTTTGCAATAAGGCTTTTGACACCTTATGTAGCAAGCATGGTGTTACTCATAAAGTCACGACTCCTTATCATCCACAAGTTAGTGGTCAAGTGGATGTCTCCAACTGGGAGATAAAGAGTATTTTGTCCAAAACAGTGAATGCTAACAGGACGGATTGGTCTAAGAAGCTTGATGATGCATTATGGTCCTATCAGACGGCTTACAAAATACCTATCGAAATATCGCCATATTGGTTGGTGTTCAGAAAAGCTTGTCATCTTATGGTAGAACTTGAGCACAAGGCTCTAAAGAAGTTAAATCTTGATTGGGATGTAGCCGCTAACTTGAGGGTTGCACATTTGAATGAATTGGATGAGTTCTGGTATCTTGCTTATGCAAGTTCGTCCTTGTACAAAAAATATATGAAATACCTTCATGACAAATACATTTGGAACAAAGAGTTCAAGGTAGGCGATCTTGTATTGTTGTTCAACTCGAGGTTAAGGATGTTTCCCGGAAAGCTAAAGTCTAAATGGAGTGGTCCTTTTGAAATTGTGGGTATGACACCTTTTGGTGAATTGGACTTGAAGAACAAAAATAGTGAGGTATTCCGAGTCAATCGTCACCAGGTGAAACACTATTTGGGAAACATTAGAGATGGCCACATCGTGGCGGTGATTCATAGCAACTGATGGTATTTTGCGTCATGTCGCGACGTTAAATTAGGCGCTTATTGGGAGGCAACCCATGTTTCTTTTTCTTTTCTTTGTTTCTTTTGTAGTTAGGTGTTATTTTTTTGCTAACTTGATTAGAAGTGTGTTGCAGAGATGAGTGTGCTTTATAGGAATTGTGGCCAGAAATTTGGTTAAGTGTTGAAAGAATTGCAGATTGTAGTCGTATTGTGCGGACCACACAATTATGGTTGCTACAACAAAAGGTGCCCTGCGACCGCACAACTTGCGGACCGCACAAATTGAAGGTGGAAAATGACAGCTCTCTAAAGTTGGCCTGTCAAAAATAAGGTCGATCTGCGGCCGCAACACAAAATCTGAAGTCCGCAACAAGGACCTGCTGTTGCACGCAAATTTTTGTGGACCGCACACAAAATGAAGTTTTAATCTCACTAGGTAACAGAGTTCGATCCGCAACCGGAATTTTGCGACCGCACTCACCCCTTTTCCCCTTTTGAACTTCAAGCATATAAATAAGAGGGCTAGGGCTATTGTTACCCTTCTCCCTCTATGAGCACAAAACTTGCACTAATTTGAAACCTCTTGGTAAATCATCTACCCACACGCCTAGAAATTCTTGATCACTAATTCATATCTGGTATGCTTCAATTACTTGTTAGAATTTTTCAATTTTTAGTTTAATTTATAGCTTTTTAATTAGTTTAGGCCTTTTGTCAGAACAAATAAATTTGCAATGACCCGGCCGGTCATTTTGAGCTCTAGCACATCGTTCGATAGTTTGAGGCCATGAGCAGCTTCACTTCAGGTATTATGACTTGTAGGCGTGGTCGGGATTGAATTTCGGGAAGCTCAGAGTCGACTTGGAAAGAAAATTCTCATTTCGAAAGCTTTAAGTTGGAAGAATTGACTAAGATTGGATTTTAGAGTAAACGGCCTCGGAATCGGGATTTGAAGGTTCCAGCAAGTTTGTATGACGATTTCGAACTTGGGCGTATGTTCGGATCAGGTTTTGGATACCTCAGAAGAGTTTCGGCACCTATTGTGGAAGTTAGCATTTTGGAAGAATTCCATAAATTTGGGTTGGAGTGCATTTCAATGTTATCGATGTCTTTTTGGAATTCCGAGTCTAGGAATAGCTCCGTATTGTGATTCCGGTGTTGGGAGCACGACCAGAAGTGGATTTGGAGGTCCGTAGGTCATTTTGGGGTCATTTGGCGAAAGTTGAAAATTTGGATAATTTTTAGAAGTTTGACTGGGAGTGGACTTTTTGATATCGAGGTACGAATTCGATTTCGGAAGTTGGAGTAGGTCCGTAATATCAAAGATAGATTGTGTGCAAAATTTGAGGCCAATCGGATGTGATTTGATAGGTTTCGGCATCGAATGTAGAAGTTTGGAATTATAAAGTTCATTAAGCTTAGAATGGAGTGAGATTCATGAATTCGACATTGTTTGATGCGATTTGAAGGCTCGACTAAGTTTGTAATGTGTTTTAGGATGTGTTGGTATAATTGGTTGAGGTCTCGAGGGCCTCGGGTAGATTCCGGATGGTTAACGGATCGAGTTTGGACTTGGAAGAAAAGATGAGGCAGCCGATATCTGGTGTGATCACACCTACCCAATAAGGGCTGCAGGTGCGAGGTCGCAGGTGCGGTTTGGGTGAAGCTGGGAAGTGACCGAAGGTGCGAAGGGTTGTCTGCACCTGCGAGGTAGCAGATGCGGAGGTGCGTCGCAAGTGCGAGAGTGAGAGAAGAATCTGGGAGCGTAGGTGGGAGGGTATGTTTGCACCTGCGGAGGTGCAGATGCGGAAGGAGGGCGCAGGTGCGGAGTCGTGCTAGGCATAGGGAATTCGCAGGTGCGAGGTTTTGGCCGCACCTGCGAGACCGCATATGCGACGAAGAGGCCGCAAGTGCGAACTTTGGGGCTGGGCAGTGTGTTCTTTAAAAACGAGGGCTTGGCTCATTTTCACCTCATTTTCTCCATGGGAGCCAGTCTTGGAGCGAGTTTGGAGCTCATTCTTCGTCATCAATACCAACGTAAGTGATCCCCACTTATTATAAGTTAAATACATGGTTTGTATAAGGATGTAAACATGGAAATTAGTATAAATTGTGGGGTTTTGGTAGAAGACCTAGAATTTGGTATTTTTGGATTTTGACCACGAAATTGGGCATGGAATTTAGAATAAACTATATATTTGAGTTCGTGAGGTTATGTGTAAAGTTATCTTCGAAAATTTTTGGAATTCGGGCACGTGGGCCTGAGGGTAATTCTTATTGACTTTTCGATCGGGGTTAGAAGTTGCTATAAATTGGATTATATTGAGTATTCGAGTGTATATTAATGGGTTTGCATAATTATTGGCTAGTTTTGGAGCGTTGTGTATCGATTCAAATTGTTTGAAGGGCTCGGAAGCTGGTTATGGAACTACAGAGCGAGGTAAGTCTCCTTTCTAACCGTGTAAGGGGGAATTAACCCCATAGGTGAACTAAATTATTGTGTGCTTCTATTTGTGGGGGCTATGTATGCATGAGGTGACGAGAGTCCATACGTAGCTACTAGTTGTGCCTACATCCGGGTAGTTTTAGGCTCACATCATGCCTTGTTGATATTGTTATTGATTTATGTTTATTGTTTGCCTTGAGAGGGAGCGAGATTGAGTCTGCTTATTAAATGTTTTGAAAGGAGTTGAAATTGAAGAACTTAAGATTTAAAATGTTTAATTTGAACTTCGTAATTTTTAAAAGAATTGAGGAATAATATAATAGCTGAAGAAATCTGTGAGTAACCGCATCGCATGTATGTTTCACGAGCGGGTGATTTCCTTAAAAAGTTTCAAGTTGAATTTTCATTATTTAAAAAAAAGAATCAAGAAAGAGATATGATTTAAATGTTAAACTTATATTTGGCCGCGTCGCATGTATGATTCGCGAGTGGGGTATTTCCTTAAATTTATATTTGACCGCGTCGCATGTATGATTCGCGAGCGGGGACCGCATCGCATGTATGATTCGCGAGCAGGGAAATTTATAGATACATCTATGGTTCGCGCCATTCGACCCTCTGGCAGTGCACAATTTAAATATTTATTGGATCGGGTCGTACGACCTCGATATGATTTGCGCATGACTTAATTGATTGTTTGGAATTATTGATAATTGATATGGCTCATTGGTCGAGGATATAAATTGTTAAAAGATGAATAGAAATTTGGAAATCCCCTATTAACAACAGAATTATTTACTTGTCTCATGTTATTGTGTTTATCGTTGCCTCATAAAAAAATCCATAATTTATCATATCATTGGTATATTGATTATAGCTCGTAGTAAGTGTCCGAGTCAACCCCTCGTTACTACTTCTTCGAGGTTAGGCAGGATACTTACTGGATACGCGTTGATTTACGTAGTCTTGATGCACATTTTTATGCAAGTACACGTATGTTTAGCGGCCTTTGGGCGCAGAGGCACGATTATGGCGTGGACTTAGGTGAGCTGCATTCTATACGACGTTCCGCAACCAACAGAGTCTCCTTCAGAGTACTTACATTTTTCCTATCCAATTGTATTCCGGACAGTTGTTGTATTTTATTTTACATTCTTAGTAAATGCTCATGCACTTGTGACACCGGGTTTTGGGATGATTATGGGTTGCACTGTATTGGAAATTCTTTTAAAGATATTATGACATATTTTGTAAACTCCATCTTCTGCTATTTAATTGAGGGTAATAACTATGATTTCAAAAATATTAAAATGAGAATTTACTAATTATTGGTGTTGGCTTGCCTGACAGTAGTGTCCGGTGCCATCACGACCTTTCAAGGATTTTTGGGTTGTGACAACACGGTATCAGAGCACTAGGTTCACTTAGGTCTCACGAGTCATGAGCGAGTCTAGTAGAGTCTTGCAATTTGGTATGGAGACGTCTGTACTTATCTTCGAGAGGCTACAGGGCTGTTAGGAGCACTTCCCTTCTTCATTCTCATCGTGCGATTTGATTCCTTTGAGGCTTATGCCTTCATTTCTTTCCCATTCAACTTATGCGACGTGAAGCGCTGGTTATAAATCGGGAATTGAGGAATTGTAATGGTTCTACAGATACGGTGCGGGACGTTTCTCCCTGCGTGGCAGATTGGGCTATTGTCATCGCCTTGTGGAAGGATATTCTGTCATTAGCTCAGTAGTTGTACTTCTGAGAGCATTAAGGCTATGCACAGGTTGCTACGATGCTTATGAGTTATTATCGCTCGGTATTAATATGATGGTAGGGTGCTTGCCCATGTGTTAGGGCAGTGAATGACTTGAAAGGAGGTTTACTCAGTGCATGATTCAGAGATTCGGTAATTTACTTCCGACGGAGGAAAGGCAATCGGACTGAAGATGTTCAGACTTGGGCTGATGGAGTAGCGGGACCCGATATTTTCGAGCATGGTGGAATCTTCGCCTGTGATGTGGCGTCATTGTCCTTGATTGGTTATAATATGTTAAGTTCGTCAGTGTTATGGTTTCCTTCAATTCGCCTTGGGGCAGGGTATTATAAATGGTGCCGGGAAAGCGGCTCTCTAAGGTCGCAGTGTGCAGAGGTTCAGGATCGAATCGGCATTCCTGGTATTGATGGCTCGAGAGAGATGATTTTCGGAAGGGTTTAAGGTTGGTAGCGATCTATCGGTTCAAGTGCTACAGAGATAGATTATGATTTAAGGCAACAACTGGGCAGCGAAGGATAAGGAAGGACATGTAGGAAGTGTCTTGTGGTGGTTAAGTTCCTAGAAGGCCAAGTGTGAGAAATAGAAGTTGAGTAGTTGCTTAAAGGAGAAGGTTTGACAAAAGTGGGAGAGTGGCAAGGTAGCATATGGGTTACGGGGTAGGATAGCTACACGTCTTGAGGAAATTTTAGAGTGATTTGGGATTCATGGTGGACAGTGACTAGGTCTGCGGAATTAATTTGAAATATTGGCTATTATACGGCGGGAGATTGGATATAACATAAATGAGTTGCTTGATATGAAGAAAGATACAACATGACTTGGGATTGGAATGTATTGTCGCACCTTTAGTTGGCGTCCATGAGGAGTGAACGGACTGGTGCAACTGGTGAATGATCTCGGACTCATGATTATCTACTAATTTGTAGTAATTATACCCAGTGCAGCGACGTTGGAATATGTCAGCATGTAATTTCCACAGGTGGGTTATCTCCTTTGAGCAGGTTAGCGGTCGCGTGGTAATTGACGAAGCTTCTGCGAAGAATTCTACTGGCTACCCGGTAAGAGATTTAATATGTAAATGTGGCTAGTGGTTCGAAGTGTTTATTAAAGGTTAATAGAAGGATTTCCAGGAATTTGGCTGGTTGATTATGCTGGATCATGTCGATGAAGGAAGAATCTTGGTGGGTTCCAGGTTTATGCAATAGTATCTTCAAGCTAAGTGGTAGAGTCTCACCGCCTACAGTTGGATTGCATGGTCGTCTATTTGTAAGATTTCTGGTTATCGACATATTGATGGGTTATTACGACTAAGGAAAGAGAACATCAGTAGTAATTTGAGCAAGCGATTTGAGAGGGTGCTCATGTGCTAGCGGAGCCTTGGAGTTGATTATATTCGGGACCAAGTTAGAGTGGGTGACTCTCAATAACGGTCCTGTGACTCTCAATAACGGTCCTAGTAGATTCAAAATTAAGGTGTGGTGTCTAAGGATTTCGAGTCCATGGTATGGTTGAATATCGAGCTTTTGCAGCGGATATTGATAAAGGAGATGTTGTTATTTCTAAGGAAGATCCAGAGTAAATTAGGAGAAGTCGGGTTTTGGTTAGCAATGGTTGAATTGGCATGATGATGTCAATGATCAGCTCCTGCAGCGTGTTGAGTTGTGCATGTGATTTGTGGCGGTACGTGCGAGGTTTGACGGCCGCCGTAATTGATTTTATTTGGGGGCATTCGAGCATTATGGCATGTTAGGTGTAGACGGATCCCGGAAGGATTGTGGTGGTTTAGACCACTACTTGAGGTTGGTATTTTCTGCATATATGAGGATTCAGTCACGAGTTGAGATCGTTCTCTTGGAACGAGTTAAGTAAAAGGTTTCTATGTGGTGAAGTGTTTACCCTATTAGTAGTTCGAAAGTTAAGATGAAATTATTGTACTCTTGTGCATTGGCATGACTAAGTGCAGTGATCGACATGGGATTCGGAAGTTGAGGATCAAGGTTACAGATTGGTGTCGACAAGAATGTCAAGAGCTCAGATGAGCGGGAAAGGATTTAGCTGGTTAGAGTAAGCTAGTATTGTCTTTGGCGTCACCTGAGATCGGTGCCTGGTGTGAAAGGGCTTTGCACACTGAATACAGATTCTTGAGTTTGCTTTACAGCGATTGGTGTGGCCGGTAGTATGAATATACAGACTTGTTACCTGGTGCGGAAGGTCATGGGGGAATATCCCATGGGAAGATTGTATAAGTGTGACATGTAATCACTTGATTGATTGAAGAATGGAAACCAAGTATGAAGATTTTGGTAATATCGCTAATTGGGAATTTATGCCTGGAGGGCACTCGGTTATTTTGGTGGTGGACTGTGGAAGTTTGTTCCGGCTATGATGGTTGTTCTTATGTATTATGGGAAAGAGGGGTTATTATGGACCCGTGAAAGGTTATTAGCCTAGTACCGTGCGATCAGAATCGGCTTGAGATCTGTGGATGGATTTAAAAGTGAATATGGGCTCTATGTCAGGCCGGATGTGTTCATTTCGGTATAGCGCTCCTTATGGAGGAGTATTCGGACGTTGGATGTCATTTCGTCATCGGCTATTTCATGTAATACTATATTGTGCCGTGTGAGTTGTGAAATGGCTTGGTAAATTTCTTATTTGTTGAGGTTCCGCATAGCGATGGTGTTATGTGAGCAGGATGGCTCTCGAGATTTAAATCATATATCGCACCTTAGTTGTGCTTGAGTTTTGTAGCGTATGGTGCTATTTGTCTCCCCAAGGATGGTATTATGCACTTACTGTGCTTGTGGCCGATATTCGGGTATTTTGTAGTAATGAGCATTCTAGCTCGGTAAGTATCTCTTTATGTAGATTTTATGTGTGGATCGGGTGGCATGCCGCCACAGGTATGTTGTTTGGATCGGGTTGCACGCACAACAGTGTGATGTTGAGTACAGTTCCCTATATATATTCTTGTGTATTTTGTTTCTCATTTTCTAAGGAAGGTTCATAACACCTTTTCGGTTGTTTAATTAGTTACGGGGGTTGAGTAGTTCTTTCCAGAGTTTGTTTTTGTTCATAACACCTTTTCGGTTGTTTAATTAGTTACGGGGGTTGAGTAGTTCTTTCCAGAGTTTGTTTTCCTTATGTATCACATTCAAGTTTGTAGTTTGTCGGCACATTGGGGCATCATATGAGATTTTTGGCAGAGTCTGAGGTGGCTTATTGCCTGGACAGCTTATACTGGGAGAGATGGGATTATTGGACCTGGGGTCAGTATGATCAGATCGGTATGAGGCATAGTTAAAGAGTAAATATCGGTATTCAGTCCAGAATGAGGTAATGGTTCTTGTCAAGGGGAGAAACTCAATGAATGGCTAACTCGGCAGCTGGTTGTAAATTTCTACGCATCGTTTCCGCTGCGGCAGCATTACAAGAATTGGAGCAGAACATGTGTGTGGTATGAGGTGTGTCGTGGACATTAGGTTCGTGGAATTTCGGCTATTATTATCAAAGGATTCTATTATGGTCATGTGAATTATGCATTGCATGGTGTGAATTCAGCAAAGGTATGCAGTCATGTTTTGGTACATCGTGTGGTGATTGATACGGTGATTGTACGTTGGAAGCAGGCCTGGCAGAAGATTTCGGATGTTGGAATTTGGCTCTAAGGCTAATTTGACTAAGCAAAAAGGGGAATCTTCAGATTTAATCGAGCCAGTGTACTGAACTGAGTTATGGTAGAATGGGTAGGTGCACGAGGTGTTAAGTAGTGATTTTAGACAACTCCAGAGCAGTTCTTAGCACGTTCGAGGACGAACGTATCTTTAAGTGGGAGAGAATGTAAGGACCCGACCGGTTGTTTTGAGCTCTAGCACGTCGTTCAGTAGTTTGAGGCCATGAGCAGCTTCACTTCAGGTATTATGACTTGTACGCATGGTCGGGATTGAATTTCGGAAAGTTCAATGTCGGTTTGGAAAGAAAATTCTCATTTCGAAAGCTTTAAGTTGGAAGAATTGTCTAAGATTGGATTTTAGAGTAAACGGCCTCAGAATCAGGATTTGAAGGTTCCAGCAGGTTCATATGACGATTTCGGACCTGGGCATATGTTAGGATCGGGTTTTGGATACACCGGGAGCGTTTCGGCACCTATTGTGGAAGTTAGCATTTTGGAAGAATTCCATAAATTTAGGTTGGAGTGCATTTCAATGTTATCGATGTCCATTTGGAATTTCGATCTGGGAATAGCTCTGTATGGCGATTCCGGTGTTGGGAGCGCGACCGAAAGTGGATTTGGAGGTCCGTAGGTCATTTAGGGGTCATTTGGCGAAAGTTGAAAATTTGGATAATGTTTAGAAGTTTGACCGGAAGTAGACTTTTTGATATCGGGGTCGGAATTTGATTCCGGAAGTTGGAGTAGGTCCGTAATATCAAAGATTACTTGTGTGCAAAATTTGAGGCCAATCGGACGTGATTTTATAGGTTTCGGCATCGAATGTAGAAGTTTGGAATTCTAAAGTTCATTAAGCTTGGAATGGAGTGCAATTCATGAATTCGACGTTGTTTGATGTGATTTGAAGGCTCGACTAAGTTTGTAATGTGTTTTTAGACGTGTTGGTATAATTGGTTGAGGTCCCGAGGGCCTCGGGTGGATTCCGGATGGTTAACAAATCGAGTTTGGACTTGGAAGAAAAGATGAGGCAATTGATATCTGGTGTGATCGCACCTGCGCAATAAGGGCCGCAGGTGCGAGGTCGCAGGTGCGAGGTTGCAGGTGCGAGCCTATGGTAGCAGGTGCGGTTTGGTCGAAGCTGGGCAGTGACCGTAGGTGCGGTTTGGGCGAAGCTGGGCAGTGACCGCAGGTGCGGAGGGTTGTCTACACCTACGAGTTCGTAGATGCAGAGGTGCGCCGCAGGTGCGAGAGTGAGAGAAGAATCTGGGAGAGCAAGTGCGAGGGTATGTCCGCACCTGCGGAGGCGCAGATGCGGAAGGAGGGCGTAGGTGCAGAGTCATGCTAGACAGAGGTAATGCGAAGGTGCGAGGTTTTGGCCACACCTGTGAGACCGCAGATGCGATGAATAGGCCGTAGGTGCGAACGTCGGGACTGGGCAGTGTGTTCTTTAAAAATGAGGGCTTGGCTCATTTTCACCTCATTTTCTCCATGAGAGCCCGTCTTGGAGCAAGTTTGGAGCTCATTCTTCGTCATCAATGCCAAGGTAAGTGATCCCCACTTATTATAAGTTAAATACATGGTTTGTATAAACATGAGGGGAATAACTATGATTTCAAAAATATTAAAATGAGAATTTACTAATTATTGGTGTTGGCTTGCCTGACAGTAGTGTCCGGCGCCATCACGACCTTTCAAGGATTTTTGGGGTGTGAAACAATTATACAACCATGTGGGGGTAAATCTGTGGTGGTCAACTAGTACATGCTTTATAGGAACTGGGTCAATAGATTTTCATGCTTGTACGTTGTTACCGTGTCAAAATTTGTACAAAAATATTGCAAGCCCTAGATAAAAGGGATGACTTGTTCGTAATTGTTTGAAATCTGCGGCCACACAAGCAATTGTGTGGTCCTCAGAAGTTGAGTCTAGGGGTAACTCTAGGAATGCATGGGTCTGCGGCCGCAAGGAAAATTATGCGGACCGTAGAATTTCCATTGCGTCCGCAAAATAGTTGTTTCTCTGTCTTAAGAGAAGTTTGCATATTTGTGATTCATTGTGCGGCCGCAAGAAAAAATGTGCGGTCCGCAGAAAACATGTTGCGGCCGCACATCAACCAATTTTTCTGTAATCAGAGAGTTGGCATATTTTTGGTTTATGAGTTGCAGCCGCAATGAAAAATGTGCAGACCGCACTTCACATCTGCGGCAACAAGAGAGAATTGTGCGGTCCGCAAGGATTAATCTGCGGCTGCAAGGATAAATGTGTGGACCGCAGATCTCTATCCTGCAAGCATATTTTAATTGTGTTCCTCACTGTATCTTCTGGTGTGTCCTTACATAACTCATTGTATGTCTGAAATTGAATTGCAACTAATAATCGCCTTCGCTTGGTACAGAAAATGGTTCGATTTAGAGGCAAAGGCGACACTTCAAAAAAAGGGGTGAACCTTCCAAGGGTCGAGGCAAGAGTGCTTTACCCCTCGGCCTACAAAAGACAATCACACAGAAACCTACAGCCGCCAGAGGGAGAGGTACAAACCTTTCCGAGACCAGATCTTATGTCCCATCTAGGGCAGCATCAGGGGGAAACTCTGCCTCTGTACAAGAGCAGCCGGCTGTTCAGTCAAGGCCGCTAGGGAGGTATCAACTCAGGGATGAGTCGTCCTCATCTCATAGCACTTCCAAATGATCTGAAAGTGCTAGTCAGGCTTCTGAGCCATCCACTACACTTATCCCTGAGGCACCAGATACATCAGTTCAGGACATCCCCAATGATGGCAGAGGGGGAGATGATACAGTTGCCTGCCTTGAAAGGTCGAAGAAGAAAGAGGTATGGGAGGATCGATTTGTCAGCTTGGCCCCCTTCTCCAGCTTCCGTGAATGGTGACCAGTGAGGTCGCTCACTCTTGAGCGACAGTTTCAGTTGAAAGATCTGGAGAGGTATAACCCGGCAGAATTGAGACGGTTTAGAGAACACAAAAGGTGGATGTGGTTTACCCAGTGCGTGGTGGATGCTAAGGAGTACCTTGTCCGGTAATACTACGCCAATGTGGCGCATATCAAGAAAGGGACAAAGGTAACGAAAGTGAGAAACCTCAAAGTACGATTTGATCAGCATACATTGAACACATACTTGGGATTTTATGATGTCAAGCCCACAGAGTACTTAGAGAAGTGTGCACTTGGGGATGCAACTCGTCCTTGGCTAGCTGAGATTCTAGCAGCTCCTGGGACACCACCACCATGGATCACAGTAGGGGTTTCTATTCACAGGAACACTATGAGCTTTGAGGCAAAAGGGTGGCAAACCTTTGTCTGCAACAGACTACACCCGTGCCAAAATGAGACCTATCTTCCAATCCCTCGGGCAGATCTAGTTGCTTCTATCATGGTTGGGTACCCTATCAATGTGGGTGTCGTGATGTTGGCCAACATCTCTGTGATCGCTAGGCAAGCTGACACGTCCTACCCATATCCCAACACTATTATAGAGTATCTCACGGATGCGAGGGTAGAGCCGAGGGACTTTGATACAAAGGTGTAGCCGAAGAAGCCTTTCTCCTGGTACTCATTGATGGATGCACATAACCCTAAGAGAAAGGGTCAGCCATCTACCACCACAGGCCAGTCTGATGAGCCATCGGTGGTAGTTGCAGAGGCAGTTGATGTTCCATCCACTTTGGCCGAGCCTTCATCTAGTGCTGCAACTATGCCTCCACCACCATCTTCAGTTCCCACTGCAGTTCCTGCCACAGGTTCCTCTTCGGCTTTGAAGCCGGTGCCCATCCCTACTGCTCCACCTTTTGTGCTGCGAGTCTCCCAGATATTGGCGAGCCTCAACAACTGGATGCAGACAGCCACTGTAAAGTTGTCTGACCTATCCAGTACTGTTGCAGCATAGTCTTCAGCTCAGGAACCTCAAATTCCCCCAACAGTTGAGGAGACATTGAAGAAGTTCCTTGAGAACCTGAACACTATCATGGCTGCCCTGGTACATCACGGGTCAGTGATCGAAGAGCTGGGCAAAAAAGTCAAGAAAATGAGAAAGTCCTAGGCCAGCAAAAAATTAGTGGACAAGCTCCGGAGACAGGTTACAAAGCTTGTTGCAGCCGGAGATATCCCTTTCGACATGCTGATTAACCCATACCCTTCAGGCCCAGATCCTGTAGCACCATCAGCACCGGTAGCACCAACTGGCTAGTCTGAGGAGCCAAACTCAACTGCCGACACTACCGAGGAAATGTGTCAAATGTTCACCAACCAAGTTACTCCCAGAGTTGAGGATGATGAGATCCAGTTGGAAGAGATTGAGGGTGGTGACATTGCTAGGAACACAGAGATGTCCAAGGAGCCATAGGGAATGTTTTTCACTCTTTCCCTTCCTTTACTCTTATTTTGTTAAGCATTGGGGACAATGCTTATATTTATTCGGATGGGGGGGAGTTTATTTGATCTTATTTGATGATTCTGAGACATTTGGCTTGTAAAAACTTGATACTATTTTCTTCTTCTTTTGTCATTATGTATATATCTTCTCTTTCTCCCTCAATTTATATATTTGTTATGTTTTCGATAGTTTTTGCTTTGTAGCTTCTTTATGTTTGTTTTCTTATTAGTTAGTGTTTAATTTAGTAGCTTCTTTTTAAATTAGTAGCTTCTTTTTGATTTAGTAGCTTCTTTTTATGTTTTAGTATATAATAAGCCTTTGGTTTTTTTAATGCTATGGTTCTTTCCAAAGGTAGTTATTGTGTGAACCGGGTGACTCGTCCCAACGATGGATGGCGTGACAACCTTCTTAAGGGAATGAGTCTGTTTTGTATTTAGGTAATAATAGTAGTAGTAGTAATGAATAAAAAGACCTAATTGAGTCATGCTCGAAGAGTCAATTGTGCTTCATTTGGTACCAATACACTTAACTACGTGCTTATGGTTAAAAATAAGATTTTTGAAAGAAATAGCTCTAGCTAGTGACTTTGTGACTCTTGTGTTGACTTTGGCAACCATCGAGTGGTTTAATTGAACCATAATAATTTTCAAACTTGAATGTGGTCATTGTGGGCCCTCAACTCTGTCCTCTTTAACAATCCAGTTGCTTGAGAGGTGAGTTGCTTTGTTGGTAGTCTAAGTACCCGTGCGAAAGGTCTAAAACTTGCCCCGAATATGTTTCAAGGCGAAATCCTAAGTGTTGCTAGGCTTGAGAAGTGATTGTAGGCTTTCCTTGCTCCGTTTGAGTTTTCTATTGCCTACCAACGATGTCATCCCTTGTCAACCTCTTCGAGCCTTTAGCCTTTCTCATTTGAAAATCATGTTACAAGCCTTTACCCATTCTATTATGACCCTCTCTTGGCACCCGAGCTTTTCTTAACACTCATATGAAACAAATGACTAAAAATGTAAGTTTGGGGGAGAGACGAGGAAATTGAAAAAATTATCAAGGCACAAAAAGAGAAAAAGAAATGATGAGAAGAAAAGGCAAAGAAAAGAACAAAAAAAAGAAAAATGCAACAAAATGAATAAGTTGAAGAGTTGAAGGGATTCAAAGAAAGGCAATAATCCCAAATATGGAGAAATATTAATGTAATGATCAAGAAAGAGTGATGTTAAGTCTCTCTAGTCCCCTAAGGAAAAGAAAGTGCCTCAAGGAATTGGCAAAGTGTGAGCCGAAAAATGAATGATGGAGTGCATAAGGAAGGTGTAACCACTCAACCATATTGTATCCAACCTTAATCCAAAAGCCTTCATTACATCCCGAAAGAAGTCCTATTTGATCTCGAGCCGAGTGAGCTTACATTAGTAGCGATCTACATGAGGGACAAGCCTATGGTACTTGAAGCCGTACTTGCGACATTCTATTGAGAGAGATGAGTGAACCTTTCATAAATCTTTAGATTGAGTGCTAAAATTCTTAAGTGAGCCAGGCAACCGGAAAGTTGAGGAGGAAGACTTTGGAATTCACTATGACCTACATGATTGAGAAAGAGTCCTTGATGAGTAAAGTTAATTTTTGATGCTCAAATGTCACTCTAGAACTATATGTGCACAAATGTTTAACGTGTCGCCTTGTTGATAATACATAAGTAGTATGGGTAATTGTTGGTCCCAACTGATGTTAGACGGCTCACCTTCGACTCGCTGAAATAACCTTTAACTTTTGGAGGTGGGAACCAAATTGTTTGCTTGAGGACAAGCAAAGACTTAAGTTTGGGAGAGTTGATAAGTGGGGATTTTGATTACTTATTAGCGCCTTTTAACTTTTGTTTTAGTCCAAAAGCATTGAATTGTGCTCCCGGAACTAATGAAATTGTATAAAATTACAGGAATACTGTAAGTTGGGCTCCCGAGATGAAATCTGACTAAAAAAAAAGAGCAGTCTAAGCACAAGGCAATAAAAGGGCACAGAAGCACAAAATGTGCAGTCCGCAGAAGGAATTCTGCGGCCGCAGAAGAAATTGTGGACCGCAAATAAAGAAGGAAAACTTAGCATATATTTGTGCAAATTGCGGACCGCACATGAATTGTGCGACCGCAAAACAGGGCTAAGAGTTGAAGATCAGAGAGTGTGCAAAAAAAACCAAATCCAGGAGTCTCTGTGAATTGCGGACCGCGCAAGAATTATGCGGCCGCAGAAGAAGTGCTTTGTGACCGCAGACCTTATTGTGCGCACCGCAGAAGATTGCCTCACGACCGCAATTCAAAAATGTGTGCCGCAGAACTCCACTTCCTGCAAAGATAAAGAAATTTGCAGACCGCACATGGAATTGTGCGGCCGCAGAACCTCTCGAGGGGCATTTTTGTCTGAGATTTTCAGACTTGTATAAATAGAAGAGTTTCACGAAATTAGGTCAAGTTTGAACCTCTGTAAACATTGTAGTTGTTTTTCTTTGTCATTTTTGGAAGTTTGCTTTGTTTTGGTGTAATTTACGATAGATTTAGCTATTTTAATCTTTTATTATGCGTTTAATTAGTCTTTCTTCTTCATTTTCTTTAACCCCAAGTATGAGTAGCTAGATTTTTACTAGGGTTGTGACCCAACTCTAGTATGTAAACCTTATGGGTATTTAATTTAATGCTTGTTCATGATTGAGTGTTTATTATTTAGCTTAGTTCATGTTTTAATTTGAGGAATTAATGGTTGCAAATATTAGTTCATGCTTATTTGACTTAGTCTCTTCTTGGGAAAGAGAGACCTAGTCTAGGATAACATGGCTAACAAGGAACTGGGTTTACCCAATTAAAACGTTCAACCTAGAGATAGTAATAACCCGACTTGAGCTTTTATCAACTATTTTGTGTGATACCCATTTGGTCTTAAGAAAGCCAAACTGGGCAAAATCACTCTCTGGCCGAGAGGTATTCAGTGAGTAATTTAGATTTGATAGCTATAATACACCCCAGTCAACAGAACAAGCATTAAATTTGCAGACCGCACATGGAATTGTGCGGTCGCAGAACCTTTCGAGGGGCATTTTTGTCTGAGATTTTCAGACTTGTATAAATAGAAGAGTTTCACGAAATTAGGTCAAGTTTGAACCTCTGTAAACATTGTAGTTGTTTTTCTTTGTCATTTTTGGAAGTTTGCTTTGTTTTGGTGTAATTTACGATAGATTTAGCTATTTTAATCTTTTATTATGCGTTTAATTAATCTTTCTTCTTCATTTATTTTAACCCCAAGTATGAGTAGCTAGATTTTTACTAGGGTTGTGACCCAACCATAGTGTGTAAACCTTATGGGTATTTAATTTAATGCTTGTTCATGATTGAGTGTTTATTATTTAGCTTAGTTCATGCTTTAATTTGAGGAATTAATGGTTGCAAATATTAGTTCATGCCTATTTGACTTAATCTCTTCTTGAGAAAGTGAGACCTAGTCTAGGATAACTTGGCTAACAAGGAATTGGGTCAATTGAGAGATTGATTTACCCAATTAAAGGGTTCAACCTAGAGTTAGTAATAATCCGACTTGAGCTTTTATCAACTGTTTTGTGTGATACCCATTTGGTCTTGAGAATGCCAAATTGGGCAAAACCACTCTCTGACCGAAAGATATTGAGTGAGTAATTTAGAGTTGATAGCTATAATACACCCCAGTCAACAGAACAAGTATTAAAGTCTTTATCTCATTAGGCAAACACCTAGGTAATGGTAAGAGCCCTAGGCTTTTTATCAATTTGGAAAAACCTCAAAAATAATTATCTCTAGTTTCTTTCTTTATTTGGCAATCAATAGAGTAAAATTAAAAATAGAAAACCAATTTTTTTGTGGGAGTGCAATCTCGATAATTCAATCACACACATTGAAATATATACCCCTAACTCCCATCTTAGCTCCATGTGGATTCGACTCCGACTCCAACTGTTAGTTGAGTTTCTATAATTGCAAACAATCGTTTCATGCTTCTTTTGACATGTGCTTTGGACGCGATAAGAAACCCAATATATTAATGGTCGGCCAATATATTAGTAAGTACTCTAGTTTGGGACGTTCATTTTTTATTTTTTATTTTTGTAGGCATTGAAATTAAGCCTTATGGACTCAGAACCAAATTTATATACACAGAAGAACTGGAACATGAGAAACTGGTTGTCTTATATTTTTTTCACTTTATTCTCTATCATCCTCGTACCATAAGATTATTTTATGCTGGAAATTAGTGGAAATTCAAAATGCCAAGAAATTAAGCTCGAGTTAAGGAGATAAAAGTCATACGGATAAATGGATTTAATAGTTTGACTAACAAATTTATAATACAGTAATTTCATATATGCTTTTGACAATGGAAACTATATTATTTTACAGCGCCACTTTAATAAACAGAAAGACCTAAAAGGTGTGAATTTTTCGGCAAATTGCAAGGTTATCTTGAGATGCTGGAGGGATCGAGATAGGTCAAAACTGAGGGCTCTGCTTTTTCAAACTAAATACTAATTATATTCTTTGGTTTTCTTCTGAATATTTGAATCAATATTGTAACCTAAAAGAATTTGACTCCTAATGTACCCTTTTGTTCAAAGAGAGGAAGAATATGAATAAGTTTTTGTACGTCGCTATTTTTATTATTAGAATGTGAAGATATAGTCATTGCAATATCTATTACTCTTTTTTAAAATTTTCATAATGAATAGAACATCATGAAACAAAAAAAACAATTACTTACTAAATCGATGCTTTTATAATAAAAAACATAACAATATTAATGAGAAACTTGTTACGTGTTAGAACAATACTAGTTAGAAAAATTCAGTTATTTAAAATAAAATCTTGGTGTTTAAATTTTAGAACTGTAGTTCAACGCTGAAAAATAAAGTTTAGACGAAACCTGTTATATTTATATGACTCAAAATGGATTCCCAAAATGTCCACCTTTAAACAGAAAAAACTACATTTAATTTGAAATTAAAAGTTATGAATTCACAATTTAGAACTGTAGCTACATTGAAAAATTAGAATACTGACCAAACTTACAGATCTGGCTGAAAGAGTGCAAGTTTTGAGAAGGAAAAAGTTATTTAATCGTTTCTAAAAACGTCACGTGCTCAAAAATTCCGTGTAGCTCATGAAAAGCACCTTCCACCGAATTGTAGGCTTGTAATTCAGGAGGAAGCAAAAAAATCCCACATAATTTAAGAGTTTTAGTTACAAAATTGGCCAAGTTTAGGAAGGTTACAAGTATTTAGTCAAAAAAGTAAAAAATAAGAAGGTCGCGCACAAATGAATAGTTTGTGCAATTTTTGGGAAAACTCTGTTCCCAAAAATAATACTCTGTAGCAAGATATATATATATATATATATATATATATATATATATATATATATATATATATATATATGGCGGGACTTGCCGAATGTTTTTCAGCTTGTCATGGCGGAGTTGGTTCTATGCCATTTATCGTAGAAATGAAGTGGGATTGTCACTTTTTAGCATGATATTTAGTTTTTATTCAGTATTTTTATTGCTGAGCAAAAATAGCCACTATTCTATTAAAATTAATACGAAAAGATGCTTTTACCCTTTCTTCATGAGTGCTGTGTAAACATTAAGGATATGGTGTCCTTAACATTTACACTGCACACATGAAGTTAAGGACGTCACGTCCTTAACATTTACACTGAACATATGAAGTTAAGGACATGATGTCTTAAAGTTTAACAAAGAAAGGTGCAAATACATAACACTTTGTCCTTAATATTTACACAATATTCATGAAGTTAAGGACACCATGACTTTAATATTTACACAACACTCATAAAATTAAGGATACTATGTCCTTAACATTTACACTGCACACATGAAGTTAAGGACACCATGTCCTTAACATTTACACTGCACATATGAAGTTAAGAACATGAGGTCCTAAAGTTTAATAACAGAAGGTGCAAATACAAGTTAAGGACATTATGTCCTTAACATTTACATTGCACACATGAAGTTAAGGACGTCATGTCCTTAACATTTACACTGCACATATGAAGTTAAGGACATGATGTCCTAAAGTTTAATAACGGAAAGTGCAAATACATGACACTTTGTCCTTAATATTTACACAACATTCATGAATTTAAAGATACCATGTCCTTCATATTAGCACAAGGGTATTTTTGTCTGGACGGATAAAAAATTATTAAGCACTGGCTAAAAATAAATACATTTTAAACAGTTACTAAAAAGTAAAAACATCTCTAATTAGTGGCTAACGTGCACTTCCCCCCATTTAACGCATCTTAGATCAGGAACTCAACGAGGCCTAGAGTGGTGGCCCATTTGATTCGGTCCATTAACTCACTGCCAGGCCTTGTTAGGCAACTTAGCCTATAAATCTATGGTACTGCCAAGTTCGTCCGTAGTAATGGCGCAAGCTAGGCGCTCTTTAACTTTATAATAATTAAAAATAGTTATTGCTTTGAAATTTCAAATTTCATAAATAAAAATCCATAAACTTGTCATGAAATCTTACTTAGTTGGTCCAAGGATTGAATATCTTGTACATTTTCTTAAGAAGCCCATTAGTAGCGAGTGTCTTTCCTTCTTTTTAGGGCTTTTGTTTTTTACTTTTAGCATCTGACAGAAACTATTTATATTTGGTAACAAAAAAAAAATATAAAATTTATATAATTTTTGTATATAAAATACGAAATGTATTATGTATGTATATATAAAAATATATATTTTTCTCTATTATTTTAAGAGCGACCATACAATGTCATTTTCCCTTCTTTCTTTTTTTAGTTACACATTTGTGATTCTGAAAATACTTCGTTCTAAATTTCTAATGCTTTATTTTTCATTTTCTTTTCACTACTTTCATCGAAGCCTCTAAAATTGTGAAGAACGCCGCACTCACGTAAAAGATTCTTAACCTATAAACGATATAAGAATAGATAAATGAGCTCATTTGTTTAGTTACTGGAATCGAATACGTAGGTTTGTAAATAGTTGAAATATAGTTACTGATCATTTTTTCTTAATCTTGGCTGTGAGTTTAAGCACTTTGCTGTCTATGCTAATTTGCTGTCTGCTAAATTAGTTTAAACATTTTCCACGTAAAATATTTTCCTTTATATCAAACAAGCCCTTTAAGTTAGTGAGGACGTCGTCACTATGTGATGAAAATGAACCAATGCAATAAGCCTATCCCATGTATGCTTATGCCGTGAGGTATGTTATGTTTGTTCTTTATTTTCACTCTTATCACTTTAAAAGAGCATTTTGACTAAACTACTTTTATCTTTTTCTTGATGAGTAATTAATGATATTGTTCCTGGAGTAATAAGGTGGACCTAGAAAAAATAATTAATGCTTTTTAAATTTTGTAAACCGACAAATATTTGAAACTATTATAAAATAAAGACAATAAAGTAAAGACAAGTTTAGAGAGAAACTGATATATTATTCAAACTTCAAACTTATGTACATAACGAACTGAATTTTTCTCTATTTATAGAAGAAAGGAAGCTGCTGTGTAAGTTGCTACTGCAAGCTGCTATTGCAAGCTGCTGCTGCAAGCTGCTGTGTAAGCTGTTTGTAAGCTGCTACTTTAAGCTATTGTGCCAGGTATAGATAATCTTCTACCATGAGAAATATTTATCCATAACGGAGTACCGAAAGGGTAAGCTTCTTCAGGAGCCTTATTTCCAATGGAGTACTAAATAGATAAACATATTTACGGCGGAGCCTCATATGGATAAGCTTCTTCAGGAAGCTTATTTACAACGGAGTACTAAATGAACATCCATAATATAATATATTTATAACACTCCCCCTTGGATATTCATTAAAAAATAATGTGCCTCATTAAAACCTTACTAGGAAAAAATCCTGTGAAAAAAAATCCTAGTGAAGGAAAAGGAGTACACATATTTAGTAATATGCATTGCTAGCTGACTTATTAAAAACCTTATAAGGAAAACCCTGTGGAAAAAAATATTAGTTAGGAAAAAAGAGTACATAGCATATTTTACTCCCCCTAATGAAAACCTTGTTTCAAATATTTAAGTCTCCGCATTCCAATCTTGTATACCATCTTCTCAAAAGTTGAAGTTGGTAAAGATTTAGTGAATAAATCTACCGGATTGTCACTTGAACGGAATTGTTACACATCAATGTTACCATTTTTCTGAAGATCGTGTGTGTAGAATAATTTTGGTAAAATGTGCTTCGTTCTATCTCCTTTTATAAATTCCCCCTTCAATTGGGCTATGCATGCATCATTGTCTTCGTATAAAATTGTGGGTCTTTTCTCACATTTCAAATCACATTTTTCTCGAATAAAATAAATTATTGATCTCAACCATATGCATCCCCTACTTGCTTCATGAATAGCTATTATTTCAGCATGATTTGAAGAAGTAGCAATAATAGATTGCTTTGTGGAGCGCCATGATATGACAGTACATGTAAAACGTACCCTGTTTGAGATCAAGCTTTATGGAAATTAGATAAATAACCTACATCCGCATAACCAACAAGATATGCACTATCTTTGTTAGCATAAAACAAACTCATATCAAGAGTTCCCTTTAAATATCGCAATATATGCTTAATCTCGTTCCAATATCTCCGTGTAGGAGAAGAATTATAACTTGCTAGTAAATTAACAGAAAATGCTATGTCAGGCCTTGTAGAATTATCAAGATATATTAGTGCACCAATTGCACTGAAATAGGGTACTTCGGGACCAAGGAGTTCCTCATCCTCTTCTGGAGGTCGAAACAAATCTGTATTCACTTCAAGTGATCGAACAACCATTGGTGTACTCAATGGGTGCGCTTTGTTCATGTAAAAGCGTTTTAAGACCCTTTCTGTATAGGCAGGTTGATGGATAAAGATCCTGTCTGCTAAATGTTCAATCTGCAGACCAAGACAAAGTTTTGTCTTTCCAAGATCTTTCATCTCAAATTCTTTCTTAAGATATTCAATTGCCTTTTGAAGCTCTTCTGGAGTTCCAACAAGATTTATGTCATCAACATAAACAGCAAGTATAACAAATACTGAAGCCATTTTCTTTATAAAAATACATGGACAAATAACAGCATTTATGTAACCCTCTTTCAGCAAATATTCACTAAGGCAATTATAACACATGCGCCCAGATTACTTTAAACCGTACAAAGATCTTTGTAATCTGATTGAGTACATTTTCCGAGATTTTGAATATGCTTCAGGCATTTTAAATCCTTCAGGGATTTTCATGTAAATTTCATTATCAAGTGACCCATACAGATAAGTTGTAACCACATTCATTAGATGTATTTCAAGCCTTTTACGTAAGGCTAAACTGATGAGATATCGAAACGTTATGGCATCCATAACTGGTGAATATGTTTCTTCATAATCGACTCTAGGTCGTTGTGAGAATCCTTGTGCAACAAGGCGAGTCTTGTATCTTTCAACTTTATTTTATCATTCCTTTTTCGCACAAAAACTCATTTATGACCAACTGGCTTTATACCAATGGGTGTTTGGACTACTGGTCCAAAGATCTCTCTTTTAGCAAGTGACTTCAATTCCGATTGAATTGACTCTTGCCATTTTGGCCAATCAGATCTTTGTCGACATTTTTCGACAGATTGGGGTTCAAGATTCTCACTATCTTGCATAATGTTAAGTGCAACATTATATGTAAAAATATTATCCACCACTATTTCAGATCGATTTAAATTAATCCCATCACCAGTAGAACTTATTAAAAGTTCCTCACTCACTTGAGTTTCTGGTTCATTGATTTCTTCAGGAATCTCAGAACTAATCAGATCTTGGGTCTCTTCAGGAGATCCCTTCATAATATCATTTTGATCATTTGTCGATTTTCTTTTTCTAGGATTTCGATCCTTAGAACCCAAAGGTCTACCACGCTTCAGGCGTGCTTTAGGTTCACTAGCTCTCATGCTAGTAGATGGTCCTGCTGGGACATCAATTCGGATAGGCACATTCTCTGCAGGGATATGCGACTTAGTTATCCTTTTCAAATCAGTAAATGCATCTGGCATTTGATTTGCTATATTCTGTAAATGGATAATCTTCCGGACCTCCTGATTATATATAGAGGTACGTGGATCAAAGTGAGATAATGATGAAACTTTTCATAATGTGTGTTTTGATTTCCTTTTTCTCTCCCCCTAATTGTAGGAAATTTATTTCATCAAATCGACAATCTGCAAATCGAGCAGTAAATAAATCTCCCGTCAATGGTTCAAGATAGCGAATAATAGAGGGTGATTCAAACCCAATATATATTCCTAACCTTCTTTGGGGGCCCATCTTACTGCGCTGTGGTGGTGTTACTGGCACATATACGACACATCCAAAAATTCGTAGATGGACAATATTTGGTTCATGACCAAACACTAATTGTGACAAAGAATATTTATTATAATGTGTTGGTCTGAGACGGATAAGTGATGATGCGTGCAAGATAGCATGACCCCAAACAGTAATGGGCAATTTTATTTTCATAAGTAGTGGTCTTGCTATTAATTGCAGTCGTTTAATAAATGACTCTGCAAGGCCATTTTGAGTATGAACATAAGCTACAGGATATTCAACTTTTATCCCAACTGATAGACAGTAATTATCAAAAGCTTGAGATGAGAATTCTCCAGCATTATCAAGGCGAATAGCCTTTATAGGATAATCTGGGAATTGTGCACTTAATCGAATTATTTGGGCTAATAACTTTGCAAACGCCAAGTTGCGAGATGATAGTAGGCACACATGAGACCATCTTGAAGATGCATTTATTAGGACCATAAAATATCTAAACAACCCACTTGGTGGGTGAATAGGTCCACATATATCCCCATGTATACGTTCTAAAAAAGCAGGGGACTCAATGTCAACCTTTATTGGTGATGGTCTAGTAATCATTTTGCCTTGATAACAAGCATCACAAGAAAATTCATCATTTGTAAGAATCTTCAGGTTCTTTAATGGATGCCCACTCGAATTTTCAGTAATTCGTCTCATCATTATTGATCCAGGATGGCCTAAACGGCCATGCCAAAGCACAAAAGTATTTGAATCAGTAACCTTCCGGTTTATGATAGAGTTTGCTTCAATTGTACTAATCTTTAAATAGTATAAGCCAGAAGATAAAGTTGGTAACTTTTCTACAATGCATTTCTGGTCAGAAATATTCTTTGTAATACAAAGATATTCCATGTTCATTTCATCTATTGTCTCAATAGGATATCCATTTCGGCGGATATCTATAAAACTCAACAAGTTTCTTCGGGACTTGGAGGAGAATAATGCATTGTCTATTATAAGTTTTGTTCCCTTAGACAGAAATACGGTAGCTCTTCCGGAGCCTTCAATCAAACTTATATTACCAGAAATTGTTGAAATATTTGCTTTTTCCTTATGCAAATAAGAAAAGTATTTCTGATCTTTGAATATGGCATGAGTTGTTCCACTATCAACTACATAAATATTTTCATGATTGGTCTTTGATCCAAACATAATTTGAGGATTATCCATATTCTTCAAAATGACATAAACAAAATTAATATGATAGTAAACATCATTTTCAAAGTATAACTTTTATTTATGTACAACAATTACATAACTATACTATCTACTACAAACAACAAAAATTAACATATTTACATTTCTACAGATTCACTACCGATCACATGACTTGTTTCTCCTTCTGGGAGTGCAAAATAATTAGCTACATCCAAATGCATGAAGTCTAAATTATCTTCAGAAATAAAATTTACTTCAATATTTTTCTCTGTCTTCTTCAGGGAGGCTTGATACAGCTCAACCAGGTGCTTTGGCGTACGACATGTACGTGACCAGTGCCCTTTTCCTCCACATCTATAGCATGTATTTTCTGGCTTTGCTGCTTGCACCTCTTCATGTTTTTGTTCCTTTATTTTTCACTGCTGGTAGTGAGGGGGGTTCTTTGGTGCATTGTTATTACCACGATTAGAGTTTTCTCCCCGACCACGGCCATGACCACGACTGGAGCCACGTCCTCTTCCACGCTTAGCTTGGTGGAAGTTCATCTTATTCACTTCAGGGAATGAACAAGAACCAGTAGGTCGGCTTTCATAATTTTTCATTAATAGCCCATTTTGTTGCTCGGCTATAAGAAGATGTGAGATAAGTTCAGAATACTTTTTGAATCCCATCTCTCGATATTGCTGCTGCAGGAGCATATTCGAGACATGAAAAGTGGTGAAAGTTTTCTCCAACATATCATGATCAGTAATATTATCACCACATAGTTTCAATGGGAAAATAATTCTAAACATAGCAGAATTATACTCACTGATAAATTTAAAATCTTGTAGCCTTAGATGAGTCCAATCATAACGTGCCTATGGAAGAACGACCATCTTTAGGTGGTCATATCTATCTTTCAAATTATTCCACAGTATGACTAGATCTTTAACAGTTAGATATTCTATTTTCAGGCCCTCATCAAGGTAATGGCGTAGGAATATCATTGCTTTGGCACAGTCTTGGTTTGATGCCTGATTTTTATCTTTGATGGTGTCTGCCAGACCCATCGCATCAAGATGAATTTCGACATCAAGCACCCAAGACATGTAGCTTTTGCCCGATATATCCATAGCTACAAACTCAAGTTTAGAAAGATTTGACATTATTTAGAAAAAGAAAGTTCGTACCTCTGATACTTTTAAAGTATTTTTTCGAGATGGCAGAGTCTCGTGCTGATAACGTGTTATAAAATAAAGACAGTAAAGTAAAGACAAGTATAGAGAGAAACTGATATATTATTCAAACTTCAAACTTATGTACATAATGAACTGAATTCTCCTCTATTTATAGAAGAAAGGAAGTTGATTTGTAAGCTGCTATTGCAAGCTGCTGTGTAAGCTGCTGCTGCAAGCTGCTACTTTAAGCTGTTGTGCCAGATATAGATAATCTTCTACCATGGGAAATATTTATCCATAACGGAGTACCGAAAGGATAAGCTTCTTCAGGAGGCTTATTTCCAATGGAGTACTAAATAGATAAACATATTTACGACGGAACCTCATATGGATAAGCTTTTTCAGAAAGCTTATTTACAACGGAGTACTAAATGAACATCCATAATATAATATATTTATAACAGAAACTAGATTCTTTTGCCTAAAGTAATAAAAAGGACCGGATAAGTGTATTTATATTTCCTTTATTCATTTTATTATTATATTCAAAGTTGTAATTAATTCTCTTCCCAGAAAAGACGTGCTCCCCTATCCACCGCGGAAAATGAGTTAATTCCAAATATAAAAGCCCATAAAGGATACCAAAGTAGAATCTAAAGAGAAAAAAATTCCATAACCATAGACCTTTATTACATTGATACTACTAACTCCACAACAAACATAACTCCAGCCAACGCTGATTAATTAAAATACAATAAAAAAGATAGACTTAAAGCATATTTTAACTCCCAATCTCTCTAGAGGATAGTACAGTAAGAAGAAGGTTTAGAATCCCCGCCGTCGCTATCGCCGTCGCCGGTGGTTTTGACACCGGGCCAATCCTTGCACTGACAGTGTTGTCCTTCTTGGATTCGGTTGTAAACTGAAGGAACATGTCTTCCACAACCACCCCAACTGGTCTTTCCACAAGTCGAACACTTAACCTCGTAACACATGATTATCGTTTTCTCCTCTTTATCTTCAAAATTTATTTGGTTGGTTTATGAAAGAGAAAGAAACGTTGGCTATTGTTATATAGTAGTAAAAACCGTGTTGAAAGTTTGGTGATATATTCAATGTCCGATTGTTTCTTGGCGCTTTTTGTGGGTTGACTGACTTTCGAGACGGCGTCATCTTCAAGGAGTTGAATAACTGTTTGCAGATTTCTGAAAATGCTTTTACTTTATTCAACTGCCAATAAAAGTTTTTTATCTGCCAATTCATATCACCTACCTGCATTTATTATTATTATTATTATTTTGCTTTGATTTTTTTCTCAAAACATTTGTGGCTATCACTTTATCCGTCTCAATTTAGTTGTCCTGTTTCAACCGAGGATCTAACGAAAAATAGATAAAGTTACAAGGTGAGAGTAAGAGCGTATACTCACTATTCTCCCCATATTCTACTTGTGGAAGTACTTATTATTATTTTTTATTATAGTTTAGTTATCGTGTTTCATATGTTTGCAGTTTGGTGGAGGCAAATCCATGTTTGATTTATGTTATGAGTATATTTGTTGGATAAAAGCTACTCCCATAATAGAAATATCCATGAATTTATATATTTTTAAATTTCTAGATTCTAAATCTCAGTGAAATAAATTATTTTGCCTTCCAAAAAGGAAAAAGAATTAATGAAGTGATATAAGTTTTATGTTCGGTGGAAGCTTTAACATATTATAAACTAATGCAAAAATCTAAGAGCCATCTTTCCCTGAATTACGTTAGCAGGCAACCTATTTTGATCGTAGTACAAATTTTATAGATTAGAGAGTTAATGGAATACTTTCTCTATCACTGTATATTTTTAGGAGGCGCTTTTGTCTAATCCCTATCTGCGCTAATACCACAAGTTTGAACCTGTTTGACTGGATACAAAATTTAAGAAAAATTGAAAGACTTTTTAAATTTGTGGTCCTAAACAAGTTAAAAAGGGACCCAAAGTATTTGTGTGGTTATAAAAACATCTCATTAAGGGTAGAATTGAAAGTTTAAGCTAAATTGTTTCCAAATTTAGAAAGGGATCATTCTTTTTGGAACGGACCAAAAAAGAAATAGGTTCACATAAACTGGAACGGAGGGAGTACTATTTATAACATTGTAACTACTATTTCCTCCGTTCCAATTTATGTGAACATGTTTGATTGGGCACGAAGTTTAAGAAAAAATGAAGACTTTTAGAATTTCTGGTCCTAAACAAGTCAAAAAGAGGCTCAGAGTATTTGTGTGGTTATAGAAGGTTCTCATTAAGGATATAATTGTAAGTTTAAGCAAAACTGTTTTCAAATTTAAAAAGGAACCATTCTTTTTTAAACGGACCAAAAAGAAAATAGGTTCACATAAACTGAAACGGAAGGATTACAATTTTTAGTAAGAGTAAATTGGAAGTGGACTAGGTAAGTGCAATGAACGTAGCTTATAAATGCTAGTAATATAAAAAACTGAAGCGCAGTGGAGACAAGAGTTGATTCCGTTTCCATTGACAGAAGTATTGGAGAAATGAAGAGGACTTTTAGATGGTCATGATTACTTATCCATTTCAAATTAGATGAAGTATTTTTATTTTTAGTCTGTTATAAAATAAATAATATATTTTTAAATTTGAAAATAATTCAACTTTAAATTTTTTATTTTATTCATTTTATCCTTAATGAAAAATTTTTATAGTCAAACAAATGACATGGCCCCACAAAGCTTTTACCTCTTGAAATACAAAATCTAGAAAACTAAATCAAAATCTAAGACTCAAATCTTTCTATTGTTGTTTTGGATCCACAATTAAGCCTACGGATCCTTAGGATTGGTATATTCTTTTCTATCCTGTAGTTTAGTTTCCCTGAATCAAGCCAAGTATCACACCTCTTTCTACCCATCCTGTATATTGTCCCCTTTGTTCCGTGTTGAAATAGAACCTTAATTTATTACTTATTTTTTTATTCGATTTTAGATTGTTAGATTTGTTAGTGATTAGATATTAGTATTAGACGAGATTTTACGAAACAATTATTTTTTTATTTCTTTATAGGAGAGGACAAATCTCTTTTTTTCGATGCGAATTTGACACGACATAGGAGAAGCCGCCCTTTATTAAAAATTATTTTTAATAATATATAAGGGGGTTCCAACATATTAATATATAGTGAAGTGTTCCCTCAGATTCAGAACTTTTTTTCAATACTCAGAATCCTTATTAGTTAATAATCCTAGTGATTAGATTTCTATGCTTAGTCTGATAGTAAATAAGATATTCAAATAAATAATTTTCTAGCGAATGACTATTCATCTATTGTATTTTCATGCAAATAGGGGGCAAGAAAACTCTATGGAAAGATGGTGGTTTAATTCGATGTTGTTTAAGAAGGAGTTCGAACGTAGGTGTGGGCTAAATAAATCAATGGGCAGTCTCGGTCCTATTGAAAATACCAATGAAGATCCTCTGATCAAACGGGTGTTATACTGCTATCAATGGGTTTCTAAAAAGCTACTCAAGATCTGCAGGGGAGTGGATATGTATTGTGGCTGATCGATAATAATCTTTAAAGATGTAGCTTGTCAATTGGTTTTTTTTGGCTATTCACAAACTTGTTTTTAGTTTTATGATTATACCTTTTTTTTTACACATGAAATTTTACTTTTACACTTAAAAGATTTGTCTTTTACACATAAGATCTAAAAAGATCATTTTCTTAAATTCAAAATTGTAAAGGGACATAATGTACAAATAGTACGAATGTAATGTATTTGAACTAAGCACAACTTATCCTCTAATGGTATTTATGTTGTTTTTCAATACACTCCAAAAAAATATTAAATTTGCGAAAGTTTTATGTAACAACCCGACCGATCGTTTCGAGCATCTGCACTTCACTCGGTAGTTTGAGGGCAGGAGGAGCTCAGTATGGTGTATTATGACTTGTGTGAATCGTCGATTTTGTTTCAGGTTATTGGGAATCGATTTGGAAGAATGAATTTTATTGTTGAAACTTTAAGTTAGAAGAGTTGACTAAGTTTGACTTTTTAGCATTTGACCTCGGATTGGAGTTTTGATAATTCCGTTAGGTTCGGATGTTGATTTTGGACTCGGGCGTATGCCCGAATTGCAATTGAATATTTCTAGCATGATTCGGCGCTAATTGGTGAAAGTTAAAACTTTGAAAGTTTGAAAAGTTCATAAGTTTGACCGGGAGTTGACTTTGTGGATATCAGATTCGGATTGTGGTTCCGGAAATTGGAATAGCTTCGTTATGTCATTTGAGACTTGTATGCAAAATTTGAGCTCATTTCGAGTTGATTTGATATGTTTCGGCGCGAGTTTTGGAAGTTGAAAGTTCAAAGTTCATTAAATTTTGACTTGAGATGCGATTCGTCATTTCGATGTTGTTATGTGTGGTTTGAGACCTCAAGTAAGTCTGTGTTATGTTATGAGACTTGTTTGTATATTCGGACGGGGTCCCGTGGGGCTCGGGTGAGTTCCAGACGAGGTTTGGATCAATTGGATCATTTTTGGATTAAATTGCTGGTGGTAGGACCTGGTGTGATCGCACCTGCGGCTGTTCTGCGCAGGTGCAATGGTCGCAGAAGCGACAAAGCAGTCGTAGGAGCGGAAGCGAAGTAAGCTGGAACATGGCATTCACATAAGCGGGGAAGTGAACCGCATCTGCGGTAGCGCAAAAGCGAAAATGTGCGCATAAGCGTAGCTTGTGGCGCACCTGCACTTGCGCAGAAGCGGGTCCTGTTGCGCATGTGCGGAAGGATGGAGTCATAGTGTTTTCCGCATGAGCGGTGTTCTGTCGCAAAAGCGACGCTACATAAGCGGCCCTTTTGTTCGAAAATGCGAAATTGCTGGGCAGATTTTATATACTTCGAGGTTTTGGCACTTTTATGATATTTTAAGATTTGGGGCTCGGATTGAGGCAATATTTGAAGTACTTTTTGCCATGTGACTTGGGGTAAGCATTCTTGACTCATTTGTGATTTTATCTTCGCTTTTGGTAATTGGATTGTGTATTTTAAAGAGAAATTGGGGGTTTTAGCCTAAAGTTTCATATAGTGAGTTTTTGAGTTTTGAATATCGATTCAGAGTCGGAATTGAGTGAATCTAGTATGGTTGGACTCAAAATTGAATGGGTTATCGGATTTTGTGAGTTTTGTCGGGTTTTGAGGTGCGGGCTCGGGTTTGACTTATGGTTAATTTTGGGCTTTTGAGTAAAGGTTCAACCTTTATCAATTGGAATTGCTTCCTTAGACTTTATTTGATGTACTTGAGTTGCTTTTGGCTTGTTTGGAGCCGTTCGGAGATCGGTGCGCGCGGTATGGCATTTTTGGAGTATCGTTTGGCTTGCTCGGTATTGGATTTGGCTTGTTCGAGGTAAGTAACACTTCTAAACTTGGATCTGAGGGTATGAACCCTAATTATATGTATTATGTGTTTGGTGTTGAGGTGGCGCACATGCTAGGTGACGGGCGTGTGGGCGTGCACCGTATGAATTGTGACTCGATTATTTTTGCGGTACTGTACTACTGTGTAGTTACCTAATCTTATTTGTATCTATGAAATCTCCACGTGCTAGAGTAATTGAGCTGTGATCCATGTTAGAAACCATGTCTAGGCTATATGCTTATCCTGTTGGGACCCATTTAGGTCATTTTTGATGTTGAGTTATTTGCTTACATTTTAATTATAGACTCAGTCATACGCATTCATATGCATATCATATCTCAGTCTCTGTTACCATTTATTGATACATCACATCATCATTTTGGGCTAATTTTCATAACATTGTGAGCCCGAGAGACTGGAGAGGTTGATGGCTGAGTGAGGCCGAGGGCCTGATGGTGAGGATATTGATGGGATCGGGCTGCACGACGCAACATGTGTTATTGATTTTTGCCATGATTGGCTTGTTATAGCGCTTGGGTTGAAGGAACCCTTTCGGAGTCTGTACACCCCTAGTGAGCGCAGGTACCTACTGAGTGCGAGTGCCAAGTGATTGGGAGGACTGAGTGAATTGATACTCTGAGAGAATGCATATGGTTTTATCACTAAGCTGCATTGCATTCGACCTGCACACTTGACATACATGAATAAAGATGCATTTTCCTCTTGTTGTACAACATTGCGTCATTTATGACTTCACATACATATTGACATATAGGCATAGAGATGTACTTTTCTCATGCCGTTTGGAAATGAAACATTTACATATTGAAAGTTTTTGGGAAAAATCACAGTTTTACAAACGTACTCATATTTTGGTAATTTCGGTAAAAGATTTGGGTTTTCACTAATATACTTGAAAAGCATGCCTATTTTACGGAACTGTAAATGAGATGAGCACTATATCTCTGAGTTACTTCTTTTATCACTTTTATTATGTTGTTATGAACTGTTGTTGGCTATTGGTGTTGGACTTCGACCTTTTTTCCATCTCGTCACTACTTTCAACCTAAGGTTAGGTTTGTTACTTATTGAGTACATGGGGTAGGTTGTACTCATACTATACTTCTGCACCTTGCATGCAGATGTTGGATGTTGATGTTGCTGCACACGGCGGGAGATGGATTTGAAGATGTACTTGCGTTCCGGTCATATATGCCTCTTGATCTTGGTAGCTTTAGAATTTTAATCTGTTCATGTATATTTCAGACAGATGATGTACTTTATTTCATACCAGTTTTATAAATTCTAAATCTTAGAAGCTCATGATTTATACTACTAGTCCTTGAGAAATTCTTGTATAAAGCAGCTGTATTTTCATTTCTTTTCTTAATAAACTCATTTAAATTGGATAGTTTTTAATTGTCTTACCTGACGGGTTGGGTTAGGTTCCATCACGACTAGGTGAATTTTGGGTCATGGCAAGGTGGTATCAGAGATCTAAGTTCATAGGTTCTACAAGTCATGAGCAAGTGCCTAGTAGAGTCTTGCAGATCGGTATGATAACGTCCATACCTATCTTCGAGAGGCTACATGGTATTTAGGATAATTTCTCATCTTTATTTCCTTATCGTGCGAATTGCTTCAGCTTGAAACATAACTCTTTGAATTTCTTTCCACGCATTCGTATGCACATGTGAGTGCTCAGTATCAGCTGTGCATCGATGGCTTGTGATCCCATGGATGAGGTGTGAGATGTATTTTCTGTGTGTTGGTGATGGGCTATTCTGGAGGACATGAGGTCGGGTTATGACTGTAGCTTGAGCACGGGGATTTCGGTTGTGTGAGCATGTGCTTTTGGACTTATATGTCTGGTAGCGTCCATATGAATGAAATTTGTGACTCGATGAATGGCTTGATGGCTATATGATGAGCATGATGTGACTACGGAATGTGTTCAGATGGTTTTATTGTAACGGGAAGAGTTTTCTTAAGATGTAAAAAGGACTACCGGGTGTTTGATTTATGTCTTGATGTGAAGCATAGTCTTGAGTTATGAGTGTATTGAAGGATCTTTCACTTTGCTTAATTGTGGAGCGAATTAGATTCTCATGTCTTGTTGATGAGTTCAGACTCAGGAAGAATAAGTGATTGCATAGTAGTGCGGTTGTGAAAGGATGTAGAGAGATGTCAGTTTGAGGCTAAGCAGGTGGGTTATAACCTGCGGGGTAATCCACGAATGTATGGTCTTTATGATGCTGTGTGGAGACTTTCTTTCTACCAGTGGGTTATATTTATGTGATTTGAGTTCGGGTTGTTGAGAAAGTTGACCTGACCATCACGAGAGTGAATGTGAGATTTGCAGATGATTTGAGGTATTAGATGGTTTGTGTTACATGAGCTTATGAAAGATTGAGTTGAACTTCGGTGTGGGATTATGGCAGCAATAGAGTATGGGTATTTTGATTTATCGAGTGTTTTGTTCTATGGCTTTGAGCCAAGTGGGGGAGTATGCTATCGATGATTTGATTGCGTGGTTATGTGTTGTACTGATTTTGGTTTGAGGCATACTTGTGAATCCGATATGACTTGCATAGGTTGAGATCGAGGATGACTCGAGTAAAGAAATTTTTGGATACGAGTTATATTACACTTTATAGGTATATGAAAACCATGGAATGATTTGAGTTGTTATTCGTGATGGATGTAGTGTGCACGGTGTATGCATTTATTCGGTTGCGTTAAGGCAGGGTTACTTCTTTAGGTGTTGTTGTGCTAGTGGGGCACAGGTCATTCGGCCCGTTTGGGCGGTGCAATTGAGATTTGAGAAGAGTGGATGACTCTCGAGAAGGTTCTAATGGATTCAAGATTTATATGTGGAAATTGAGAATTTTTCGGACTTGCATATGGTTAGAATCTGAGATTTGCATCGGATGGTGCCTGAGAAGAGTGTACATTTCAGAAGGCGCACTGTGTTTTGGCTAACGAATGCTTCATTGGTATTGCAGTACTCGCATGGTTGTTCTATTGTTGATATTCAGATTTTTGCTATGTGGCACAGAAGAATCATAAAAGTATTCCTCGTGGGATGATCGTGTATGAGAGATGTGTTAGACATTCGGGCGGTGGAGTTGGGAGAAGATATGGTGATTCGTGCGTTTTATGAATTTGGAGACTAGGAGTTCTCAGAAGCAGATTTTTTCGTGGTTGTGGACTGTGAAGTTGTGGCCAAAGCCAGCCAGATGATAGTATGTGCTATGATTTAGTCATTGTAGACATTCAGAGGGTTATTTATCTATTTGTGGATGACCAAAGTTGATTTGGGGTCCATTGGTAGACCCAACGAGGATGTGTATTCTATACCGGGTCGGATTGGTTGACTCTGTACTGTTATTGTTGAGTGATGTTCCATTTGGCCAGGCTTGAGCGTATTCGTGTTCTGATATGTTCTATGAGTTACCCTTCTATGCCACGAGGGATTTTGATTTTTTGGTTATAAGCACACCTGGTGCGGTTTTATTTGGGTCTTTTAGCGGGATTTGAGCGAGATGGTTATTGGGGTGTCGAATGGTTGATTGCGCCTTGGTTATGTTCTCTCCGGACTGTGGTATATTTTGATATTTGCTTCTCCATAGTTATGGCCATACACTTATGGTATTTGATGTCGAATTGTGTATAGTTGTTGATTTTGAGAATGGTGGCTTGAGGTATTCCATATGGACCCGTGTATGGATGGGGTCACGCATTGCAGCTGGGTTATGTCGGGATATGATCCTTTGTGTTAGATTCGTGTGTCTTGGTTCTACTATGTAAGATGGGTTTGTAACATTGCGGTTGTGGTGGTACTTGTTGAGCTTGTGGGACGGTTCTCTCATTGGAGTCATTTTCTATGTTTGAGTACATTTGAATTATTGCGTATTGGTGCACAGATTGCACGGTTTGTGGCTCTGGGTAGTATTGGTGTGGCATGTCAGTAGAGTAGCTTGTATTTGATAAGGTGAGGTCGTTGGACCTAGAATGGGTGCTATCAGATCTGATTGCAGTATATTTGGAAGGATAATGTTACTGATCCGCTTAGAAATTGGCTATAGTTCTTGTCGAAGGAGAGGGAGCTCTATGGCTTGTTGATCTGATAAGTGGTTATGAGTTTCTGCGTGTTTCTTCCATCATTGGCAGTGTACGAAGGTTTTAGAATGAGGTTTTGTTTGGTACGAGGTTTATTATCGGTACCGGATTTGCTTCGAGCAGTTATTATGGTCAGAATTATTGCTATGAGTATTTGAATTATGTGGTATATCATGTGATTGCATCTTGGGTTATGGTTATGGCTTAATACAGCCTGTTCACCCTTATATAATGTATAGATACGAGATTCAGATCTTATGAAAATTCCGGATGTTGGGAATTGGATTCTGTGGTTTATGGGCTAAGGTTAAAGTGATTTTCTTAAGTTATGTTGCGTTTTCAGGCCTATATGTAATAGGGGGACATGGGATCACCCCCGGGTACGTGCGTGGTAAGGTTACATGGTGGTTTGATGGCTTTAGAATGACTCTCGGCACGTTTGAGGACAAACGTATGTTTAAGTGGGGGAGAATATAACGACCCGACCGATCGTTTTGATCATCTGTACTTCACTCAGAAGGGCAGGAGTAGCTTCGTATGATGTATTATAACTTGTGTGAATCGTCGATTTTGGTTTCAAGTTATTCGGAATCGATTTGGAAGAATGAATTTCATTATTGAAGCTTTAAGTTAGAAGAGTTGACCAAGTTTGACTTTTTAGCATTTGAACTCGGATTGAAATTTTGATAGTTCAGTTAGGTCCGGATGGTGATTTTGGACTCGGGCGTATGCCCGGATTTGCAATTAGATATTTCTAGCAGGATTCAGCGCTAATTGGCGAAAGTTAAAAATTTAAAAGTTTGGAAAGTTCATAAGTTTGACTGAGAGTTGACTTTGTGAATATCAAATTCGGATTGTGGTTCCGAGAATTGGAATAGGTTCGTTATGTCATTTGAGACTTGTATGCAAAATTTGAGTTCATTTCGAGTTGATTTGATATGTTTCGACGCGAGTTTTGCAAGTTGAAAGTTCAAAGTTCATTAAATTTTAATTTGAGGTGTGATTCGTCATTTTGATATTGTTATATGTGGTTTGAGACCTTGAGTAAGTCTGTGTTATATTATGGGACTTGTTTATATATTCGGATAGGGTCCCGAGGGGCTCGGGTGAGTTCCGGACGAGGTTCGGATCAATTGGATCATTTTTGGCTAAAATTATTGGTGGCAGGACTTGGTGTGATCGCACGTGCGACTGGTTTGCGCAGGTGCGATGGTCACAGAAGCGATAAATGAGTCACAGGAGCGGAAGCGATGTAAGCTGAAACAGGGCATCCACAGAAGCGGGGAAGTGGACCACATCTGCGGCAACGCAGAAATGGTAAGATTGATCGCAAAAGCGAGAATGTGCGCAGGAGCGTAGCTTGTGGCGCACCTGCGCTTGTGCAGAAGCGGGTCCTATTGCGCAAGTGCGGAAGGGTGGAGTCCCAGTGTTTTCTGCAGGAGTGGAGTTTTGTCGCAAAAGCAGCCCTTTTGTTCGCAAATGTGAGATTGCCGGGCAGATTCTATATACTTCGAGGTTTTGGCTCTTTTATGATATTTTGAGATTTGAGGCTCGGATTGAGGCAATTTTTGAAGTAATTTTCACTATATGACTTGGGGTATGCATTCTTGACTCACTTGTGATTATATTTCGTGATTTTATCTCTGTTTTTGGTAATTGGATTATGGATTTTAAAGAGAAATTGGGGGTTTTAGCCTAAAGTTTCATATAGTGAGTTTTTGAGTTTTGAATATCGATTCGGAGTCGGATTTGAGTGAAACTAGTATGGTTGGACTCGAAATCGAATGGGTTGTCGGATTTTGTGAGTTTTATTGGGTACCGAGGTGCGGGACTGGGTTTGATTTATGGTTGATTTTGGGCTTTTGAGTAAAAGTTCGACCTTTATCAATTGGAATTACTTCATTAGACTTTATTTGATGTATTTGAGTTGCTCCTGGCTAATTTTGAGTCGTTCGAAGGTCGGTACGTGCGATATGGCATATTTGGAGCATCGATTGGCTTGCTCGGTATTAGATTTGGCTTGTTCGAGATAAGTGACACTTTTAAACTTGGAGCCGAGGGTGTGAACCCTGATTATACGTGTTATGTTTTTGGTGTTGAGGTGGCACACATGCTAGGTGACGGGCGTGTGGGCGTACACCGTGTAAATTGTGACTCGGTTATTTCTATGGTACTGTGTAGTTAACTAATCTTATTTGTATGTATGAAATCTCTACGTGCTAGAGTAATTGAGCTGTGATCCATGTTAGAAATCATGTCTAGGCTATATGCTTATCCTGTTGGGACCCACTGAGGTCATTTATGCTATTGAGTTATTTGCTTACATTGCAATTAAATACTTAGTCATACACATTCATATGCATATCATATCTCAGTCTCTGTTACCATTTATTGATACATCACATCATCATTTTAGGCTGATTTTTATGACCTTGTGAGCCCGAGAGATTGGAGAGATTGATGACTGAGTGAGGCCGAGGGCCTGATGGTGAAAATATTGATGGGATCGAGCTGCACGCCGCAACATGTATTATTGATCTATGATGGGATCGGGCTGCACGCTGCTACATATTTTATTGATTTATGCCATGATTGGCTTGTTATAGCGCTTGGGCTGAAGAAGCCCCTCCGGAGTCTGTTCACCCCTAGTGAGCACATGTACCTTCTGAGTGCGAGTGCCGAGTGCGAGTGACGAGTGATTGGGAGGACTGAGTGACTGTGAGGACTGAGTGAATTGAT
Source organism: Nicotiana tomentosiformis (assembly GCF_000390325.3). Classification (NCBI taxonomy): domain Eukaryota; kingdom Viridiplantae; phylum Streptophyta; class Magnoliopsida; order Solanales; family Solanaceae; genus Nicotiana; species Nicotiana tomentosiformis. The sequence goes on along the minus strand of NC_090815.1, from coordinate 112,033,801 downwards.
ACTTTGAGAGTATGCATATGATTTTATCACTAAGTTGCATTGCATTCGACATGCACACTTGACATACAGACATATAAATGCATTTTCTTCATGTTGTACGACATTGCGTCCTTTATGACTTCACATACACATTGACATGTAGGCATAGAGATGTACTTTCCTCATGCCATTTGAAAATAAAACATTTACCTGTTGAAAATATTTGGAAAAAATCACAGTTTTACAAACGTACTCATATTTTGGTGATTTCGGTAAAAGATTTGGGTTTTTACTGATATAACTGAAAAGCATGCCTATTTTACGGAACTGTGAATGAGCTGAGCACTATATCTCTGAGTTACTTCTTTTATCACTTTTATTATGTTGTTATGAATTGTTGTTGGCTATTGATGATGGACTCCGAACTTTGTTTTATCTCGTCACTACTTTCAACCTAAGGTTAGGTTTGTTACTTATTGAATACATGGGGTCGGTTGTACTCATACTACAGTTCTGCACCTTGCGTGCAGATGTTGGATGCTGATGTTGCTGCACACGGCGAGAGCTGGATTTGAAGATGTATTTGCGTTCCGGTCATAACTGCCTCTTGATCTTGGTAGCTTTAGAATTTTACTTTGTTCATGAATATTTCAGACAGATTATGTACTTTATTTCATATCAATTTTGTAAATTCTAAATCTTAGAAGCTCATGATTTGTACTACCAGTCCTTGGGAAATTATTGTATAAAGCAGTTGTATTTTTATTTCTTTTCTTAATAAATCTCATTTAAATTGGATAGTTGTTAATTGGCTTATCTAACGGATTATGTTAGGTGCCATCACGACTAGGTGGATTTTGGATCATGACAAGGTGGTATCAAAGCTGTAGGTTCATAGGTTCTAGGTGGCTTGCTAATCATATGGCTTGCTAATCAAATGATCGTACACTATCTCTCTAGTTTGCCACTTCCCAAAATCACATTTAGGACACAGACATTTTATTATATCTCCTATAGAAGCATTCTTAAATGCAAAATTTAGAAATTGATTCAAATCAAGTAAATACTTTGTTGTATTTCCAATACAAGATTTATCCATTGGAAGGTATTGATATATAACCTTTCAAAAGTCAAACTGATCCACAATCAGACTAGTATGCCACCGATAAGGATTTCTCTGAGCAAGAGTGTTTACTGTAACCTACAAGATTTTCAATAAAAAGGATGATTTAGTAACCTATCAACGCTATAACATTAAAAATATTTTGTAAGATAAAATAAAATGGCACAATAAAATAATTTGTTAAAGAATGGAAAACATAAAGTTACCGTGATATATATAACTTTGAAGTTCAGAATGTCTCAAGAAAGTATCTTTTGTTACACAAACAGTATATCTTCTTTTGCAATTATACCTTTCCTACTCATGCAGAGATGCAAATGGCAGAAGAAAAATACCGTTGGAAGAAAAATCACAAATGGCATGGGTCTTGCCACTACCCTCACAAATGTAGCCAATATTGCAAGCACTGGTTTGGAGCTAAGTATGGAATTTGTAAGAAATACCAATGGGGGACACAAACATCATCACTGGGCAAAATATGCTTGCTACTGGTATTCTCCTTGCCATTAATTAATCATGAGTAATTAACTTCAGAGTATAAACTATTAACTTGGAATGCTATATGTATAAATAAATGCAGACTAGCAGTAGATGTGAATTGTGTGAGTGTGTATGTGAAAATATAATAAGTTTTATGAGCTGAGAATTTGACACAGAAAATTAAAAAAAGCTGAGAACAAAAATTGAAGCTTCAAAATAAAGAAGTGGTAATAAGGCTGAGAATTCGTGGTAGTTCATAAACCCATTCTTTACTCATAGCACCAAATGATTTATATATCATATTTCAACTCTACAAATATCAAATAATTTCGGCAGCATAGTTCTAATTCCTCAGTTATTAAGTAGAATTCTGTAGATGCACCATAAAGCCAGATGCAGTGTAGAAATCACAAGAGACTGAAATAACTGCAATTAATATTTACGTGTCTACATACTCAAGCAGGTATAAAATCAAAATAATATTGTTTGGAGCGCTATAAGGGTGCACAAACTTTACTGAGAAGAAGATTATCTTGCCAGTAACTAAATGAAATTTTCAAAACATCAACAAAGCTTATTGACAATCAAACAGGTAGAATTCTAAATCCCAAAATAACACATTTCGAAAACTGCATACTTGTAAATATCACCAACCAAATCGCAACTCCAGAAAAATAGTTTTCAAACACATAAAGCACATCTACAACAAAACCAATTTGAATCTGGAAAGAAAAAAAATTAATATTCAACACTACGAAGAAAACTAAAAATCTGTTTATACTTTAGTTGTACTCTTTGAACAGTCCTAAAATAGTACCTTGATATTGATTCTAACACAACGCAGAGCAAAAAGAGGAAAAATAGCCAGTGATAATTGCGTCTTCTCTGAAGGTCCCCAAGAGTTCTAAAATACACATGCAAAAGGAGGTATTTTAATTAAGACATGCAGAAGGAGAAAGAGAACTTACATCTCAATTTCAACAAAGAGTGTTATATCCTTCTTCAAAATACACCGATTCTATTAAATTTCTGCTACTTTCTGTTGAGAATCGAAATACATCGAGATGAAAGAAAGAAAAAAAATCAGCAAAGAAAAAACACAAATTAATAGAGAAAATAAATATAAAATCCACATGCAAGAAGAAAGAAAAATAGAAAAGAAAAATCAAAGAATGGGGAAGAGGAATTACCAAAGATCTGAAGTTTGATTGTAGAAAACTATTTCACATGTTCTCCTTTACAAATCTCTTTCATTTGTATCTGTAAAATGCGCAATTTTTTTTAATTTAAAGCGGAAAATGAGCGAGGGGGAGAGAGAAGGGTAGCTGAAAATGAGAAAGGGGTTTGGAAAAAAAAGAGAGGGAAAAGATTAAAAAATGAAGGAAAAATTAGGGTTAGTGGGCGCTATTTTTTTTTAAGGGTGGTGGAGGTTATTGACCGCCGTAAATATAATATATTTGCGGTGGTGAATAAACCCTCACAATTTGATATAGATTGCGGAGATTATAGTAACCGCCGAAATAAAACCTCCACAAATTTAGTATTTTTTTGTAGTGATAATCAATTCTTACTATGTCTTTGCATTTCCTACCTCCCTATGTATAGAAACAATCACAAAAATAATTTTAAGCAATGATGTTAATTATATCCATATTGCCCATGTTAAGAAAGAATGATTCTTTTCACTATCAAAACATGTTACCGATAATGAAATTGGAGATAAAGCTAGGATATTATGAAACATGTAATTCTTTCTAAGATCACCCTTTTGCAAATAATATTGCTTATTCATCTTTCTACCAAAAACAAAAAGAAAAGGAAAAAAGTGTCTTTCCTCAGTTAGAGCAATTGAGATTTTTACCTATCTATATTACATATGAAATTTATTTACCCTCCCTAATAGTATTTTAACTTAATTATAAGGTCATATATAATTTACTAATTATATACAAATTAGTTTTAAATGAGTATTACTTGATTGTAGCTTTTTAATTTAGTAAATCCATTTAAACCCTCACAATACTTTTCTTACCCAGTCAAACCCCAATCACACTTCTTTCTAAAGTCTCTTTCTCTCTTTGAAATCAACCCTCTTTCTACATTGATTCTACAAGGTTTGTTCTTCTAGAGCTCATAATTTTCTCTAACAATTGCGAAGAAAGGGATTAATTTTTCCATGACTGGAGTTTGGAGCTTTCTGGACTTCCCATTTTCTTGTTGGCGTTCCGATGGTGGGCTAGCATCAGATGTATATTAATTATTTGGATCGATTATTCAAATTGAAATTGTCAATCAATAAATTTTGAAGGTGTTTGACTCTCCACCATTGACAGCCAGAGTGTCGTATACACTACCGAGGGACTTGCGGCATGATCCATAGATGCATCTATCTTGCCGAGGCATTCGGCCCGCTCCACAAGAAAGGAGGACATTTTCTTATGTACCTCCAGGAGGAGAGTATATTTATTATATGATAAATTCGGGAGGAAGAACAATTTCTTTTAGCAATTAACTAATTTAAACAGAAAATCAAGTATATGAGATTTCCATCCTTTAATATCTTTATCTGACAATTCACAATATACTCATATATATCAATTAATATTAATTAAACAAAGAATACAATGTACACAAGTAATTCATGCTTTGATTCCTAGGGGGTAATTTCCCGTGCGTACGTAGCCCCCACAGTTAGCAACAATTATTCAATTTAATCCCTAGGGGGTAATTTCCCCCTCACAAGATTAGACAAGAGACTTATATCGTCTCAAAGTCCACTCCCCGATTACCACGTCGCGTTGAGTTCTTGATTCGACGCCTTCGAAACTTTGAATTCGAATTCGAATTTTCAAAAAATATTTTTTTTGTTTGAATCTGCTGTTATTGAAAATGATTGGGAATATTCTATGGAGCTTATATCTCGATTTTGAGGGTATTTGGTGAAGTTTAGAATTAATTTTAGTTAGATTTTCAGATTGAAATTCGTCGAAGAAGAAGAAGAAGAAGAAGAAGAAGAAGAAGAAGAAGAAGAAGACAACGACATGACATACAATATGCATATAAAATTGTATTAAAGTTTTATAATAGTTGTATAAAAATTGTATAAAAACTGTATTTGGTTGTATTTATTTGTAGTTTTTTTTAATATTATATGAAAGTTGAAAATTAGTTGTATATTGTATGAGTCACTATATGAAATTTATATTTAAGTTATAAATATTATTCCATCTTTTTACATAAAGTTGTTCCTCTATATTATCAAAAATATTCGCCCCATTAGTGTTTTCACCTTACAAGGTTCCAAAGATATACCAATTTGGGATCTTACTTCTAATGGCTCCTTCTCTACCAAAATAGTCTATCTAACTCTTCTCTCCGCTAACTCTCTCTAACTATAAGTTCCACTGGATCTGAAAATTAAATACTCTTAATAAAGTTAAGTTTTTCTTTTGGCAATGCTCCCATAACCACCTACCTACTTAATACTATCTTAATCATATAGGCTTGGATATTGATACGGTTTGTTCAGTATGTAAAGGAATCGAAAAGACCATAATCCATATACTCTTCGAGTGCCTAGTAGCACAAATCTTTTGGAAAGAAATAATCCCATAGAACAATACTCTAGACCTACCTATTAATATGGACCACTTAAACCTGACTTGGAATGAATTCTTCCCTTTCGCCGTCTGGCACCTTTGGCTCAATAGGAATAACAACTACTACAATAACCTTTGTAACCTACTCACCTTTAACTTTGTTATCATGCAATACATGGAATACAAATACTCCACTAACTCACCAAACCTAAATCACACCATCACCCACATAACTCACTACAAAAAAATAGTCTATATACGGAGGTTATTTTTATGTTTTGCGGCGGTTAGCAACCCCTATTAATTGATATTGCGGCAGTCTTCAAAACCCAAGTTGTAAGGTTCGCCACTGTCATTTTGAGATAGTTTTTTATAGCCCGCCATAACCATTTAACGGAGGTTATTTGCCGGCGGTTTAACTCCACAAATTAACATATTAATCAATTTAGCAACATATAAAAAATATACAATGGCGGTTGAAAACTCCGCTACATAATTATTTTGCGGCGGTTTTAACATCCTCAATATATCTTAGAAATATAGCAAATTCTATTTCGCATCAACATTAACCCCTTCAATTTGTTTATTTAGTGGCAGTTTTAACTTCCTCTATTAATTGAAGACCTTTTTTTAGGCAATTATGGGGTTACCTGTTTGTTTAATACGATATTTCAATTATATTAATAAATTTTATGAGGCATTAACATAATACTAAAAATGCATAAATGTTAAGTAACAACCACATTATAAAATCATAAGCAGTTGACATAAAGTATTGTCATTAATCTCAAAAACTAAACTTTGCAATTGCAATATCATACTCCATTCCTCATTTTCATTTAACCACACTGACTATCATAAGTGCATGCATTCTTTTCTCATTCCTAATTTTCAGTTTTCAACATATCATCCTTGAAAATCGAAAAGAACCCATGAGGAGAGCGGTGGACGACACAACAGTAAATATTAATGGAGTACTAAATTAGATCTTCAAAGGTTAACTAGACAAAAAGGGATCCTCAAATCCTCGATCGGCAATGATATTTGTTTTCTCTAATAGATAAAACATCTAGTTCAACCATTCAATTACAGTATCATATTTAATCATCTAATACTTTTGCAGGGAAACTCAATGATTTTCATTAAGATTACTATCACCAGATGATCTTCTTAAGCCCATAGGTGAAATGGACCCTCTGACTGCATCATTTGGCTGCAAAGAAATAAAAAGCATTAATATTTTTTTGTTTTTCAAATTAAAAAACTGCATATAGCTAGATTTTGTTTACCGATATAGGAGGAAGAGAAACAAAGATTCCAGAAAATTGTTCAGGTATTGTCCCTTCTTTCATAATCATATATGCTTTGAAAGCATTCATCATTGGGTGGTGTGCAGTCATCATTTGAGCATAGTTCTCTTGGCTTTGATTGCCAGCATTCAAAATCTGATTGTATTTCTCTTCGCATTGGGACGGACATGAACCATTATCATAACTGGAAGTATTTATACCTCCAAAATGATGTCTTGTTTGTCTAAAAACTTTACTTGCGATAGCTCTTAACCTCAAGCACCTTACCCTTCCAGAATGCTCTTTTCCTAACACCTTACCAAGGACATTATTTGGTGAAACTTCAGACTCATCTGTGGCGCTTTGACTTACAATTAGCTCAATTTTTTTCCTAAATATAATATACAAAAATTCACTATCATAACATCAATTAGTAATTAACAACTGTAACGACCCGACCGGTCATTTTGAGTATTTACACTTCGCTCGGTTGTTTGAGAAAATGAGTAGCTTCGTATGATATATTATGACTTATGTGAGTCATCGGTTTTGGTTTTCAGGTTATTCGAAATTGATTTGAAAGAATGATTCTCAGCTAGAAACTTTAAATTCGAAAGAGTTGACCAAGTTTGACTTTTAGCATTTGACCTCGGATTGGAATTTTGATGGTTCTGTTAGCTCAGTTGGATCAATTTGGACTTAGGAGCGCGTCCGGATTGTGATTTGGAGGTCCATGGTTGAATTTGGCTCGAAATGGCGAAAGCTGAAATTTTGGAAAGTTTGATCGGGAGTGGACTTTTTGATATCGGGGTCGGATTCTGATTCCAAAAGTTGGAGCAGGTCCGTACTGTCGAATGTGACTTGTGTGCAAAATTTGATGTCAATCGGACATGATTTGATAGGTTTCGACATCAGTTATGGAAGTTTGAAGTTCAAAGTTCATAGATTTCGATTTGAGGTGTGATTCGTCGTTTTGATATTGTTATGTGTATTTTGAGGCCTCGAGTAGGTCCGTATTGTGTTATGAAACTTTTTGGTATGTTTGGACGGGGTCCCGAATGGCTCGGGTGAGTTTCGGACGAGGTTCAAATCGATTTCATTGCATATTGCATTGTTGAAGGCTGCTGGTTCTGCTATTTTCGCACCTACAGAAATGGGCTCGCAGGTGCAATGGTCGCAGGTGCGGCAAAGGTGTCGCAGATGCGAGATGAGAGCTGGATGAGGAGGCCGCAGAAGCGGAAGCCAGGGCGCATATGCGCATATGCAGAAGCGGCCAATGCACGCAGAAGCGCGACCGCATGTGCGGTCCTAGGCATCGCAGAAGCGATCATGGCTGGCCAAGCTGTTCGCGCAGAGGCGAGATTGTTCCTGCAGAAGCGGGGGTCGCAGATGTGACCTCTTGTCCGTAGGTGTGGATTGACTGGACATAACCCTTTAAGTTCGAGGGTTCACGATTTTCACCCATTTTTGGATTTTGGAGCACGGTTTAGACTACTTTTGGAGTAATTTTCATCACAAGGATTGGGGTAAGTGTTATACACTTGGTTTTGATCTTATTCCATGAATCTATCTTTGTTTTTGGTGATTGGATTGTGAAATTTAAAAAAGAAATTGGGGGTTTTGGCCTAAAGTTTCATAATATAACTTTCTGAGTTTTGAACATCGAATTGGAGTTGGATTTGAGTAAAACTAGCATGGTTGGACTCGTAATTGAATGGGTTATCGGATTTTGTGATTTTTGTTGGGTTCTGAGGCACGGGCCCAGGTGTGAATTTTGGCCGGTTTTGGGTTTTGATTAAGGATTCAATCTTTATTATTTGAAATTATTTCCTTGGGCTTTATTTGATATATTTGAATTGCTTTTAGCTAGTTTTGAGTTGTTCGAAGGTCGCTACGTGCGTGATAGCATCTTTGGAGCACCGCTTGGCTTGCTCGGCATTGGTATTGGCTTGTTCGAGGTAAGTAACTCTTCTAATCTTAGTGCCGAGGGTATGAAACTCCGAAATACGTGTTATGTGATTGGTATTTAGGTGATGCACATGCTAGGTGACGGGCGTGTGGGCGTGCACCATATGAGTTGGGACTTTGTTATTTCTTTGGCACTGTATAATGGTCTTACTTTGTTGATATCCGTGTTTTTACCATGTGATAAAGTAGTTAAGCTGTCAATCATGATAGATATCATGTTTAGGCATTATGCCGATATTGTTTGGACCCATAGTGATCGTTTATTGCTGTCATCTCACTGATTTCATTGATATTTCATACTCAGTCATATTCATGCATTCATATCATATCTCAGTCTCAGTTATTTATTGATATATCATATCATTATTGTCGGGCTAGTTTTATGACATTGTGAGCCCGTGAGTGAGACTGGAGAGATTGATGACTGAGTGAGGCCAAGGGCCTGTTTGTGAGGATGTTGTCACTATAGCACGTGAGTTGTCCGTGCGATTCCAGATATTGATATTATAGCACGTGAGTTATCCGTGCGGCATGTGAGTTTTTCGTGCGATTCCAGATATTGATATTATGGTACGTAAATTATCCGTGCAGCACATGAGTTGTCCGTGCAGCACGTCAGTTGTCCGTGCGGTTTATAGCGCTTGGGCTGAAAGAGCCCCTCTGGAGCGCGGTTGATATTATTGAGGGATGGATCTTCCCTGGACATGGATCTTGTCCGAAGCATTATATACCTGGAGATGGATCTTCTCCACGAGTCGTATTAGCCTTCCTCTTTACTGAGTGACTGATGGTCAGTGATGTATATATTCCAGGATGGATCTTCCCTAGGCCGTATGGGCCATATATAGAACCGAGTGTGAGCATGATGAGCGGAAAGTGTGAGACAGTGAGATTGAGTACTCTGAGAGTGTGAGTACATGATTCATCTCTGAGATACATGGTATTGGCATGCACACATGACATACAGGCATATAGATGCATTTTTCCTCATGTTGTACTGTATCACGTCATTCATGACTTTTTACACACATTGATATGAGGGCATAGAGAGGTATTTCACACTTGCTATCTGAAAAGAAAGTGAAACATCTTATTTATCGTGGAAAGGATATTTGAAAAAATTACAGTTTTCAAACTTACTCGTATTTTTGGCTTTTTCGATAAAAGATTTGGATTTTCACTGAGATAATTGAAAAGAAATGCCTATTTTTCTGGAACTGTGAACGAAAAGAGCCTTTTATTTCTGAGATACTCTTTTGTTACTTGTACTATGCTATTATGAACTGTTATGGAATATTGGTGTTGGACCCGACTTTGTGTTAGCTCATTACTACTTTCAACCTAAGGTTAGTTTTATTACTTATTGTCACGACCCAAAATCCAACTAGTCGTAATGGAACCTAACCCAACCCGCTAGGTAAGCCAGTTAACCACTAACCAATTCCAATAACAATCAGTAAAGCAATTAAGTAAAGAAATTATCTGAATCTGATACATTTTCCAAGAACTGGTAGTACAAATCATGAGCTTCTAAGAATAGAATTTACAAAGCTGAAATGAAATAAATACATCGTCTATTTGAAAAGTACATAAACAGAGTTTCATAGACCTAAAGCTACCACGAACACGGGGTAGCTACAACCGGGACACAAGTACATCTTCAATCCAGCTCCCATCGAACACAACAACATCAGCAACCAACATCAGCACGCAAGGTGCAGAAGTGTAGTATGAGTACAACCGACCCCATGTACTCAATAAGTAACAAACCTAACCTTAGGTTGAAAGTAGTGATGAGCTAACACGAAGGTCGGGTCTAACACCAATATTCCACAACAGTTCATAACAGCATAGTACAAGCAATAAAGGAGGTATCTCAGAAATAAAATGCTCAGTTCGTTCACAGTTCCAAAAAGAAAATAGGCATTTCTTTTCAATTATCTCAGTGAAAACCCAAATCTTTTACCGAAAATGCAAAAATACAAGTAAGTTTGAAAACTGTGATTTTTCCCAAAACTCCTTTCAATAATAAGTAAGATGTTTTATTTTCAGATAGCATGAGGAAAGTACGTCTCTATGCCTACATTTCAAGATACAGGTAAAATCATAAATGTCACCAACACCGGGTAGCAGAAGGAAATGCATCTCTATGCATGTATCTCAAGTACGCATGTCAAATGCAATGCATCTCAATGATGAGCTCATGTACTCACACTCTTAGAGTACTCAATCTCATTGTCTCGCATTCTCTCTCACTATGCTCAATGCTCAGCACACTCAATCACTCAGCGCTATACAATACCTGTTGCGGTGTGCAGCCCGATCCATATATGACCATAAGGCCCTTTGCGGCGTGCAACCCGATCCACATATATATAGTCGACTACGCTCACTGGGGGTGTGCAGACTCCGGAGGGGATCCTTCTGCCCAAGCGCTATATCGCTGCGGCGTGCAGCCCGATCCCATAACATATAAATAGCCATAAGGCTCGTTGCAGCGTGCACAGTCAACTACGCTCACTGGGGGTGTGCAGACTCCGGAGGGGTTCCTTCCGCCCAAACGCTATATCGCTGCGGCGTGCAACCCGATCCCATAACATATAAATAGCCATAAGGCTCGTTGCGTCGTGCAACCCGATCTCTCTCTCTCTCTCTCTCTCTATATATATATATATATATATATATATATATATATAGCCCTAAGGCTCGTTGCGGCGTGCAACCCGATCCATATAAAATATAATCAATATAATATGATGCGGCGTGCAGCCCGATACCAAAATGTCACTCTCACTTAGGCCCTCGGCCTCACTCAGTCATCAATCTCTCCAGTCTCACTCACGGGCTCACAATGTCATGAAACTAGCCCGACAACAATGATATGATGTATCAATAAATAATATCTGAGACTGAGATATGGCATGAATGCATGGATATGACTGAGTATGAAATATCAATGAAATCAGTGAGATGACAGTAAGAAACGACCACTATGGGTCCAAACACTATCGGCAGAATGCCTAAATATGATATCTAGCATGATTGACAACTCAATTACTTTATCACAAGGTGAAAACACAGATATCAACAAAATAGGACCACTATACAGTGCCATAGAAACAACAGATTCCCAATTCACATGGTGCATGCCCACACACCCGCCACCTAGCATGTGCGTCACCTCAATACCAATAACATAACACGTATTATAGGGTTTCATACACTCAACACTAAGATTAGAAAAGTTACTTACCTCGAACAAGCCAATACCAATACCGAGCAAGCCAAACGATTCTCCAAAGATGCCATCCCGCGCGTTCCGACCTGCGAATGGCTCGAAACTAACCAAAAACAACTCAAATACATCAAACAATGCTACAAGAACCAATCCCGATCGAAAAAGATCAAATCTTAAATCGAAAGCCTAAAATTGGCTAAAAGCCTAACCCTGGCCTGCACCTCGGAACCCGACAAAATTTTCAAAATCTAACAACCCATTCAATTACGAGTCCGACCATACTGGTTTCACTCAAATCCGACCCCAATTCGATGTTCAAAACTCAAAAATTCATATTATGAAACTTTAGGCCAAAAACCCAAATTTCCTCTATAACATTCACAATCCAATTACCAAAAATGAAGGTAGATTCATGAAATATAACCAAAAACGAGTAGAGAACACTTACCCCAATTCATATGGTGAAAATTGCCTCGAGAATCGCCTCAATCCGAGCTCCATAGCTCCCAAAATGAAGAAAGAACCAAAGCCCTCGATAATATAGCTTTTGCCCCAGCGATTCCGCATTTGCGGACAATATGTCGCATCTGCGACCACCGCTTCTGTGGTAAAAACTTCGCTTCTGCGAAGATAGCCTTGCCCAGCAAACCCCACACCTGCAGATATCAAATTCCGCTTCTGCGAAGATTTTCGCACCTACGCTTCTTATCTCGCATCTGCGTGCACGCAGGTGCGCTACAAAAATTCGCTTCTGCGGTCTTCCTCACCCATCCTCTTCTTGCTTCTGCGACTCCACTAATGCTTCTGCAACCATCGCACCTGTGCAATGCTAGTCGCAGGTGCGGAACACCAGAACCAACAGCTCAGCAAAAATCCAAAATGCAATGAAATAATCTGAACCTCGTCCGAAACTCACCCGAGCCACTCGGGACCCCGTCCGAATATATCAACAAGTCCAATAACATAACACGGACCTACTCGAGGCCTCATATCACACATAACAACATCAAAATGATGAATCACACCTCAACTCAAAATCAATGAACTTTGAAGCTTCAAACTTTCATAACCGATGCCGAAACCTATCAAATCATATCCGATTGACCTCAAATTTTGCACACAAGTCACATGTAACATTACGGACCTACTCCCACTTCTGGAATTGAAATCCAACCCCGATATCAAAAATTCGATACCGGTCAAACTTTCCAAGGTTCCAACTTTCGCCATTTCAAGCCAAATTCTGCTACGGACCTCTAAATAACAATCCGGATGCGCTCCTAAATCCAAAATCACCCAACGGACCTACCGAAACCATCAAAACTCCGATCCAGGTTCAAATTCACCAAAAGTCAAACTTGGTCAACCCTTTCAAATTTAAAACTTCTAGCTAATAATTATTCTTTCAAATCAATTTCGAATAACCCGAAAACCAAAACCGATGATTCATATAAGTCATAATACATCATACAAAGCTACTCGTTCCCTCAAACAACCGAGCGAAGTGTAAATGCTCAAAACGACCGGTCAGGTCGTTACATCCCCCCCACTTAAACATACGTTCATCCTCGAATGTGCCAAGAGTTGTTCCAAAAGCCATCAAATCGTCGTGTAACCTTACCATGCACATACCTGGGGGTGATCTCATGTCACCTTATCCCATATAGGCCTGACAACATAGCATAACTATAGTTTCTTAATTCAACCTAGCCCATAAACCTTAAAATCCAATTTCCAACATCCAAAATTTCTATAAGATCAGAATCTCGCATCTACACACTCTATAAGTCTGAAAAAGCTATACCAAAAGCTATAACCATAACTCAAATACTCAAAACTCAAATACCACAGCTCAAATGCTCGAAGCAATGATTTCTAATCACAGTAGCTGCTCAAAATAGCTCAATTCCGGTAATAACTTCATATCAAACAAGACTCTATTCTAAAACCTTCATACACTAGCAATGATGAAAGAAACATGAAGAACTTATAACCATTCATCAGATCAACAAGTCATGGTACTCCATCTCCTTCGACAAGACTATAGCAAATTTCTAAGCCGACTTCTGATATTATCCTTCCAACCACGCTGTAATCTATTTCGATAGTATCCATTCTAGGTCCAATGACCTCATCTCATCCAACACGACTACTCTAGTAACATAACACACCCATACAATCTAAAGCCACAACCCGTGCAATCCGTGCACCAATTAGCAACATTCCAAATGTACTCAATCATGGAAATCTGACTCAGACAGGAGAACTGTCCCGCAAGCTCAACAAGTACCACCACAACGCAATGCCAAGAACCTATCACACACCGTAGAACCAAAACACATGAATCTAACACGAGGGATCATATCTCAATATAACTCTGCTGCAATGCACGACCCTATCCAAATACTGGTCCATATGAAATACCTCAAGCTACCCTGCTTAAAATCAATAACCATGCGCAATTCGACATCAAGTACTCAAAGTGCATTACTGTAACCACGAAGAAAAAATAACATAATACCACAATCCGGAAAGAACATAGCCATTACGCAATCAATCACACAATACCCAAATACTCATCTCGCTCAAATTCTACTATAAAGCCCAAATAGAACCACACCATATGTGCATATAACCAACGGATCACAACTCCTCGTAGAATAGAAGACTAACTCACAGATCATCTCAGAATACGAATAAGCTCAACAACAACTGAATGGCACATTCGTTAATAATAGCAGTATGGAGCCAACCAATCCGGCTCGGTGTAGAATACACATCCTAATTGGTCCTAACAATGGACCCCCAAATTAGCTCTTGTCACCCACAGATAGATAAATACCTCCGAAAGTCCACAATGACTGAATCATAACACATACTATCATCTGGCTAGCTTCAGTCACAACTTCATAGTCCACAACCATGAAATAATCTTCTCCTGAGAACTCTCAATTTCCAAATCCATAGAACACACAAATCACCATATTTGATCCCAACTCCACCGCCCGAATGTCTAACATATCTCCCATACACGATTATCCCACGAGGAATACTTCTATAATTCTTTTGTGCCACAAAGCAAAATTTGAATATCAGCAGCCGATCAACTAGGAGAGTGCCGCAATACCAATGAAGTATCCATAAATCAAAACACATTGCCCCTTCTGAAATGTATACTCTCATCAAGCCATACCGATTAGCAATATCAGTTACCTAGTCATCTAATACCATCCATGCTGCCTACGAATCTATGTCCTTCCCTTCAAAACTGAAGTGTGACCTTGCACATGCAAATCTCAATCCCACACAATACATCGCGTCTACCATGCCATCTTGTGAAGAGTACAAGAATCTCATAATCAACTCTGAGTCACAAGCAGAATACATACCCGATCAGTTAGAAACCTTCCATTTGATCTCATCCCGGAGAAAATCCCAATACACAACACATTCCTCACGCCGGTAGGAAACATACTCCTCGAACCGTGGTAAAAACCATCGAGAACTCTTCGAACCCATTTGCACATAACCAAGCTCTCAGAACCGAATCTCTCTAACTCAACCCAGCCACACAGATCGTCAAACCCCAAGAGCATTTCCACGAAACACATGTGGAGACTAGCCACATCATAAGTACCCAAACAACCGATTATATCCATTACTGTGCTAACCCAACCTACTACCAATCTATCCTATTTCTCCAAGTCCTTTCCAAAATGCCTTCAAATTGATACTTCTCCTTGCTAGAACACCACGATCCTTAACCATAATTCACCACACAAGAGACCCTAGTATAAAACCACAACGCCCTAAGGCCCATAAGTCGTTGACTTCTCTCTTAAGCACCCCAAAGAACCACAACCGCGACACCCACTCTAAAGAGACCTTATGTGAACCTAAAACTGTTTCCTTTACCTTCTTGATACTGAAATGCATAATCCACAATGATATAAAAATGCCACAAGTCTCGACACCGTCCAATGCAAATATCATATCCTAGCCATACACCAATCCGAAATTCCCAATTGCTACATATAATTCTTGAATCCATTAGAACCATTATCGAGAGTCATCCACTCTGATCAAATCTTAATTAAACCAACCAAACGGACCGAATGACCTATGCCCCATTAGCACACCAACACCCAAGGGAGTAACCCACACTCCTAAGAAACCGAGCAAATTCCTACTCCATGTACACAACATCCTTCGCGAATAACCACTCAATTAGTTTATGATTCTCATATACCGATAGAGTGCAATACAACCTGTATCCAAAAATTCCTTTACCTGAGTCATCCTCGATCTCGACCTCTGCAAGTCATAACTAATTCACCAGTATACCCCGAACTGAAACCAATACAACACATAACCATGCAATCAACTTATCGATATCAGACTCCCCCACTTGGCTCAAAGCCATGGAATAAAACATCAGACTACTTACAATAACCATACCCCATTACTACCTTAATACCACAGTGAGATTTCATTAAATCCTTCATTCGCTCATGCAACACAAACCATCTAATACATCAAATCATCTGCAAATCTCGCGTTCACCCTCGTGATGGTTAAGCCAACTTCTATAGGCGATCCAAACTCAAATTGAAACATATATCATTCACTGGTAAACGAGAACTCTCTACAAAACATATAAGGGATCACACAACCTCAAGACACCTCACAGGGGATAACCCACCTGCTTTGCCGCAAACTGACATCTCTCTATACCCTTCCACAGTCACGACTACTACGCAATCACTTAATCTTCTCGATTCTGAACTCGTCAACAAGACATGAGAATCTACTTCACTTCACAACTAAACAACATGAGAGATCCCTCAATACACCCATAACTTGAGGCCATATGCCAAATCAAGATAGAAATCAGACACCCCATAGTCCTTTTTACATCTCAAGTAAACTCTTCTCGTCACATTCGAACAATCCGAACACATCCCTCAGTCACATCATACTCACCACATAGTCATTCAAATCACAAATTCCACTTATAGGGACACCACCATACATATAAGTCCCAAAAGCACGTGCTCACACAATCGAAATCTCCATTCTCAAGCTACAATCAAAACCCGGCCTCAAGTCCTCCAGACTCGCCCATCATCAGCACGCCAAAACCATATCTCGCACCTCAACCATAGAATCACCAGCCATCGGCGCACAGCCGATACCAAGCGCTCACACGCACGTACGAATACGTGGAAGGAATTCAAAGAGTTACGCTTCAAGCTGAATCAATGCCGCACGATAAGGAATGAAAGATGGGAAGTATATCCTAAATGTCCTGTAGCGTCTCGAAGATAGGTATGGACGTCATCATACTGATCCGCAAGACTCTACTAGACACTTTCTCAAAACTTGTAGAACCTATAAACCTAGAGCTCTAATACAACCTTGTCACGACCCAAAATTCAACTAGTCATGATGGCACCTAACACAACCCGTTAAGTAAGTCAGTTAACCACTAACCAATTCCAATAACAATCAATAAAGCAATTAAGTAAAGAAATTATCTGAATCTGATACATTTTCCAAGAACTGGTAATACAAATCATGAGCTTCTAAGAATAGAATTTACAAAGCTGAAATAAAATAAATACATCGTCTGTTTGAAAAGTACATAAACAGAGTTTCATAGACCTAAATCTACCATGAACAAGGGGTAACTACAACAGGGACGCAGGTACATCTTCAATCCAGCTCCCATCGAACACAGCAACATCAACAACCAACATCTGTACGCAAGGTGCAGAAGTGTAGTACAAGTACAACCGACCCCATGTACTCAATAAGTAACAAACCTAACCTTAGGTTGAAAGTAGTGATGAGCTAACACGAAGGTCGGGTCCAACACCAATATTCCACAACAGTTCATAACAGCATAGTACAAGCAATAAAAGAGCTATCCCAGAAATAAAATGCTCAGTTTATTCACAGTTCCAAAAAAAATAGGTATTTCTTTTCAACTATTTCAGTGAAAACCCAAATCTTTTACCGAAAATGCCAAAATACGAGTAAGTTTGAAAACTGTGATTTTTCCCAAAACTCCTTTTAATAATAAGTAAGATGTTTCATTTTCAGATAGTATGAGGAAAGTACGTCTCTATGCCTACATGTCAAGATACAGGTAAAATCATAAATGTCACCAACACCGGGTAGCAGAAGGAAATGCATCTCTATGCATGTATCTCAAGTACGCATATTAAATACAATGCATCTCAATGATGAGCTCATGTACTCACACTCTCAGAGTACTTAATCTCACTGTCTCACATTCTCTCTCACTATGCTCAATGCTCAGACACTCAATCACTCAGCACTGTACAATACCTGCTGCGGCGTGCAACCTGATCCATATATGACCATAAGGCCCATTGCGGCGTGCAACCCGATCCACATATATATATACAGCCCTAAGGCTCGTTCCAGTGTGCAACCCGATCCATATAAAATATAATCAATATAATATGCTGCGGCGTGCAACCCGATCACAAAATATCACTCTCACTCAGGCCCTCGGCCTCACTCAGTCATCAATCTCTCAAGTCTCACTCACGGGCTCACAATGTCATGAAACTAGCCCGACAACAATGATATGATGTATCAATAAATAATATCTGAGATTGAGAAATGGTATGAATGCATGGATATGACTGAGTATGAAATATCAACGAAATCAGTGAGATGACAGTAAGAAACGACCACTATGGGTCCAAACAGTATCGGCATAATGCCTAAACATGATATCTAGCATGAGTGACAGCTCAATTACTTTATCACAAGGTGAAAACACGGATATCAACAAAGTAGGACTACTATACAGTGCCATAGAAATAACAGAGTCCCAATTCACATGGTGCATGCCCACACGCCCGTCACCTAGCATGTGCATCACCTTAATACCAATCACATAACATGTATTACAGGGTTTCGTACCCTCAACACTAAGATTAGAAGAGTTACTTACCTCGAATAAGCCAATACCAATGCCGATCAAGCCAAACAATGCTCCAAAGATGCCATCCCGCACGTTCCGACCTCTAAACGGCTCAAAATTAACCAAAAACAACTCAAATACATCAAACAATGCTACATGAACCAATCCCGATCAAAAAAGATCAAATCATAAATCAAAAGCCCAAAACTAGCCAAAACCCAACCCGGGCCCGCACCTCGGAACCCAAAACAATTAGCAAAATACAATAACCCATTCAATTACGAGTCCAACCATATTGGTTTCACTCAAATCCGACCCCAATTCGATGTTCAAAACTTAAAAATTCATATTATGAAACTTTAAGCCAAGACCCCCAATTTCCTCTATAAAATTCACAATCCAATTATCTTACGGAGCTACTCGTGCCCTCAAACAACCGAGCGAAGTGTAAATGCTCAAAACGACCGGTCGGGTCGTTACACTTATTGAGTACATGGGGTCGGTTGATGTTGGCTGCTGATGTTGCTGTGTTCGATGGGAGCTGAATTTGAAGATGTACCTGCGTTCCAGTTGTAGCTGCCTCTTATTCGTAGTAGCCTTAGATCTATAAAACTCTGTTTATGTATTTTTCAAACAAATGATGTATTTATTTCATTTTCGCATAGGTAAACTCTATTCTTAGAAGCTCATGATTTGTACTACCAGTTCTTGGGGAATGTATTAGATTCGGATATTTCTTTACTTAATTACTTTATTAATTGTTATTGGAATTGGTTAGTGGATAATTGGCTTATCTAGCGGGTTGGGTTAGGTGCCATCACGACTAGTCGAATTTTGGGTCGTGACAACAACATAAGGAAAGTAAAAGATAACTAGAGAGACGAGCATAATTAGTATTGATAATTTTCAACCAATTTTGAACATCTGAAAATGAATTTCAAATATTAGTAATGTTCAATATTGAACATATGAAATAGGCATAAAGTAGAGCTATGGTATATGGCAACTGGAGAAACAAAACAATCAATAATGGATTATTTTAGTGTTGTTTGGCACAGGTATTTGATCAGATTATATAATCCACAATTACTTCTAAACTTGAAGTCATTTCTTGAGGATCAAAATTCTATTGACAGAGGATTTAAATACACTCAATGGAATCCTACAGATTTATCACCTTGCAAATGGCCTGGTATTGTTGTTGCAAATATTTCTAATAATATTTGTGAACCATCAAGAAACACCTTGATGAATAATTTAAGTAGTTGAATAACAGTAAGATGCCTCATCACACGCAAGCATGAACACAGAATGAGTTAAATACGCGGGCTTCTCTTCTATCTGTAACTGTCAGTTTACTGATTCCATTCATATCAAATATGATCCTCAATCAATTGAATCTCCTTGAGAGAGAGAGAGAGAGAGAGAGAGAGAGAGAGAGAGAGAGAGAGAGAGAGAGAGATCACAAAGTTTAAGTTTCTATAACATTCATTATTCAGATTTACCACTCATATACAATAGTCGTAGTGTTGGTATGTTACTGCCATAGTGTTGTATTTGGAACAATGTCAACTTCATTAATGGGCTACAACTTTGTCTTCATATTATACTTTCTAGTGATCTAACACAATACATGAAGCTTTTAACAGGTAGAAACTGACACATATTTCTCTTGCCGCTTCATTAACATATGACCCATCTTCCTTATTATGAGTAGCAAGATAGAGTTGCGCTCGTCCAGGCTTTTGTCCAGATTCAGCCATCTATAAATGAAAAATCAAGTCAGACAAACTTAACTAAATAGGAATATTTTGCCTGTTTAATTAAAGTAAAACATATTGAATTAACATTTATCACCATTTCAGCTCTTCTTCTGGAGTTTGGTTTGGAGCCACCAGTGTGTGCAACAATTTATTTCTTCTGAATTTCAACATTTCTTTTACTCATTTTATTATATAAATACACATAAAAATCAAATATACAAATAAAAAAATTATATAATTACACATACCAATTGAAGCATTCAAATAAATACCATTATTTTTTCATTAAAACAGTAAGCAACATAAGAAGTCCATTGATCCCGTGGAATTCCTGCCAGAACATTATCCATAATCTCTGCTTTGGTCTTAAGTGGGTCAGTGTAACGACCCAAAATTCAACTAGTCGTGATGGCACCTAACTCAACCCATTAGGTAATCCAATTTACGAAAATCCAATTGAAATGAAATTTACTAATAAAATAAGTGACGAAATAACCGACTTTAACACATTTTTCAAGGACTGTTAGTAAAATCATGAGCTTCTAAGATTAGAATTTACAAAACTAGTGTGAAATAAAAATACGCCATCTGTTTGAAATATACATGAACAGATTTAAAAAAAATTCTAAAGCTACCTAGAACAAGAGGCAGCTATGACTGGATCGCAGGTACATCTTCAATGCTAGCTCCTGCCATGTGCATCAGCATCACATCCAAAACATGTACGCAAGTTGCAGACGTATAGTATAACTACAACCGACCCTATGTACTCAATAAGTAACAAACCTAACCTTAGGTTGAAATTAGTGACGAGCTTTACCAAGGTCAGAGTCCACACCAATAATCAATAACATCTCATAACAATACAATTTAAAGCAGCAAAAGTATAACTCAATAATAAAATGCTCAGCTCGTATACAATTCCGAAAAAATAAATATTTTCTTTTCAGTATAACAGTAAAATTCAAATCTTTTGCCGAAAATCATCGAAAATCTAAGTAAGTCTGAAATCTGTGATTTTTCTCAAAACGTTTAATGACAGATAAGAAATTTCATTATCAGATGGCATGAGGAAAAATACTTCTCTATGCCTACATATCAAGTATGCATGTCTAATGCAATGCAACACAATGATGAATTCATGTACTCACACTCTCAGAGTACTCAATCTAATTGTCTCGCATTTTTACTCATCATGCTCAATATTCGGCATGCAGATCCAGCCCAAATATAAATGACAGCTCGCATATAGTCACTCAGTACTGTGTATGGCCAATCTAGCCCAGGGAAGATCCATCCCAAATATATATACATAATAACTGAAATTCCGTCACTCAGTACTATACAGGGCCAATCCATCCTAGGGAATTCCATCCCAAATATAAATGTATAGGGCAACTCTATGCCTAGGGAACTCCATCCCAAATGTGAATATATATGGCAACTCCATGCCCAGGGAACTCTATCCCAAATATAATATCCACTGCGCTCACTGTGGGGGCGGGGGTGCAGACTATGGAGGGGCTCTTTCAGCCCAAGCGCTATAATAAGCCAATCTGGTCGCCTATGGTGTCACGACCCAAAATCCAACTAGTCGTGATGGCACCTAACCTCAACCGCTAGATAAGCCAAATAACAACAACCCAATTCAATTAATATTTAACTGAGTCTAATACACTCCCCAAGGACTGAAAGTACAAATCATGAGCTTCTAAGATTAGAATTTACAAAGTTGCTGTGAAATAAAATATGTCATTTGTTTGAAATATACATGAACAGATTTAAAAATTTTAAATCTACCTAGAACAAAAGGTAGTTGTGACTGAAACGCAGGTACATCTTCAGATCCAGCTCCCACCATACGCAACAACATCAGCACCAGAAATCTTCACGCAAGGTGCAGAAGTATAGTAGGAGTACAACCGACCCCATGTATTCAATAAGTAACAAACCTAACCTTAGGTTGAAAGCAGTGACGAGCTTTTACCAAGGTCAGAGTCCACACCAATAACCAATAACATCACATAACAATACAATTTAAAGCAGCACTAGTAATAACTCAATAATAACATGCTCAGCTCGTATACAGTTCTGGAAAATAAATATTTTCTTTTCAAGTATAATAGTAAAACTCAAATCTTTTGCTGAAAGTCACCGAAAATAAGAGTAAGTATGAAATCTGTGATTTTTCTCAAAAACCTTTAATGGCAGGTAATAAGCCTCATTATCAGATGGCATGAGAAAAAAATACTTCTTTATGCCTACATATCAAATATGCATGTCTAATGCAATGTAGCACAGTGATGAACTCATGTAACTCATGTACTCACACTCTCAGAGTACTCAATCTCACTATCTCGCATTTCCACTCCAGTCACTCAGTACTGTGTATGGCCAATCCAGCCCAGGGAAGATCCATCCCAATATATATATATATACACACACACATACATAATAACTGACATTCAGTCACCCAGTACTATACAAGGCCAATCTAACCCAGGGGAAGATCCATCCCCAAATATAAATGATTCGGACAAGATCCATGTTCAGGGAAGATCCATCCCTCAATATGAATGATTCGGTCAAGATCCATGCCCAGGGGAAGATCCATCTCCAAATATAAATGATTCGGACAAGATCCATGTCCAGGGAAGATCCATCGCTCAATATGAATAATTCAGGCAAGATCCATGCCCAGGGGAAGATCCATCCCCAAATATAAAATCAACTGAGCTCACTGTGGGGGGTGCAGACTCATGAGGGGCTCCTTCAGCCCAAACACTACAATAGCCAGATCCAATCATAAATAAATAAAACATGATGCAGCGTCCAGCCCGATCCCATAAATATCACTCACAATCAGGCCCTCGGCCTCACTCAGTCATCAATCTCTCCAGTCTCTCGGGCTCATAATGTCATGAAACTAGCCCAAAATGATGATATGATATATCAATAAATAGCAACAAAGACTAAGATATGATATGCAATAAATGAACATGGATGAGTACGGAATTACAATTTAAACATATAATTCGATAGCAGAAATGACCTCAATGGGTCCCAATAACACCAACATTTACCTAAGCATGATTTCTAACATGAGTCACAACTCAGTTTCTCTAACACATAAAAATACATGGAAAAATACAAGTTAATTGACTATACAGCTCTACGGAATCGACTGAGTCTCAATTTCAATGGTGCATGCCCACACGCCCGTCACCTAACATGTGTGTCACCTCCAAACAATTAATATAATACAAATAATCAGGGTTTATACCCTCAACTCCAAGTTTAGAAGTGTTACTTACGTCGAACAAGTCGAATTCAATACCGAGCAAGCTAAACAATGCTCCAGAAATTCTATTTTGCGCGTATCAACCACCGAACGCCTTCCTATCTCCTCAATTCCATGCCAAACGATTTGAAACTTGTCAAACAACGTGCAAATTAATTAAAATATACTCCAATGCTTACAATTTAACAATTTACAAAAAATTCCAACTCCGCTCGAAAAATCGACAGTGGGGCCCACGTCTCGGAATCTGACAAAACTCACAAAATCCGACAATACATTCAATTACTAGTCCAATCATACTAAATTTACTCAAATCTGACTCCGACTCGATGTTCAAATCTCGAAAATTTATTTTATGGAATTGTAGAAAATTCCTCCGATTTCTCTGGAAAAGTCAATAATCTAACGCCGAAAATGAAGATTAATTCATGGAATATAATCACAAGGGAGTCAAGAATACTTACCCCAAGTTGTGTGGTGAAATTTACCTCTAAAAATTGCCCAAACTGAGCTCCCCAACTCTGTTTTCGTCAAAAATGGCAAAGACCTCCCGTTTATAGGGATTTTAATGTTCGGGCACCACAAGTGGCGTAGGGCGCTGCCTATGGTGCTGTTTCCAGAACCTTTAAACATCCCAACGCCAGGGCTAGCACCCCACACTACCCCGGGCGCTGGTAACGGAGTTTTGTTTTTTCCGACACGGAAATGGGCATATCTCTCTCATACGATGTCCGAATTCGACGATTCTTTTTGCTATGGCTCCGTAGTTTGAATACGGATCTAGCTCTTCAATAAAAACTGAAGCTGGATCTCATTTACTTAATATGATACCATGTATTCTTGAAGAATCGACGTCGAAACATTCTAGGAATATCCAACTTCTACATTCGATGCCGAAACCTATCAAATCAAGTACGATTGACCTCAAAGTTTGCACACAAGTCATAAATGACATAAAAGACCTATTCCAATTTCCATATTTGGATTCCGATCCCGATATCAAAAAGTTAACCGCACAGTCAAACTTCCAAACTTAAATTTCTATTTTAGCCATTTTAAGTCTAATTTAACTACTGACTTCCAAATAATTTTTTTTCGGACACACTTCTAAGTCCAAAATCACCATACGGAGCTATTGGAACCATCAAAACTCCATTCTGGAGTCGTTTGCACAAAGTCAAACTTCAATAAACTCTTTTCATTTAAGCTTCTAAACAAGGATTGTTCTTTCAATTTAATCCTGAATCATCTTAAAACCAAATCCGACAATTCACACAAGTCATAATACACATTACAAAGCTGCTCAAGACTTCAAATTATCGGCGTCAATTGGCGAAAGTTGGAAATTAGATGATTTTGGGAAGTTTGACCGGGAGTGGACTTTTTGATATCGGGTTTGGATTCTGATTTTGGAAGTGAGAGTAGGTCCATAATGGCAATTATGTCTTGTGTGCAAAATTTGAGGTCAGTCGGACTTGATTTGATAGGTTTCGGCGTCAAACGTAGAATTTTGAAGTTCGAAAGTTCATTAAGCTTGAATTGGGGTGAGATTCATGATTTTGATGTTGTTTGACGTGGTTTAAGGTTTTGACTAAGTTCGTATTGTATTTTGGGACATGTTGGTATATTTGATCAAGGTCCCAGGAGCCTCGTATTCCGGATGGTTAACTGATCAAATTTTGGACTTAAGGAAAAGCTAGAGATTCCGGTTGATGGTGCAACCGCTTCTGCGGAAGCTTCATCGCAGAAGCAAGGCAGTGGACAACAGAAGCACCTAGAAGGGATCTGGGAAGAGTCCGTAGGTGTGAAGGAGTTACCGCACCTGTGTGATCGCTGAAGTGGCACAGTGGTCGCAGAAGCGGAAACGAGTGAGGCAGGCTGGAGGAGCAGGTGCGAGGCTTGTGCCGCACCTACGAGACCACAGAAGAGGATTCTTGGTCGCAGGTGCGACTCCGCAGAAGCGAAGTCTGGTCCGCAGATGAGAAGGCAGGGGAGCTGAAGGGGGACCGCAGAAGCATTATTTTGGCCGTACCTGCGGAACCGTAGAAGCGGTCAAGTGGCCGCAGATGCGAGAGGTCGCTGGGCAGTGTGTTCTTTTAAGAACGAGGTTTGGCCCATTTTCTCTTGTTTTCACTTGGTTGGGGCAATTTGGAGAGCTTCAAGGGGAGGTTTTCATCAAGCAACACAAGGTAAGTGTTTCCCACCTATTACAAGTTAAATACATGATTTATATGTGGATTAGAACATGGGAATTAGTAGAAATTTAGGATTTTGGTAGGAAACCTAAAATTTGGGTATTTTTGGATTTTGACCACGAAATTTGGACTTGGAATTGAGAATAAATTATATATTTGAGTTCGTGGTGTTATGGGTAAGGTTTATCATCAAACATTTTCGGAATCCGGGCACGTGAGCCCGATGGTTGACTTTGTCGACTTTTCGAGCGGAGTTGGGAATCGTTTAAATTGATTAATTATGGGTTTTAGAATATATTTTGATTGGTTTGCACATTGTCTGAATAGTTTTGGATCGACGAGCATTGGTTTGAGGTGTTAGAGAGGCTTTGGAGCCAGTTGTGGAACTTCGGAGCGAGGTAAGTCTCCTGTCTAACTCTGTGAGGAGGAAATTACCCTTAGGTGATGTATTTGTTATGTGCGACTTGTTGCGCGGGCTACATACACACAAGGTGACGAGAGTCCGTACATAGCTAGATTTATGTTATGTCCGGGTAGACTTAGCTTCCCGCCATGCTATAACTGTACTATTTGAGTTGTCTCTTCCCTATTAAATTCCTTTATTTTACATTACGGCTTGAGATTAGACTTGCGTATAGTGATAGACTTGCTATTGTAGAGATTTGAAGGGCTTCATGATAAGCCACATATTAATTGTACTCTCCTTACGAAATTCTCTTGCGTTATGCATTTTTATCGAAACGTTTCCTTAAAACTTATAACTCACATTACTATTCGTAAGTGGAGTCGAGGACCCGTCAAAGCTTATTATTCTAATGGGATCAGGCCGTTCGCCTTGGCAGGATAGATACATATATGGTTCGTACCGTTTGACCCTCGACAGTGTGCACATTATGATGGATCGGGCCATACGCCTCATCAAGATTATGTACTACACTCTCATGGGAGCGGAACGTTCTCTTAGGCAATATAATATATGTATCTATGGTTCGAAAATATCTTGATGGATCGGGCCGTACACCTCGGCATTTCTATAAAATACTCTTATGAAATCATGCGCAATAATTGATAAGAAGGTAGTATATCTGCGAGTATTCCTGATTTGAACTGTGGCGACCTATCTGGTGAGGTTCATTATATATACTCCGATTGAGGAGGCAATTACTAGCTGAAAGTTTGAGTTATTGCTGAGAGGAGAATTTTACCACGTATTTATACTTGTTATTTTGTTTATTCCCATGACTCACATCTGTTTACTTCTACTGTATTTATCTTATTGGACCGCTAGTAAGTGTTGATGTCTATCCCTCGTCACTACTTCTATGGGGTTAGGCTAGATACTTACTGGGTACGCGATGATTTACGTACTCATGCTATACTTGCTGCACTTATTGTGCAGGTACATATATGTCTGGTGGTCTTTTGGGCACTGAGGTGCGGCTATTGCAGGGACTTTATCGTGAGTTGCATTTCATGTTACGATCCGCAACCTGCAGAGTCTCCATCAAAGTTAATTATATTCTCCTGTCTAAATTGTATTTCCAGACATATGTTGTATTTTATTATATTTTCTAGTTGATGCTCATGCACTTGTGACACCGGGTTTTGGGGTCATACTAGTTGATGCTTACGGTTTCGTATATTATTATCGTCTTCCATTTCTTTTATAAATGATAAATGTTGTACGTTCTCATGGATTTAGAAGTATAAATCTCTTTCCTTATTAAAATCTATGTTTTCGAAAGTAATAAAATGAGTAATTAAATTGATAAATCACTGTTGGCTAGCCTGACGGCGATGTTAGGTGCCATCACGACCTATAGTGGATTTTGGGCCGTGGCAGCTTGGTATCAGAGGGTTAGGTTCACTTAGGTCTCACGAGTTATGAGCAAGTCTAGTCGAGTCTTGCAGATCGGTACAGAGACGTCTGTACTTATCTTTGAGAGGCTACAGGGTTGTTAGGAGCATTTCCTTCTTGATTTCCTCATCGTGCGGTTTGATTCCATTGAGGCTTGTGCCTTTATTTCCTTCCTACTCAATCTTATGTGACGTGAAGAGCTTGTTGTTAGTTGGACGTCGAGTAGTGGTATTGATACTACAAATGTGGTGCAGGATTATTTTCCCTACGTGTTCGGGCAGGCTATTTTCGTCGCCTTGCGGAAGGGTGTTCTGTAGTTTCAGTTCAATATCTGTACTTCCTATAGTTTTGAGGCTATGCACGGATTGCTTTGTTGTTCATGAGTTGTTATCGCACCGCGTTAATGTAATTGTAGAGTGCTTATGTATGGATTGTGGCAGTGAATGGCTCGGAAGGAGGATTTTCTCAGTACATAATTTAAAGGTTCAACATTTAATTCCAGCAAAGGAAAGGCAATCAGATGATGGATGTTTAGGTTTTGGTTGATGGAGTAACGAGACTTGGTATCTTCGAGCGTGGTGGAAGTTTCTTTGTGATGCGATGTCATCTTTGTTTGAATGCATTACGGTTCGCCGGTGTTATGGTCTTCTTCGATTTTGCCTTTGGGGTAGGGTGTTGTGAAATAGTGCCTGAGGAGCTGTTGTCAGAGATAGCGGTGTGTAGCGGTTCAGAATCGAATTGGTATTTCTAATGTTGATGGTTGGAGAGAGAGATGATCTTCGAAGAGGCTTAGACTTGGTAGCAATTTATTAGTTCGGGTGCTATAGGTATGGACTCAATTTGAGGCAACATTTGGGAAGCGAAGTATGAGGAAGGACATGGCGGGAGGTGTCTCGTGGTGGTTGAATTACTAGTAGGTCAAGTATGAAAAGAAGAGGTTGAGAAGTTGCTTAAAAGAGATGGTTTGACCGAAGTAGGAGTGGCAGAGTAGCATATGGATTCTACGGTAGGACAGCCACGTACCCTGAGGAAGTTTAGAGCGATTTGGGAGGCATGTTGGAAAGTGACTAGGTCCATGGATTATATTTGGAATGGTGGTTACTATACAGAGGAAAATTGAATATGGCAGGAAGGAGTTTGCTCGAAATGAAGAGGGGTGTGAAGATTTGATTATCATTTCAGATGCAACCTGACTTTGAGTTTGGAAGGTATTGTTAAACTTTCAGTTGATGTCAACGAGGAAAGAACAGACTTGTACAGCTGGTCGACGAGCATGGGCTTAGTAGGGTCTACTAAATGTGTGGTAGTTGCACCCAATGAAGCATCGTTAGAAGATGTCGGCATGGAATTCCACAGGTGGGTTATCCCATATGAACAGGTTAGCGGTTGCATGATTTTGATGAAGTTTCTATGAAGATTTCTACTTACTACCCGATAGAAAGTCGAATGTGCTATTGTGGCTGATAATTCGGAATGTTCATGAAAAGTTTAAAAAGAGACTACAAAAAATTTGATGGGTTGATAGTGCGAGATCATGGTAATTGAGAAGGAGGAATCTTTGTGGGTTCTAGGTTTATGTGATTGTAGCGTAAAGCTAAGTGGGGGAGCCCACCGTCTACGATTGGATCGCGTGGTTGTCTTTTTGTGCAACTTCTGGTTATCGGTGCATTGGTGGATTATTTATGACTAAGAAAAGGAAACATCAGGGGTGATTCGAGCAAAGGATTTGATGAATGTGTGCTATATTTCTCCTTATCGATTCATGCATAGATTTTGGGGAGGCTCACAGTTTATGCTTCTGGTAGAGGTGATGTACAAGGAAATAATTCATATGGTTGATTATTTGGGAGTGTTCATGTACTGACAGCATACTAGAGTTTGGCTTATATTCGGGACCAAGTCAGAGTGGGTGACTCTCAACGGTGGTTCTAATGGGTTTCTTATGTGGCTGGAGACTGGGATTTTTGCAGCAGAGTATGAAGAATACCTGTGGGATTTTCTATGTTATCATCGGGTATGCGGGGCAGTTATGGAAAAAAATGGGAGAAACAGTTTTAGATTCGCGAAAGGTCTTTCAGAATAGGTGTACCAGTTGGAGATGCTACTGTGCGCATGAGGAAGGTATGAGATGGTTCATGGCTATCGAGACGATGTGGTCTCGTGAAGTGGGTTACTCGGGAGGAGTGTTGTTGAGTTTTGTTATGATTCTTGAATAGAGCTACTAATATTTCTAAGGCAAGTAAAGAGTGAATTGGAAGAAATTGGAGTAATGGTTCAATTAGCATGATTATAGCAATATTAGTTCCTTCAACGCATTAAGTTATACAGGTGGTTGGTGGTTGTACGTGCGGGCTTGACAACCACCATAACTTGATTGATTTGGGAGGTATTTGATTCAAGTGACCTTGTTGTGTAAATGGATTCCTGAAGAGTCATGGCGGTTTAGACTATGACCTGAGGTTTGTATTATCTACGGTTTGGGAATTCAGTTGTGTGTTGCATTGGCTCTTCTGAAAAGAGCTAAGTGAAAGGTTTCTATCCAATGAAGTTTATTCTACTGGTAGTTCAGGGGTTATGATGGATTCTTATTCTCGCGTAGCTGCGTAATAGGTGCAGTGAGCAGCATGGGAATTGGAAGTTGAGGATCAAGGTTGCGGTTCGGTGTTGATAAGAATGTCATGAGCTCGGATGAGTAGGGAATAATTCAAATGTTTAGAGTAAGCTGGCGTTATCTTAGTGTCGTGTGAGAATGGTATTTTGTGGAAAAGGCATTGTGTATTGAGTTGCGGATTGTGATTTGCCTTGCAGAATTGGACGGTTGGTGGTATGGATGTGCGGACTTTGCTACCTAAGCGGAAGGTCATGGGAGCGTACCCCATAGGGAGATTTGTATAAGTGTGGCATGTTAGTCACTTGATTGTTAAAGATTAAGACCAAGTATGGAGGTTATGGTAATATCGCAAATACGAGAGTTTATGCCTGAGAGGAGTCCTATTCCTTGGGTTGTGGACCGTGTGAGTTTGTTTCGGATTTGACGGCTTGATTATTCGCACACATGTTGAGGTCCCGTGTAGCTTGTGGTGCTATGTCAGCAGATTGTACCGGGTGAGACGAGATTATTGGACCTGAAATTAGTGCAATCAGATTTATATAAGGTATATTTAAGAGCGAATATCATTATTCAGTTCAGAATAAGGTAATGGTTCTTGTCAGGAGGAAAGACTCCATGTTTGTTTTGATTCGGCAGGTGGTCATGAGTTTCTACACATCTCTTCTACCGTGGCTGTATTGTGAGGATTGAAACCGGGCTATATGTGTTATGAGGGGCATTGCAGGCATCGGATTCGTGGCATCTATTATAATTGGAGGATGTTATTATGGCTAAGTGAATTATGTGGTACATGGTGTGATTTTAGCGGACGAGCATGGTCATGTTGGGTATATTGTCTGGTGATTGATACGGTGTTCGTATGTTAGAATCGGGCCTCGTGCAAAATTCTGGATGTTGGAATTTGGTTCTAAAGCTTGTTAGCTAAGGTTATAGGAAGGATCTTCGGTCTAGCTCGAGCAAACGTACTCACATGGGTTGTGGTGACACGGGTAGGTGCGTGAGGTGTTAAACAATGATTTTGGACAACTCCGGAGCAGTTCTTAGCACGTTCGAGGACGAACGTATATTTAAGTGACGGGGAATATAACGACCCGACAAGTCATTTTGAGCTCTAGCGCGTCGTTCAGCAGTTTGAGGCCTTGAGTAGCTTCACTTCAGAAATTATGAATTATACGTGTGGTCGGAATTGAATTTTGAGAAGTTCGGAGTTTATTTGAAAAGAAAATTCTAATTTCGGAAGCTTTATGTTGGGAGAATTGATTAAGATTTGAATTTTGAGTAAATGACCTCGGAATCGTGATTTGAAGGTTCCAACAGGTTCATATGATGATTTTGGTCTTATGAGTGTGTCCGGATGTCAACTTGGAGGTCCGTAGGTCATTTCGGCATCAACTGGCGAAAGTTGGAAACTAGATGATTTTGAGAAGTTTGACCGGAAGTGGACTTTTTGATATCAGGGCCGGATTCTGATTTTGGAAGTGGGAGTAGGTCCGTAATGTCAGTTATGACTTGATTTCATAGGCTTCAGCGTCAAATGTAGAAGTTTGACGTTCTAAAGTTCATTAAGCTTGAATTGTGGTGTGATTCATGATTTTGATGTAGTTTGACGTGGTTTAAGGTTTCAACTAAGTTCATATTGTATTTTGGGATGTGTTGGTATATTTGATCAAGGTCCCAGGGGCCTCGGGTGGATTTCGGATGGTTAACGAATCGAAATTTGGACTTAAAGAAAAGCTGGAGATTCTGGTTGTGGGTGCAACCGCTTCTGCGGAAGCTTCATTGCAGAAGTGGCCTCGCAGAAGCAAGGCAGTGGACCGCAGAAGCTGCTAGAAGGGAGCTGGGAAGAGACCGTAGGTGCGAAGGGAGTGAGGCAGGTTGGAGGCGCAGAGGCGAGACTTGTGCCACACCTGCGAGATCGCAGAAGCGGATTCTTGGTCGCAGGTGCGACTCCGCAGAAGCGGAGTCTGATCCGTAGATGCGAAGGTAGGGGAGCTGAAGGGGGACCGCAGAAGCGGTATTTTGGCAGCACCTGCAAAACCGCAGAAGCGGTCAAGTAGGTGCAGGTGCGAAAGGTCGCTGGGCAGTGTGTTCTTTTAAGAACGAGGTTTGGCCCATTTTCACTTGGTTGAGGCGATTTTGGAGAGCTTCAAGGGGAGGTTTTCATCAAGCAACACAAGGTAAGTGATTCCCACTTATTACAAGTTAAATACATGATGTATATGTGGATTATAACATAGGAATTAGTAGAAATTTAGGCTTTTGGTAGGAAACCTAGAATTTGGGTATTTTTGGATTTTGACCACGAAATTTGGACATGGAATTGAGAATAAATTATATATTTGAGTTCGTGGTGTTATGGGTAAGGTTTATCATCAAAAATTTTGGAATCCGGGCACGTGGGCCCGATGGTTGACTTTGTCGACTTTTCGAGCGGAGTTGGGAATTGTTTAAATTGATTAATTATGGGTATTAGAATATACTTTGATTGGTTTGCACGTTGTGTGAATATTTTTGAATCGACAGGCATTGGTTTGAGGTGTTAGAGAGGCTTTGGAGCCGGTTGTGGAATTTCGGAGCGAGGTAAGTCTCATGTCTAACTCTGTGAGGTGGAAACTACCCCTAGGTAATGTATTTGTTATGCGCGACTTGTTGCGGGGGCTATATACGCACAAGGTGACGAGAGTCCGTACATAGTTAAATTCATGTTATGTCCGGGTAGACTTAGGTTCCCTTCATGCTATAACTGTACTATTTAAGTTGTCTCTTTCATATTAAATTCTTTTATTTTACATTATGACTTGAGATTAGACTTGCGTAGAGTGATACACTTGCTATTGTGGAGATTTGATAGGCTTCAAGATAAGTCGTGGATTAATTGTACACTCCTTATGAAATTCTCCCGCGTTATGCGCTCTCATCGAAAAGTTACCTTAAAACCTATAACTCACACGACTATTCGTGAGTGGGGTCTAGGACCCGTCAAACCTTCTTATTTTAATGGGATCGGGCCATTCACCTCGACAGGATAAATACATTTATGGTTCATGTCGTTCGACCCTCGGCAGTGCGCACATTATGATAGATCGGGTCGTACGCCTCGGCAGGCATATGTACCACACTCTCATGGGAGCGGGCCGTTCGCCTCGGAAATATAATAGATGTATCTATGGTTCAGAAATATCTTGATGTATCGAGCCGTACGCCTGAACGTATCCCTGACTCACATATGTTTACTTCTACTGTATCTGTCTTAGTAAGTGTTGATGTCAACCCATCGTCACAACCTTTCTAGGGTTAGTCTAGATACTTACTGGGTATGCATTGATTTACGTACTCATGCTATACTTGTTGCACTTATTGTGCAGGTACATATATGTCTGGTGGTCTTTTGGGTGCTGATGCGCGGCTATTCCAGGGACTTTACCGTGAGCTGCATTTCATGTTATGATCTGTAGCCTGCAGAGTCTCTATCAGAGTTATTTATATTCTCCTGTCTAAATTGTATTTCTAGACAGATGTTGTATTTTATTATATTTTCGAGTTGATACTCATGCACTTGTGACACCAGATTTTGGGGTTATACTAGTTGATGCTTACGGTTTTGTATATTATTATTGCCTTTAATTTCTTTAATAAACTACAAATGTTTTACGTTCCCGTGAATTTAGAGGTGTAAATCTCCTTCCTTATTAAAATCTATGTTTTCGAAAGTAATAAAATGAGTAATTAAATTGATAAATCACTGTTGGCTTGCCTGACGGCGGCGTTAGGTGCCATCACGACCTATAGTAGATTTTGGGCCGTGACATAATTCAACAGCAGAAATGACCTCAATGGGTATCAATGATACCATCATATGCCTAAGCATGATTTCTAACATGAGTCACAATTCAGTTTCTCTAAAACATAGCAAATACATGGAAAAATAACAAGTCATTTGACTTCACAGCTCCACGAAATCAATCGAGTCACAATTTCTACGGTGCATGCCCATACGCCTATCATCTAGCATGTGCGTCACCTCCAAACCAATCACATAATACGTATAATCAGGGTTCATACCCTCAGCTCCAAGTTTAGAAATGTTACTTATCTCGAACAAGCCGAATCTTATGCCAAGCAAGCTAAACAATACTCCGAAAATTCCATTCCGCATGTATCAACCTCTGAACGCCTTCCTATCTCCTAAATTCCAAGTTAAATGATCCAAAACTAGTCAAACAATGTGAAAATTAATCAAAATATACTCCAATGCTTACAATTTAACAATTTATAAAACATTCCCAAATTCGCTTAAAAAGTCGGCAATGGGGCCCACATTTCAGAATCCAACAAAACTCATAACATCCGATAACCCATTCAATTATGAGTCCAACCATACTAGTTTCACTCAAATCCGACTCCGAATCGACATTCAAATCTCGAAATTTCGTTTTATGAAACTATAGACAATTCCTCCGATTTCTCTTTAAAAATCAATAATCGAATGCCGAGAACGACGATTGATTCATGAAATGCAATCATAAGTAAGTCAAGAATACTTACCCCAAGTCGTGTGGTGAAATGCTTCTCCAAAGTCACCCAAACCGAGCTCCAAAATTCGAAAATGGGTGAAAATATCGAACCCTCGAACTTAAAGTATTATGCCCAGTGTTGTTCGCAGTTACGGACAAGTGGCCGCATCTTCGGAAAAGGCCCACATCTTCAAGGCAGCCTCGACCCGGCAGTGGTCGCTTCTACGATGCGCTGCTCGCTTTTGCGGAGTCGCTTCTGCGACCAAGCTTCCGCAGAAGCGGTTGCACCAGCAACCCAAAAATTCCAGCAGCTTCAACAAGGCTTCAATCGATCCGAACCTCGTCCGAAACTCACCCGAGCAACTCGGGACCTCGTCCGAATATACCAATAAGTCCTGTAATATAATACGGACTTACTCGAGATCTCAAATTACATCAAACAACGTCAAAATTATAAATTGCACCTCGAATCGAACTTATAAATTTTTTAAATTTTCAAATTCAATATCTTGTGCCGAAACGTGTCAAATCAATAAGGAATGACTTTAAATTTTTCACACGAGTCATAAATGATATAATGGAACTATTCCAATTTTCGGAATTGAATTCCGACCCTAATATCAATAAAGTCAATTCCCGGTCAAACTTCCAAACCTTCAATTTCTTACTTCCGCCATTTCAAGCTAAATTCAACTACAAACTTCAAAATAAATATCTAGACACACTCCTAAGTCCGAAATTACCATACGGAGCTATTGGAACCATCAAAACTCCATTCCAGAGTCGTTTGCACAAAAATCAAACTTGATAAACTCTTCCAATTTAAAGTTTCAAACATGAACTTCATCCTTCCGAACAAATTCTGAAACACGTAAAAACCAAAACCGACGATTCACACACGTCATAATACATCATATGAATTTATTTTAAGACTTCAAATAATTAAAAGGAGCATAAATACCCAAAATGACCGGTCGGGTCATTACAGTTAGAGAACTCATACCACAACCTACAGCCCAAGTGCTATAATTTGCACGGACAACTCACGGGCTGCACGGACAACTCACGTGCCATAATATCAATATCTGGAATCGCACGGAAAACTCACGTGTTGCACGGACAACTCACATGCTATTGTAAGCCAATATGAGTCATTGCGGCGTGCAGCCCGATCCCATAATAATCCTCACAATCAGGCCCTCGGCCTCACTTAGTCATCAATCTCTCAACTCTCTCGGGCTCACAATGTCATGATACTAGCCCGAAAACAATGATATAATGCATCAATAAATAACAACAGAGACTGAGATATGATATGAATGTGAATGCGTATGACTGAGGATGTAATGAAATGAAAGAAGATTGCACAACGACAGAAATGACCTCAGTGGGTCCCAACAAGATAAGCATGTAGCCTAGACATGGCTTCTAAGATAATCATAGTTCGATAACTTAAAGACATAAAATAGAGATACAACAATAAGAAAATAGAGCTTATACCTTTATAATTCGATCAAAGCAACCATTGAAGTATGACTTGGGTAAATCTGGCCATTTGTCGAAGTGAATTGGAAATAAGGAGCAGTCGGTTGTTAAAATTCTTCAAAAGCCAGCAAAAACACCTTTCCCTTCTCCAATTGGTTGATCCATATCATCAAATTCAACCACAATATAATTTCCACCAGATAAATACATCACATCCTTAACCTTTACTTTGAGTTTCTTGCTAGCTCCTTTTGAATCTTTAAAAATAAGCACCAAGTTAAAAGATCGAACTAACTTTTGTAAAAATAAACACCAAGTTAAATACATTCAATACTGCATGCAACATTCTGGTCCTATTTTAGAGGAATTTGGGAAACTCTCTTCTCTAGTTTCTTTTGTTGCATACACCAATAACCTCATTGGTCCACTCCCTCGATCATTCCGGAAGCTAAAATATTAAAAACGCGTGACAACCTATTGAGAGAGAATAGCAACAAGAGCAAGTTTGTTGTGTTAAGCGAAGCCCAGATTTAGAAAATGCAGCTTCAAGGCAGTGCAGAAATCCTGTCAACTACTGCCTAATTGAGTCCCCTTCATAGCAGTTATTTGCAGCCAACCTTGGCTCAAAGTTCAAGCCATTTTTGCCAGCAGAAAACTTATCCAAGTGACTTCAAATTTAAGTGCAAAAACTTATATGGTGCACTGGCAGTAGGTACATACCTAGGCAGATTTTACTGCTCAAACAGAGTAGAAAACAAAGTAGAATTTGCTGCTGAAATGTGTGAAAAATACAAAAAAAGTGCAGATAGATTCAGCTTAAAATAGTCAACAAAAAAATGCAGAAATAGCTGAAACAATGCAGATTTTCTCAGCTCCAGCTGTGCAGAATTGCAGCTGAATCTGTTGAGATTTGCTATAAAACATTATGCAGAAACTAATGAAACACAGCTGATGTTTGCAGCGTACCATTGCTAAGATATCAGTTTCAATTCAGCTCAAACACAATCACAAATCTTAGACCCAATCTCAACCAATGATCAAATTTTTTAAACTTCAAACTATTGAATTCCCAGCTCAGTTGTCGTCCAAAGCTGACAGTAAACTAGTGGAAAACTGGTGAAAAACAGAAGCTATTTTGACTGGTGCAGGCATATAACTGGTGTATGCATCTTTTTTTTTTTAAAAAGAAAAAGTTACCTGATGTCAAAAGAGAAGTCCTAGATAGACCACCTATGTTAGTCTTTTTCATCATATTTTGATCTTACATGTCTCAATGGACATAATTAGGGGCATCATTCAAAGGAATAATAAGTAAAATTACTTGGTAAAAGTATTTCTCAAACTGTGGTATGAATTCCTTAGAATTGATGCAGAAAATTGTTCTTGTGTGGAAGGAATTTTCTGAGACCTTTCTTCGTCATTACTTGCCAGTTGAGATACGACGAGCTAGAGATGATAAGTTATTGAACCTTCGACAGGGTAATATGAGTGTGCGAGAGTATAGTATGCAGTTTGATTCTTTAGCAAGGTATGCTCCCCATATGGTGGTCGAGATGAGCGATAGGGTGCACTTGTTCGTGAACGGGTTGGGACTATATCTGATAAATGAGTGCACAACAACCTCCTTGGTAGAGGGCATGAATATTTTCCGTATTCAGGCTTATGCCCAGATATTAGAGGACCGTAAGCTCCAGCAAAGGGCAGATAAGGATCAGGATAAGGGCCATCATAAGAGGGCGAGGTTTGCAGCGTATTATGATGACTTCAGAGGTAGTATCCGGCCCCAGTCTTTGAAGAGTTCGGTGCCACCTCTAGCTAGTGCTCCTCCACAATTTCAAAGGCCTCGGTATGATCGATTTACCTAATCTGGTTCAGGTAAGAGTTCGTGAGCATGAGGCTCACAATTTCATAGGGATACTAGTTAGACGAGACCCCCAACACCTTGTTGTGATCAATGCGGCAAGGCCCAATTTGGACTGTGTCGTCGAGGTTCCGATGCATGCTATTCTTGTGGACAGCCTGGCTATATGATGCGGAATTGTCCTAACAGAGGAGGTGGTGGTATGGCTCAGCCGACTAGATCTGTTTCTGGTTCTTCCTCATCAGTTTGACCTCCAGCTCGGGGTTTTCAGCAGTCGACAGGTCATGGTAGAGGTAGAGGTGCAATGCCGAGTTGGAGTGGTACTCAAAATGGAACCTATGCTCTAGTAGGTCGACAGGATCTCGAGTAATCTCCGAATGTTATTACAGGTATATTGTCTATGTTTTCTTATGATGTATATGCGTTGATTGATCCGGGATCTACATTATCATTTGTTACACCTTTGTGGCTAATAAGTTTGGCGTTAAACTTGAATTGATAAGTAAACCACTTGCGGTATCTACTCCGATAGGAGATTCTGTGATTTCTAGAAGGGTCTATAGAGGTTGCACAGTGATGATTTGTAGTCATAAAACCTCGGCAAGTTTATTTGAGTTAGAAATGGTTGATTTCGATGTGATAATGGGAATGGACTAGTTGGCCTCATGCTATGCAAATGTTGATTGTCGTACGAAGATGGTTAGGTTTCAGTTTCCTGGTGAACCCGTCATCGAATGGAAGAGGAACATTGCTACGCCGAAAGGTAGGTTTATTTCCTATCTTAAGGAAAGAAAGATGATCTCAAAAGGTTACATTTATCATCTCGTTCGCGTTAGGGATGCGGAGGTGAAGCCGCCTACTCAACAATTAATCCTCGTGGTCAATGCATTTCCAGATGAACTCCAAAGCCTTCCTCCTGAAAGGGAGATTGAGTTTGGCATTGATGTGTTGCATGACACTCAACCGATCTCTATCCCTCCATACAGAATGGTCCCGGTAGAGTTGCGAGAGTTGAAGGCGCAGTTGAAGGATTTGTTGGATAAGGTCTTCATTAGGCCTAGCACTTCACCTTGGGGTGCACCAGTCTTGTTCATGCGGAAGAAAGACGGGTCGTTAAGGATGTGTATCGATTATTGACAGTTGAATAAGTTTACTATAAATAATAAGTATCTACTTCCAAGGATTGACGACCTGTTTGACTAACTCCAGGGTGCCAAGTATTTCTCCAAGATTGACTTACGTTCAAGGTATCATCAGGTGAGGGTTAAGGAGAAGGATATTCCAAAGATGGAAATTTTGAGTTCTTGGTGATGTCATTTGGGATAACAAATGCTCCAGCAGCTTTTATGGATCTCATGAATAGTGTATTCAGGCCCTATCTTGATGTGTTTGTGATCGTATTCATTGATGACATTCTGGTGTATTCTCGTTCGGAGGCGGAACATGGAGGCCACTTGTGGATAGTATTACAGACCCTTCAGGATCGTAAGTTATACATTAAGCTCTCCAAATGCGAATTCTGGCTAAACTCAGTAGCATTCCTTGGCCATGTGATATCTGATGAGGGTATTAGTGTCGACACTCAGAAGATCGATGCAGTGAAGAATTGGCCAAGACCTATAACACCGTCAGAAGTCCGTAGCTTCCTGGGGCCAGCATGATATTATAGGCAGTTTGTAGAAGGGTTTTCCTCTATATCAGCACCATTGACTAAGTTAACATAGAAAGCTACCAAGTTCCAGTGGTCTGACACTTGTGAACGTAGTTTTCAGGAGCTAAAGAATTGATTGACATCCGCGCAAGTGCTCACTCTCCCAGAAGGAACAAAAGGTTATATGGTATATTGTGATGCCTCATGTATAGGTTTGGGGTGCGTATTGATGCAATGTGGGAAGGTGATTGCTTATGCATCAAGAAAAATGAAAAAGCATGAAAAAAATTGCCCGACTCATGATTTGGAATTGGCTGCAGTAATATATGCTTTGAAGATATGGTGGCACTACCTATACGGCGTCCATGTTGACATCTACACAGATCACAAGAGTTTACAATATATCTTCAAGCAGAAGGAGTTGAATTTGAGGCAGCGTAGGGGGCTTGAATTACTGAAAGATTAAGATGTCGAGATATTATATCATCCTGGTAAAGCCAATGTTGTGGCAGATGCTCTCAGTCGTAAGTCAATGGGAAGCTTAGTACATATTGAGGCAGGTAGACAGGGGTTGACTAAAGATTCTCATCATCTAGACAATTTGAGAATCAGATAGTTAGATTCTGATGACGGAGGTGTTACTGTACAAAATACATCAAAATCATCTTTGGTAGCCGAAGTAAAAGCACAACAATATGAAGATCCTACCTTAGTAAGATTGAGAGAGAGCATTCAGCAGTGTAAAATTACTTCTTTCGAGATCGAAGGAGATGGGGAACTAAGATACCAGGGCCGATTATGTGTGCCTAATGTGGCAGGGTTGCGAGAGAAGATTGTGATTGAGATTCATCAGTCCCGATATTCCATTCATCTCGGCTCGACAAAGATGTATCATGACGTTAAGGAGCAGTATTAGTGGGATAACATGAAGAAGTCTATTACAGAATTTGTAGCCCAGTGTCCTAATTGTCAACAAGTAAAGATCGAGCATCAGAAACCCGATGGATTGATTCAGAATATAGAGATTCCGACCTGGAAATGGGAGGTGATTAATATGGAGTTTATTATTGGATTACCTCGCTCTTATAATAAGTTTGACTCCATATGGGTGATAGTTGATCGACTTACAAAATGTGCCCATTTTCTGCTAGTTAAGACAACTTACACGGCTGAAGATTATGCGAAGTTGTATATCAAGGAGATTGTTAGGATTCATGGTGTGCCGGTATCTATTATATCAGACCGAGGAGCTCAATTTACGACTAACTTTTAGAGGTCTTTTCAGAAGGGTTTAGGCATACAAGTAAATCTCAGTACTGCATTCCATCCGCAGACTGACGGACATGCTGAACGTACCATTCAGACACTTGAAGATATGCTACAAGCATGTGTTCTAGATTTCAAGGGGAATTGGGATGACCATCTGGCACTCATAGAATTCGCCTACAATAATAACTACCATTCCAGTATTAAAATGGCCCCGTACGAGGCACAGTACGGGAGGAGATGTAGATCAGCAGTTGGATAGTTTGAAGTTGGTGAGACAGAATTATATGGGCCCGATTTGATTCACTAAGCCATTGAGAAGGTGAAAGTGATACAAGAGCGACTGGGGACGGCACAAAGCACGCAAAAGTCTTATTCCGATGTCCGACATCGTGATCTGGAATTTGAGGTTGGTGATTGGTTTTTCCTGAGGATCTCGCCAATGAAGGGTGTTATGCATTTTGGGAAGAAGGGTAAGCTGAGTCCGCAGTATATCGGGCCGTACAAAATGCTTCGACAAATTGGACAGGTTGTTTATGAGTTAGAATTGCCATCTAAATTGGAATTTGTTCACCCGGTATTCCATGTATCTATGTTGAGGAAATGTAGTGGAGACCCTTCTCGGGTCGTCCCTATCAAAGATGTACAAGTTACAGAGGATCTATCATATGAAAAAGTGCCAATGACTATATTAGATCGACAAGTCCGCAAGCTGAGAACAAAGGATGTAGTTTCCGTCAAAGTATTGTGGAGGAACAAGAATACGGGAGAAATGACATGGGAAGAAGAAGAGGAGATGAAGTCTAAATACCCTTACCTGTTCCAGATTGAAGATAACGAGGATGCCGGGGGAACACAGGACGCATTAGAAGGTGAAACGGCTCTATGAGGTAAGCAATAGCTTGAGAATACTCTTTCTTAATACAAAATGGTGATATGCAGAAAATGTACATATCCATAATGCTTTGTATAGCCTTGTAAGGCCATAGGTTGGGTTTAACTGCTTGCAAGTTTGGCTAGTGTCCATTTTATAGGGAAAACTCATCCGGAAATTTCTGTTGGAATCCACGATGAGTTAGACTCCCCATAAACCCTTACATTCGAGGACGAATGTTCCTAAGAGGGGGAGGGTGTTACAACACATATTCGCATATGTTAGATCATACCTTAAGTTAGTCGACGTAAATCTGAGAAGATATTATCATTGAGATGATAAGAAGTTAATCCTATTGGTCTTAAACGATACAAGGGTGTGTAAAAGTGGTTAACAAGCATTAGAAGTTAAACGAATCAAGGATGTTGTAACCCGTATTTTCGGGTAAAACTAGAGGTGATTAATATTCCCAAGAGGTCGTATTATAAGGTATTTGAATCATATAATATCTATATCATAAGTCTTGAAGTCAAGCGAGTTATGAAACAAAAGTCAACAAAAGTTGTTGCAACTTACGTTCATAATTTTACTTAAACTTTAGGTCAAATTTTACTAAGCTTTTCTCCCAATTTAATTGGAATTATGGGGTGATATACCCACCATATTGAAGATATATGAGTGTAGTTTTAAATTCATTAAACTGTTTGTCAATACGATATCATAGTAGAGAGATATTCGCGTTTTTGCGAGACTGCGCCAAACAACTCTCTATGGGGCCCACATAGGCAGTTGAGACATATGGATATATATAACACGCCTCAATCCCGTTTTAAGTCATTCCCTTTTAGTATATTCAGACCTTAGAACCCTAAAAACACTCTCTCAAGGTTCTCTCATGATCTAAGACCAAAACAAAGGGCAAACAATACAAATCAAGTGTCGGGAATCCCGTGGCGCTAGTAAGTTTCTTGTTCTTCTTGTTGTTGCTGATTTTTGTGTTGTTCCAGCTCGTGTGGGAGGTTGTTTTAAGTGGTTTATTGTCACGACCCAAAATCTCACCCATCGTAATGGCGCCTATCTCAATACTAGGAAAGCCGACATCATCAATAACCCACAATATCTTTTAAATACGGAAAACATCATAATTAAGTTTAAGAGAAATCCCATAAATACTAGGTAAAACATATTCCCAAAACCCGGTGTCACTGAGTACATGAGCATCTATATATTACAAGTCTGGAAAGCACAATCCATAATAGTCTGAGACCAAATACAGTAAACTAGGAGATAGGGAAGGAGAGACAAGGTCTACGAAACACAACAGCTACCTCTGAATCTCCAAAAAAATCAACTGTATGAAAGAATCAACACCCATTGTGTCCGGGATCACCTGGATCTGCACGCAAAGTGCAGGGTGTAGTATGAGTACAACCAACTCAGTAAGTAACAATAATAAATAAAAAATTAAAAGTAGTGACGAGCTTCACAGCTAAGTCCAAATACAGTACTTTCCAATATGAAAAGGTAGGCATGCTTTCAGGTTCAACATTTAAAACTCCACAGCAATTTCATATCAAATTTTGATTGAAACAAAAATAATATCTATCAGAGTTTTTCCAAAACAGTAATATATGACAGCTGAAATGCAGCAATAATGGAATCAATGCATCCTCTCAGAGTAACAGTCACTTAGTCCTCCCATTCAGTCCAACCTCACAGTCACTCTTTTCTCTCAGTCAATCATTCCTCTCAATCACTCAGCACTCGGCACTCGACACTCAACACTCGTACTTAGTAGGTATTTGCGCTCACTGGGGGTGTGTATAGACTCCGGAGGGGCTCTTTCAGCCCAAGCGCTATAACAAGCCAATCATGGAATAAATCAATGAAACATGCTGTGGCGTGCAGCCCGATCCCATTAATATCCTCACAATTAAGCCCTCGGCCTCACTTAGCCATCAACCTCTCTAGTCTCTCGGGCTCTCAGAAATCATGATAAGCAGCCCAACAACAATGATATGATACATCAAAAATGAGTAAGAGAGACTGAGGTAAAAATGTGCAAATAAAACCATGATTGAGTGCAAAACAACAATTTAGCAGATAATTCCACAAGTACACGGCCTCTGTGGGTCCCAAAAATGTAATCATATCATTTAAACATGATTTATATACCATTTTATCTAATAAGTGAAAAAATGTACGGATATCAATAGATTATTTAACTACACAGTTCCATGAAATTGACCAAGTCATAATTCCTACAGTGCACGCCCACACGGTCGTCACCTAGCATGTGCGTCACCTCAAAACCAATCACATAATCCGGGGTTTCATACCCTCAGGACCAAATTTAGAACTGTTACTTACCTTAAATCACGTAATTCTTTATTTCGATATACCCT
Source organism: Nicotiana tomentosiformis (assembly GCF_000390325.3). Lineage (NCBI taxonomy): Eukaryota > Viridiplantae > Streptophyta > Magnoliopsida > Solanales > Solanaceae > Nicotiana > Nicotiana tomentosiformis. The sequence continues at coordinate 111,989,380 of NC_090815.1, read as the reverse complement.
TGCCATGATAATTATTCTCTGAAAGCCTCGTATCTAGCCACAATTAATTCGATTCAGTCAATACCAATTATTGTCATTAATTCCATAAGAAAATACTAATTTTTCCAATAAAATCAGAAATTTAACTCAAAAATTGCTCGTGGGACCCATGTCTTAGAACCCAACAAAAGTTACAAAATATGAACGCCCATCCAACCACGAGTCCAACCATATAAATTTCACAAAATTCCGACATCAACTCGACCCTCAGATCTTCAATTAAAGTCTATGAACATTTCTACTATTTGCAACTCAATCTTTACCCATTTGAACTCAACAATCTTTACACAAACCTTATTGGTATGTGTATGTATAAATAATAATCTAACACCCAAGAATCATACTCTTAATCACTCATCTTTACCCAAACTCGAAATTGAAGACTAGGGGTTAGAACCTTACCTCTTGGGTGAAGATCTTGTGACATTTCCTTGTTGGATTTCAAAGCTTGAACAAGATCTTGATGAACAAAGCACTTAAGCTTCTTCCTCTCTCTAGAACACTTTCCCTTCTCTCTAAAAATGTCAGATTTTTGCTCTAAAATGAGCTTCAAGGTCTATAAATCGAAGTTGGGTCGAGTCAAAAATAAGAAAGAATTGAAGCCCCTGACACAGATTTGCGATCACATAACACGTATGCGGTCCTTAAACTGGCCGCATAATTGAAGCTCCAAAACGAGGGTCGCCTGGATAGGTCTACGGTGATTATGTAGCCCGCATACCTATTCTGCAGTCGCATAATGCATAACAGAATAGGTATGCGGTCGCATAATACACCGCAGATTTCCTCAAATCTTGCATTACATCTGCTTCACTCTGCGGCCATTATGCGGTCCGCATAGTGATTCTGCGACTGCATAGTGGGTCGTAAAAATATCCTCTTCTGCCGAAAATTTTCCTTTACTCCCCAGTACATTGTACTAATTGATCTACCTCGGCACCACAAAACCTTAATTTCCTTAGCAAAAATTCTCCGGGGTAGTTACACATAAGTCAATATCCGGTTAACCTTTTCAACTTAAGTTTTAAAACTTGGAACTAAGTGTTTCAAATCATTCCAAAGCCTCACCGGACCCGAACCAATTACCCCCGGCAAGTCACATAACAAATGTAAAGCAGAAATTGAGCACTAAATGGGGGAACATGGTTATAATTCTCAAAACGGCCGGCCGGGTCGTTATATTTATGTTTTGTAAAATACTCCCTCAGGTTTTTAATATCAACCCTAGGTTATTTCAAGTCTTGTAAAGTGATTCTAATTCCGAAAGCCCCTAATTGATTGCTAGTTTCGCTTTCTTGTTCTTGTAGCAGCATTGGAGGGATATTTCGTGTTCAATTAAGGTCAAATTGGAGTTTTTCTCTCTCTTTAAAGGTAAGGAACCTCTTACCCTACATGTATTTAAGATTATCCAAGTTACGGCTAAGTTGTTGAAGCTAGAACTTGTGAGATATATATCGAAAGGCTTGCTAGTAATGTTGTTGGTTGGTGGACTGTTTTGTGAGGCTCAATATGATTATTATTGATATTTTTTGGGCTGTTTGGTGGTTGTTTTAACTTGTGGTAAGTCATATAAATAGGGGAGGTGCTGTCCGTTTCATCGTAAAATAGGTTGCGGTCGATACATAATAGTTACGACGCTTAAACGATAACGATAGTGTCATTTCTCTTATTGTAGACTAAGGAGTCGTGACATTTGCATAGCTTGAGGTTGGGAAGTATATACAAAGTATGTGAGGCTATCCCTTTCCTTCTTTTGCACGACTCTGATTGTACATAATGTAATGAACGAGCTTCCAAAGATACTCCACTCTTAGAAGCTAGCAGTACTTACATTGTTTCCCTTCTTATGGAATGATTGATGTTGATGTTACTTCTCTTATTCTTATGTTATCAATGTTGTTGGTACTTCCTGATTCTTATAAGATTCTTGATGAAGAGTTAATCCTAATAACATGTACGGAGGATACCAACCTTACGTCACTCCGAAAGGTTCAAAATTTGATTCCAATAAGTCCAGCACGCATCATATATATATATATATATATATATATATATATATTTTACTCTACCGAGTTGCTCTATAGTCGGCCGGGTACGGCACCTATTGTGCAACCACTGATCATTTGGGTTTTACCTAGCTTCACGTGGCCGGATACGATTCTACCGAGCCTTATGATGGCCGGGTACATTTTTACCGAGCCTATTATGGCCGGGTACGATATGATGGTGATGATGCCCACAAAGGTGTATGTTTTAAAAGTTTATGTATATATATATATATATATATATATATATTTTACTCTACCGAGTTGCTCTATAGTCGGCCGGGTACGACACCTATTGTGCAACCACTGATCATTTGGGTTTTACCTAGCTTCACGTGGCCGGATACGATTCTACCGAGCCTTATGATGGCCGGGTACATTTTTACCGAGCCTATTATGGCCGGGTACGATATGATGGTGATGATGCCCACAAAGGTGTATGTTTTAAAGTTTATGTGTGTATATATATATATATATATATATATATATATATATATATATATATATGTATCATGCATTTTATGTCAGTAGCCCTCAGAGGTACCCATATGTTACAGGGTGTATATTCTCTATCCATGTTTACATTTCTGTTCTTACTTATGCTTTCCTGCCTTACACACTCAGTACTTTATTCGTACTGACGTCCTTTTTATTTGTGGATGCTGCATGTCGTGTTGCAGGTCCTAATAGACAGGTAGGCGAAGCTCCCCCACCATAGTGGGTTGCCCAGTTCAGTGGTTATTGGCGAGATCCCTTCTTCGGACTTGCCATGGTCTTGGAATGCATTTTTGTTATAGACATTATGGGTATGTCGGGGCCATGTTCTGGCAATGTTGCAGCACTTATGTTCCTTTATAGGCTCATAGACAGGTGTCGACTCATGTATAGTTTGGATTGCCTTGTCGACTGATTTTTGTTGTATAGTCTCTCATGGTAGCTTGTCAGCTCGTACCTTATACATAGCTTCATGACAGCCTTGTCAGCCGATGTTATATATGTTCATTCCATTATCTGTCATTGTTGGTTGTTTAGGATTCATGTCTACCATTTATATTGATCTCGTCGGCCCTAATAGATAACAAGAAAGGTTAGATAAAATGTGCATTGGTCCGAGTCCCAGTCATGGCCCTCCAGTTTGGGTCGTGACATTACTTCCCGGATGGAGATTGAAAATCTGTTACAGAATAAGCTGCTATTCTTTCATAAGCAAATGTACTTGGTGCTTTCGTATGTAGAGAATGCTTTTAGCTCTTTTCACGACTCTGCTCCTATCTCATCCGCTACTCTAGCTAATTGTTCACCCTTTCCAAGTGTGATTTCTATGTTATGTATGGCCATGCCTAAGGGCATATCGGTTGAAGTAGATTCTTCTTTTGATAAATCAAAACCACTTCCTAAACTGTACAAGCTTCTTCCAAAGCATACGGCTTTCTGGATGTAGATGATGATATCTATACAGATGGATCTTATATATATCGTAGAATGAAGTACCACATGGGTGGATATATATATATATATATATATGAATCCAAATCTGCCGAATATATATATATATATGAATCCAAATCTGCCGAATCACTCATGCTATGATCTTCTACATCCTGGGTCTTCTCATTCCGTCATCTGGCTTATGTTCTTCATGTAGCATTCATACCGAATGACTCTATAAATTACGTCGATACTTCCACATATTATGGATAGCATATGAGACATCTCTATTTTTTCCCCGGGGAATCTTTAGAATTCCCACTGCTTAATTTCAATTCGCCTCTTACCATAAAATGAAATGTGAATAACCCATCCTCCTCTCTTTGAAAGAAGGGGCGCTTCCGGTTCTATCGGTGCTTGAAACAATTTTGTCTTCTCCATATTACTATATCTCTAGAATCAATAATTTTATATGAGGAACTACTGAACTCAATCACTTACTATCGTTACTCATTAGTTTTCTATTGAGGTCTATCCTGTAGAGGTACTCAAATTGGATCAGTGATTGATTTCTAGGTTTTGTCGTAAACCTTTTTGGTTATTTCCAATTACGTAAATCAATAGTTCAAACCGCACTCAAAGGTAGGGCATTTCAAATTTTTATAGGAACTTATGTACCAGAAACAATGGTATCTCCAATTATAGCCCCTCTGGGATGTAAAATATATCTCTTCTCTCCATCCCCATAGTGTATGAGACAAATGTATGCCATATTCTATGGTTACGATTCTACCATATGTCTTTTTCATTCTGTTGAAAATCGATTTTACGGTATAGACGCTTATGACCTCCCCCTCTATGCCTTGCAGTAATGATTCCTCTAGCATTACGACCTTTACCACAATGATGTTGTCCATAGATCAAATTATTTCGTGAATTGGATTTCACTTGGCTGTCTACGGTTCCATTGCGTGTGCTAGGGGTAGAAATGCTATTAAGTATTTGTATTTAAGTTATTTTCTTTAAAAGAAGTGGAATAGAATAACCCGATTGAAGCATAATAATCATACGTCTGTAATGCATTGTATGTCCCATAATAGGTCCCATTCTTCTACTCTTTCCCAGAAGTCGATGATTATTCATAGCTATTACCTTGACATCAAAGAAGAGTTTGACCCAATGCTTTATTTCTGTCCTAGTTGATCCTGATTCGACATTAGAAGTATATTGATTTTTCTCCAATAACCGAATACTTTTGTCTGTAAATACTGCATATTTGATTCCATCTATAAATCGATTTCCTTCCCTATGAGTTAAAGTCTTAATAAGAATGCTAGTTCTTACTGTTCATTATGATATAAATATACCACATCAATTCGTTATGTATGGATGATGAGATTCCATTGATACAGAGCCAATTTCAATAGACTTATTGGAGGGTCCCATTGGCGTGCATCCAATAGGAATTAGACCTACAAATTCGCCAATTATGAGTTGGGCACTTTAACCATTCAGCCATGGATGCAAAAAGACTCAACGAGTGAAATAGGCTTCGATATTATTTCTCGAGCTTCTATTTCTTCCGTTAAAGGAGATTCGAGAAAAGATGGAATAGGAAGACGTGTTTCCAGAACGAACAAGATACAGGTTGAGAAGGGGGAGTTAGCAAAGTTAGACAAGATTGGAATGGGCATAGGAACATGTATTGATGTACCAGATCGGCTAATGCTCCCAGGTTGATGCAATGTATTCGACCACTTGACTGAAGACTTGATTATTGGTATATCGATCGGTCCAGCACAGATTGAAATAGGAGCTGGTTCGACAGAAAGCTTTTGAAAATGCCGTGCACCCAGGTAAATAATGAACAAGATGAATACAGAGGTTAAACGAGCCTCCCACACCCAAAAGGTGCCCCACATAGGTTTTCCCCGAAACCACCCAGTAACTAAGGTAAACAACGTAGAAAAAGCACCTATTTCTGTACTGATTCAAAGAGCGAAGAAAAAGGGGATGTTTTGTTAATAGGAACAAAAAAGTGTTTATAGCCGTAACTATATAAACAAGAATACTCATCCGAGCCGCAACAACAAGTACATACGAAATACGAGAATTTCCACCCTGTTGAAGATCTAGTGGTGCTACCCGAAGACTTTAATGAATAGCCATTGCTGTTAAGAACAACTGAGATCCAATGAGAATTTGTGCATAGCTTCTGGTCTTTGACATCATAAAAGAAGGTTGTAATAACGAAAGGGACATGTGAGAATTTGGTCTTAGCTAGTGGAACAAGAAAGACATGGATCTATATTCAATATGCAATCAAAGGATTTCTCCCCAAAAAAGAGAAGAATTCCCCTTGCTTTCTTTTTGCTCCGCTTGTGCATGGCACTCATTGCTCGCGGAGCGGCATACCGAAAAAAGAAGCAACTACCTTACTTAAGCAATTCTTCTTATTCTTATTCTTTCTTAGTTGTAGTTCCTATATTGGTTTTTTTCTTTCTGGGTTTCTTAGGGCCCTCCGTCTTCAGAACGGTCCGCCTGGCCACTATGAATGAATATTACATGAATAGAGTAAGTTGTTCTTTAACTTGTGCCCTTTCCATAAAGCTAGGGCAGCGATGCGAAGGCTTGTGAGTGCATTAAGTAAATTAAATAGATACTAGTTGGTCTGAATTGTGCAGGATCGAGCCCTGGCCTTGGAAGCCATCCATTCAAGCCTTCCCAGACCTTTTTTTTATAGTTTTTTGATCGGACTTTCTAAATCCATATGGTATGAGATGGCTTTCAAGCTTCCTATCCTGGGTTTGTGTGAAGCATGAGAACATGAGCAAGCCCAGTCTTTCGCTACTCGTGTGACCCCGCCTCATGGCTTTCAGAAGGGCCTAAAGTTCATGATGATTCGATTTCCGAAATATATAAATATAAAGAAAAAGGCCTACCCTAGCAATTCTCTTTCTTTCTCTCTCCTATTTACTATTGACATAGCAAAGTCTGGTTCTATTGAGCATGATACCCGCCCTCTACAAAGTGGTTTTTGAAAAGGTCTTTAAACGACTCTTCGCCTCCAGTTCCAAAAGTTTAATGAGTGGCTTTTTTCTCTGCCCACCACCCATGAAAAGATAGACTACATAGGGCCTCCTTAGCCCGCCCTGGTTCAAATACCATTTTATCCTACCTCGCTCATCGCCCCTCAGGCTTAAAAGCCTTTTCGTTGTCACCTCTTACCTAGATCGACATGGCTAGTTTTCTAGCGAGATTTCTAGCTTGAATTACGGCTTTGAAGCCCCTCTCCACTCTTTGTAACTAGAGAGGTAGGCAAACCTGAGTTTAGAGCCACCTCGATTCAGGATGTCGAAACATCAACCGGATCGAAAACAGAATCCTAAAGTGACTTCGGAACGAGTTCGAGAGCTTCGATCGAAAACCTTTCCTATCTAGTGTCAGCTATCCTTCATTGTCTGCACCAACTAAATCAGAAGCTTAATTCAAAAGACAAGAGTAGGCTCGAAGAGGATCAAAAGACTGATTATCGGTCCCCTAAAGTTAGAAAGCTGGTTAGACTGAAATCTATGCCTATGGAAAGAAAAGTCACGAAAAGTGATCCATATGATCATAAAGAAAGGCTTGCCTATATGTCTTTCTAGCGTATGTGCGGTTCCTTTCGATTTTAGGGAATTTATTAGATCGTGAAGTTGCTTCACACCTAGACATATCGAGGTAATGAAAATGAACTCGTCCCTAAAAAAGAGAAAGAACTGGAATGGGAGAGGATGGTCATTGAGAAAGATGCCTTAACAGGTTGGTCATCTGCCAGGACGAGAATGTGAGTTCTTCTTATAATCTCTTCTTATTATCGGGCTTGCTTTTTCAATTCACATCTATGAGCGAGGATTTCTCTATCTCTTGCACACTTCGATCGGACTCTGACAGCTTAGGGAAGAATGATGGGTCGCTAACGGGGCCCCTAAATGACCGCTCAGAAGGCCTGCCTATTTTTTTCCCAATCTGTCACTTGCTCAATCCTCTCTCATGAAAATGGTCTCTCCTCTCCTGGCAGCTTAGACTCATGTCTATAGTCAGTTGCTAAGATGATTCCCATTCAAGCATTCTCATTCAATGTCAATGTTGCCTTATTTTTTTGTTTTTTAAATTCCTTTCTTTCTACTAGTTCTTAAATAAGCAATTTGCAGGAAGTAAACGAAGTCTTTCCTTCCAAAATGCACTCCTGAAGTCACGTCTTTCAGTACATGGACTGAAGTAAAGTACTTTCGAGTTGCTCTTTGCCCAAAGTCCTCCTTCCAACTTAGTTAGAAATACCAACTCTAAATCGCTTTAGCATTTCTTGAGTTGAAAAGGTATTTATAAACTCTAGAGCTTAGGGGTAGGTTTGGAACCCTAGTAGCAGAATGGAATCAGTTTACCGGGCTAACATCCATGCCAACACGAGTAGTTTAACTTATCACTACCTCGTAAGGGCGTTGAGAATTGTTTTTGCTTTTTTTGCTAAAAACTTTTTCAAAAGTATTCAAAGAGCCTTTACATAGTTTACGAATTCTACTTAGTACGGACCTAAACACAGGAATTGTTTTTCGCAGAGTCAGACCACGTCTTATGACGAAAGGGGGAGAAAGAACGGATCACCTGTCGATCTGTGATCAAAGAAAACTATACCTAAGGAATGGGATACAGATTGACAAGCAAAAAAGGGTAGGCTTAGCTATTAATCTACGCTCATTGATGAGACGATGACATAGAGAAAAAAGTATACCCTTTGTCACCGCCTTGTCACATAAAAGTAAAGAAGAGATACACACTTTGGAATCCAAATTAGGTGGGATTTAGGATTGAATCGAATAGAGAATGCACTTGCGGTTAAGACAGGTCCTGCATCTCCTACCTAATGCAATTGACCGACCTGCCATTTCTTTCCTTCAATAATGCCTCCGCTTCACTTCAAGATGCTATTTACCAAGGAAACACTACCCTTTTTTGAATGGAAGAAGCCGAAGGGGTGAACGAGTGCTGCGGTAACGAGCTGTAAGAAAGATGAGCGGAGCATTCCTTCTACCGGCCTTTATAAGAGTAGGGGAGTGTGGTGAGATAGAGAGGCGTCCAATCCTATAGCAGCTAGTTGCCCGGCCTTAGTCTTGGGCTGATCTAAGACATCAATAAACCCATTCGTACTTCGATCCAATTAATCGATCAATCAAGAGGCTATTCTCTTTTGTTTGGGCCGGTAGCTAAAAGAAATTACTCGCTTACTCTTGAACAAGGGAAGGGAAGCATAGAATTAGCTTCAATTGAACAAGCATAACCTTGAAAAAAAAACTGGTAGGCCGACGTTGAACGCTTCAACTTGGCCACTGAAGAAGGCGAAGGTTGGGTGAGAGACTAGGCCAACTTACTGCGCCATGCCATGGTTTAAGCTTTAGGATCCATAGATGGAACTATGTTTAGGTATTAGGGAGAGTATGACACCACTCAGCACCACTCCATGGGGTGGTGTTCAATGCTTAACAAAAACGGCCAAAAGAAAAAAAGGGATGTATGGCTGAGGGGAGGAGAGAAAGAACACATGCATGGAGATTCTGTCTGTCGGAGGTTCGAGAATATATGAAAGGACATCTAAGGCTAAGGTTACAAATAAAAGGAAGTTCATTACTAATAGAAGTGGTGATCTCGTCTTGCTTGCTAGGAGAGAGGAAGCTTCCAGACCATCTTTACTATCCAGATAGCGAGCGATCACTCAGCAATGAACACTAACTGAAAGAAGCCGGGAGTAAGTACCTATCCCTTACGGGAATCAAACCCGTGTCTTTGACATGAAAAGATGATGTCCTAACCACTGGACGAAAGGGACCAAAAATCCATTCTTCATATACCTCAGCTCTGAGAATAGAAGTGGTTCGTTTTGTTTCTATACGCAATTCAAGATTTCGTTTGTCTTCATGTTGGCAATTTATGATGTGAATTCGGTAGGTCGTCCCCCCTTCCTATGGGTTCCCCCACCGACCCAGTGACATACCAACCATGCACCTTCTCTTTCTCCGATCATAAAGCCCCCTGATCCCTTTATTTGTCTTTCATCCCCCCTGAATAAGTAAGACCCCGCTCTTTCTAATTCAAAAAAAGGGGGGCGAAGTGCCCATTTAAAGTGGTGAAGACCTATGCAACAGTAAGAAACAAAGTACGTTGAGGTTATGAAGTCACTTAGTCAAACTAGAAAACTATAAAGAAAGGGAGGCTAAGGTTACAAAGTAAGGCCAGCTGGTTAAGGAAAGCTCAGGTTATCAAATTGCTTACCCGTTAATTAATTTTAAAATTAAAGAAAAATGAAAGTAGTAGTGAGGCATCGGTACGGAGTTGCGTCAGTTGTGGATATAGACTAGGCTAAGGGACAGACTTCATCTCTTCTATTTTCTTCACTTACACCTTACACTTTAGCTAAGTCTAACAAGGCTCAGGTGTGGAGCCTTCCACTGTGGACAGAGACTATGTAAAGGTAGAACACCATGGAAACTTCACCGGCTGTATTATCTACCTTGATTTTGCTACGCTCAATAATAACCCGGAATAGCGGAAATAGGTTCGTGTTCCGCTTCCAAAGTCAGTCGTCTTTGCCCAAGTGTGAACTGCAGATGACTCTCCGGTGATTTCATTCCTTCTTATTGTACGTATGGGCCAAACCAACCCAAATGGGAAGAAGAGGGTCAGCCAAACTGCGGTCCACTTTGTGTGTTTGCTGAGCAGACCACTCAGGCATTTTAAAAAAGAGAAGGGAACTTCTCACCCCGAGGGAGGCGGAAAGCGGTAGCTTCTAGAATGGAAGCTTCTTTTATACATTTTTAGAGCGTATCAGGAACCGTCGGTTACCTTTTGAATCAAAGTAGCGATAATCCAAGTATTACTACTATAGGGGGAGAAGCAAAGCTTCATAGCCATCTTCGCTTCCTCCTCGCTTCTTTCCTGGCGGCTAGCTTCTCAAGTGGGCGGCTTGGTAAGCAAGCTATCTTCAGCATTGGTAAAATCCCTATCAATAATAGGCCGGAATAGTGGGGAAGGAGGCCCTCTCTACTTCAATGGAAAGAGGGGAATCACCGTTTCATAGCCGCTCTTCTACAACTACCTTTCGCCCAACATGATCACAAATGAAGACTGAGAATTGCGTAGATATGAGGACGAATTAAACCATTTGTCCTGATCAGAATGATTGAAGAAAGAAAGAGAATGGTGGCTCCTTATGCCTAGGGGACATCGTCGGAGAACAATGTCAGGGTAGGATGAGAACCTTTCGTTGGTTACGCCCTTGTTGTGTCAGTTCTTTCATATTTAGATATGGAGATAGATCCATATAGTGATCTATATCTTTCTATTGATAAATATATCTATTGAGAAAAGGATATTGATCCGGTTTCAAGATCTATGAACAAGAGAGATCCCTAAATGTCCATTTGAGAAAATATATGAATAGATAGGGCGAAGCCAGCTAAAGGAAGGTCGCGTTAGCGCCCCTTATTTCACTAAAGCACGAAGGGAGAAAGTTGACTTTGAGAAAGAAGGGCTTCTATTTAGATTGGTTTCTTAGTAAAAGATAAGGCAAGAAGCAAGGGCGTAACAACTGCGTGAAGTTGCGCCTTAGCGCATCTGTTTTCTTGCTCGTTAGCGCCCTCCTACCCCTATTATTTATATTATAGTCATAAAGGAACTAAAGGAAATTTGACAACCTTACTAATAAAAAGGGGATGCGCTCAAGCATGCGAAGAAAGCTCGAAGAGTTTCTCTTATATTATAGAAAAGTTTGTAGAAAAGGGGATTCTTCAAATATCCCATGTTGTATGAGCTTCAAATAAAGCTTGTAGTTTAGAGGTGCGCAGGTTTTTCACCCTATACAAGATAAGGGGCTAGCGTGCAATGGCTTTCTCTGATAGAGGCTCGCTTCTTCAAGTTCAAGTTCTGCTTGTTGCTTCTCCTTTTGATAGGAGTAGGTGCTTGCAGCTCCCTCGCTGTCTACTAAATGAACCTTCACTGCCCGCCCGGCCCCTATCTTTAATCTTAAGTAAAGTGAAGTCAAATCAATGAAGTGAACAACCCAACCTCTTTGTTTGAAGCTTTGCCAGGAAGCTTCTACTTGTTGAAGCTTTGTTTCCCCTAATTTCAAAACACAACAATAAATTTGCCACTATAGAATAGGAAAAAGCTTCTCTTTGATAAGCGGTCATAGGAGAGTTCAGAAAGGATCTGATCGTAGAAATAGACTTCAACCTGTACGGGGGTAGGGGTGTATTTAGCCAAGTGGATCAAGGCAGTGGATTGTGAATCCACCACGCGCAGGTTCAATCCTTGTCGTTTGCCCATCAATAAATGGACCGTTTGTTTTAGAGACACAAGACAAACCTAGAAAGAATTTATTCTGCAAGTCATCTCGAAGCTTTCAAACGCATCGAAGCAATTGGTATCGAATTGAAAGATAGAAAGCGTAGAGTTGCATCGCCTACTTGCTGAAAGCAAAAATGGAATGGCTGATCATGAATTCTATGACGATTGTAAGACCTCACTAATCAGCAAACCACTTTTTAGTTCATAATTAATGAACCCCCGAATTAATAAAAAATATCCCCTCCCTTTTACTAAACCATGGGGAGCCCCGAGTAGTTCACCGGACAAATTGAGTTGTCGTGACGATACCTTTCAACATCGAAAAAGACTTCTCTTCATCACAATAATGATCGGATCTGCCGTAGACACCCGGGGGATCTTCACAAAGCAGGCTAAAATAAAAGACTAAGAAGCGCTGCAAGCGAGCAAAGAGTTATGCTTTAATTTCTTTGTTGAGATTGAAATCAAGTTAAAAGGTTAGGTATAATTCACGCAGGCCATGTCAAGAAAAGGACTTCCTTACTTTTCATTCATAGTAGTCTTAATGATTAGTAGTTTGAAGCCTTAAGAAAGCAATTTTTTTGGGCATTCGCTTCCTTCGTCTTAAGTCAAGTTCAGTTTACTTTTTCGATTTGGAACTCTTAGTTGAGCTGATGGCGAGATCAATTTTTTGTTCGAGGTTCAAGAGGAAGGAGAGGAACCACCGCCCAATGGTGTTTTTGTGAAAGTATAAACACCAGTGGCTAATACCTTCTCGAGACTATCAAACCTGAAATCCACTTTCCATCGCTCCTTTTATGTTGGCATAATATAGAAAGAGAGTGCCAAGAAACAACACATACCTATCACTTTTGAAAGGTTTGGAACCCTTACTCAACATGGGTCCAAAAACCCGACATACCCTTTTGTAGAGCGTATAAGGGGAAAAGAGCTCTTGCATCGGTAGCCATTTTTCAGCATTTACTACCTGATTTATTGACCATCACCTGACCTCACATGGGAGGCCCCGTGCTGAGTGACTCTCCCCCAAAAAACTCTATATTCAGCCACATGTGCGGGTGTGAAAGGATTTTATGGTCTCGGTCATTCGTCTATGAAATATCGATTCTATCAATCATTCCATTTCAGAATCAAGTCCCCCCTGAATAAGTAAGGCCCCGTGATTCCCCAAACCAGCTCCTGGCCTTACCCGGCAGAACCGGTCGAGGGTATTCGGCATGGGCGGAGAGAGCATCTTAAGGGTTACTTCACCTTTGGTGATCAAACACCAACCCGGGCAATCACTAGCTACTATCGATGAAATTTTGATTGAAACTATTCATAAAAAAACCGCCTAAATCCCCACCCTCCTTTTCTATATAGACGCATAACCATAATAAGTTTTCTCTAATGCCATACCAAACCAAGACCTTTCCTACAAGGAAAGAAAGAACCTGCGACTCCCCTTTTTGAATACCCCCCTCACTCCTTCCGGGGTGAGTACTTTTTTGCGGGATTTAGGGATTCCTGTCTTTTGCTCATATTGTCTCCTATAGAGATGGATTGATATGGGGCTTTCTACTTCTTACCTATTCACTTCTACTTGAACCATTCAATGAGTTGTAACGATCCGAAGGAAAATCTCCTGGCTCAAGACTAGCCAACTTGTGGGGTGTCACATACCCTGCAGACAACAACCGCAGCAGTCACCAGTCTGGTCCCCTACCCCACAAAGTAGCTTGATGGCCAAACCACTCCCAAGGCAAATAGTGCCCTAGGGTCCGACCCGGCACCGACCGGCTGAGACTCCACGCAGTAGAAGCGAACTGAATCGGTATTCGTCTACGAGAGGTGCACTCGTATGCCTTTCGAGGCTTCCCCTTGTAAATATTCTCAGTTGAGAAAGCAGAACCTCACCTCTTTCTGTTGCCGAACATTAACCTACTTTAGATCCACTAGAGTATACAGATCTACTAGACTACAATGAAAGAAGTTGGTAGCAATAGAACTCTTTCTAAACCACTAAAAACAGTCACCAACAATAATCAGTCTACCTACGCAACAATGTAGAGAGACGTTCGACTCCACGTGTCCGTTAAACAGTTCCGAAGTAGCAAGACGAGTGAATGAAAGCGCTGTAAGCAGTAGTGAATACCTTTTCCATGGATATAAACCCCTTCGATGGAAATGTTCCCTTTGTCACTATAGACTCAACTCGCTGTGAACCTTTTCGATTATTAGTAGCGGCTCGTGAAGTAGCCCACTTTCTTTACAAAGAAGGGTACATGCCCCTTTACTTGATATTATATTAGTAAAGTCAAGCCTAGGGGTTATTTATTTTTCTTTTGAATTCATTTTATAGTGAGGGCAATGGAGCCATCTAAACTCCCGGGACTCGGGAGGAACATAAGTGTAACGACCCAACTGATCGTTTTGAGAGTTGTAGCCTATCCCCTATTTACTACTCATTTCATGCTTTATAGCTTCTATGTGACTTACCGGGGTAGTTGGTTCAGGTAGGAGAGGTTTCAGAATGAATTAAGACACTTAGTCTCAAGGTTGAAAGCTTAAGTTGAAAAGGTTTGCCGGATGTTGAATTATGTATAAACGACTCAGGAATGGTGTTTCGATGGTTCTGTTAGCTCTGTTGGGTTATTTTAGACTTAAGAGTGTGTCTGGATTGTGATTTGGAGGTCCGTAGTAGAATTAGGCTTGAAATAGCGAAAGTTAGAAATTTAAAAGTTTGACCGAGAATGGACTTTGTGGTTGTCAGGCTCAGATTAGGGTTACAGGAGTTGGAGTAGGTCTGTGGTGTCATTTGTGACTTGTGTACAAAATTTAAGGTCAATCGGACGTGATTTGATAGGTTTCGGCATCGTTTGTAGAAGTTGGAATTCCTTAGTTTTTATTAGGCTTGAATTGGGGTGCGATTCATGTTTTTGATGTTATTTGATGTGATTTGAGGGATCGACTAAGTTTGTATTGTGTTTTAGAACTTGTTGGTATATTTGGTTGAGGTTCCGGGGGCTCGGGTGGAGTTCGGATGTTTAAGGGATCAAGTTTGGAATTTGAAAGACTGCTGAAGTGCACCAAGTCTAGTGCGATCGCACCTGCGGAGTTTTGATCGCAGGTGCGAGCTCACATACGCAAGTAGGGAACCGCATAAACGGTTGGAAAGAAGTGGGCATTGGTCACAGGTGCGAGGTTACTTTACACACCTGCGCGGTCGCAAATGCGGCGTATTGGGCGCAGAAGCGGAGTTTGGCTAGCTGGGAGAGTTAAGCAGGTGCGAAGGGCATTTCCGCACCTGCGAGTTCGTAGATGTGGAAGAAGTATCGTAGAAGCAAAGGGGGGACTGGTGAGGCAGGTCCGCAGAAGTAGAGGAATGTCTGCAAAAGCGGAACCGCAGGTGCGGTTAAGTGATCCGCAGATGCGAAAAGGCTGGACAGTGTATCAAAATGAGGGTTCCGAGATTTTCTTCATTTTAAGCATTCCAAGCTCGGGATTAGGCGATTTTGAGAGGGGTTTCGAAGGGATTCTGAGGTAAGTCACTTGTGTTTGAATTGCTCAATAATTTTGTTTCCCCATTGATTTTCTCGCCTAGATTGTGTGGGTTTAAGGAGTAATTTGAGGGTTTGAGGCTAGGGATTTGAAGAGTTTAATTTGGGGATTTGAGTGGCGATTTGATGTCGGAATTTGGTATGGTTAGACTCGTTGTTGAATGGGTGTTTGGATTTTGTGACTTTTATTTGATTCCGATATATGGGCCCGGGGGCGGCTTTTGAATCGACTTTTTGACTTTTGATTTATACCTTAGTATTACTTATGGAATTGATTCCTTTGGCCCATGTTGATTGTATCGAACTGTTTTGTGGCTCGATTAGAGGCATTTGGAGGCCGATTCGCGAGGCAGGGCATGTTGGAGTAGAGATTTGCACAGTTTGAGGTAAGTAACACTTCTAAACTTGGTTCTGAGGGTATAAATCCCTGAATTACGCATTATATGATTTGTTTAGAGGTGACGCACATGCTAGGTGATGGGCGTGTGGGCGTGCACCATAGAAATTGTGACTTAATGGCTTCCGCGGAGTTGCATAATCAAATAATCATGTCATTATCTACATATCCTCCACGTGTTAGAGGAATTGAGCTGAGACTCATGTTAAAGACCATGGTTAGGCTATGTGTCGATAAATTTTGGACCCACAGAGGTCTTATTGCTATTGAATTACTTGTTTAAATTTACAATTTTGTGCAACTCACAGCGAAGGTGGGCGTGCAACTCCAGATTGTGATTTGGAGGTCCGTAGTTGAATTATACTTGAAATGGCGAAAGATGGAAATTTAGAAGTTTGAGCGAGAGTGGACTTTGTGGTTACCGGGTTCCGGGAGTTGGAGTAGGTCCATTGTATCATTTGTGACTTGTGTGCAAAATTTAAGGTCAATCGGACGTTATTTGATAGGTCTCGACATCGTTTGTAGAGGTTGGAATTCCTTAGTTTTTATTTGGCTTGAATTGGGGTACGATTCGTGTTTTTGATAATGTTTGATGTGATTTGAGGGATCGACTAAGTTCGTATTGTGTTTTAGGACTTGTTGGTATATTTGGTTGAGGTCTCGGTGGCCTCGGGTGGAGTTCGGATGGTTAACAGATCAAGTTTGGAATTTGAAAAACTACTGAAGTGCACTAGGTCTGGTACGATCGCACCTGCGGAGTTTTGATCGCAGGTGCAAGCTCGCAGAAGCGGCTTGGAAATAAGTGGACAGTGGTCGTAGGTGCAAGGTTATTTTCCGCACCTGGGCGGTCGCAGATGCGGTGCTTTGGGCGCAGAAGCGGAGTTTGGCCAGCTGGGGGAGTTTTGCAGGTGCGAAGGGCATTTTCGCACCTGCGAGTTTGCATATGCGGAGGAAGTATCGCAAAAGCGAAGGGGGCCTGGTGAGGCAGGTCCGCAGAAGTGGAGGAATGTCCACAAAAGCAAAACATCAAGTGCGGTTAAGTGATCCGCTGAAGAGAAAAGGCTAGCAGTGTATTAAAATGAGGGTTCCGAGATTTTCTTCAATTTTGAACATTCCAAGCTCGGGATTAGGTGATTTTGAGTGGGTTTCGAAGGGATTCTTGAGGTAAGACACTTGTGGTTTAATTTGCTCAATAATTTTGTTTCCCTATTGATTTTCCCGCCTAGATTGTGTGGTTTTAAGGAGTAATTTGGGGGTTTGAGGCTAGGGATTTGGAGAGTTTAATTTGGGGATTTGAGTGGCGATTTGATGTCGGATTTTGGTAAATTTGGTATGGTTAGACTCGTGGTTGAATAGGTGTTTGGATTTTGTGATTTTTATTGGATTTCGAGATGTGGGCCCGGTGACCGGCTTTTGAGTCGACTTTTTGACTTTTGATTAATAGCTTAGTATTTACTTATGGAATTAATTTCTTTGGCCCGTGTTGATTGTATCGAACTATTTGTGGCTAGATTAGAGGCATTTGGAAGCTGATTCGCGAGGCAAGGGCATGTTGGAGTAGAGATTTGCACGGTTTGAGGTAAGTAACACTTCTAAACTTGGTTCTGAGGGTATAAATTCCTGATATACATGTTATATGATTTGTTTGGAGGTGACGCGCATGCTAGGTGATGGGCGTGTGGGCGTGCACCATAGAAATTGTGACTTAATTGATTCCGTGGAGATGCATAATCAAATAATCATGTCATTATCCATATATCCTCCACGTGTTAGAGGAATTGAGCTGAGACTCATGTTAAAGATCATGTTTAGGCTATGTGCCAATATTTTTGGGACCCACAGAGGTCTTATTTCTATTGAATTACTTGTTTAAATTTACAATTTTGTTCTCAGTCACATATATCATTTGCATATCTGTAACAACCCGATCGGTCGTTTTGAGAGTACTATCCTCGAGCCCCTATTTATTGCTCCCTCTATTTCATTTCATAAAAAAATAAAAGAAATTCAAAATTTCATAAAAAGAAAAAAAACTCAAAAAAATATATATTGGGAGGATTTGTTTTTGGTTTCGGAGTGAAATGGGACACATAGTCCCTAAAATGGAAGTTTAAGTCGTAGAAATCGACCGTAGTTTGAATTGTGTGAAGATGACTCCAAAATGGAGTTGTGACGGTTCCTATAGCTCTATAGAGTGATTTTGGTCTTAGGAGCGTATTCGGGTGTTGAATTGGAGGCCCGTAGGTCATTTAAGTGTCTATTGGCGAAAGTTCGAAAATTGGATGATTTTTCAGAAGTTTAACCGGGAGTGGACTTTTTGATATCGGGGTCGGATTTCGATTCCGAAAGTTGGAGTAGGTCCGTAATGTCAATTATGACTTGTGTGTAAAATTTGAGGTCAATCGGACTTGATTTGATAGGTTTCGCCGTTAGATTTAGAAGTTTGAAGTTTTAAAGTTCATTAGGCTTGAATCGATGTGCAATTCATGTTTTTAGCGTTGTTTGATGTGATTTAAAGGCTTGACTAAGTCCGTATGATATTTTAGGACTTGTTGGTAAGTTTTGTTGAGGTCCCGGGGGCCGCGGGTGGATTCCGGATGGTTAACGGATCAAATGTAGAATTGTGAGAATGGCTGAAGGCACCAGCTCTGGTGTAATCGCACCTGCGCAAGATTGGCCGTAGGTGTGAGCCCCGCAGAAGAGGCACAATGATCGCAAAAGCGGCCTGGAGAAGTGTGGGTAGAACTCGCAGATGGAGCCGCAGAAGCGGACTGCTTCTCGCAGAAGCGGATAGGAGATCGCAGAAGCGGAGCAAGGCAGCCTGGGAAAAATCGCAAAAGCGGTGCTTTTTTCGCAAAAACAGGACCGCAAATGTGGCCAAGTGATCCGCAGAAGCGAAAACACTGGGCAGACTCTATTAATTCAAGGGTTCGGGATTTTTATCATTATTGGACATTTTGAGCTCGGGTTTGGTGATTGTTGAGAGCATTTTCGAGGGATTTCTTGAGGTAAGTCCCTTGTGCTTATTTTTGAGCAATAATCTTATTTCCCCATTGATTTTCCCACCTAGTTAGTGTATATTTAAGGTGGAATTTGGGAGTTTGAGGCTAGAGATTTGGAGAGTTTAATTTGGGGATTTGAGTGGTGACTTGGTGTCTGATTTGGTAATTTTGGTATGGGTGAACTCGATATAGAATGGGTGTTCGTATTTTTGTGACTTTTACCCGATCCGAGATATGGGTCCGAGTAAACTTTTTGGGGCAATTTTTTGATTCTTTGCTAAAGTCATAGATTTATGATTTAAATTAGTTTCTTGTAGTTGTATTCATAATATGTAATTGCTTGTGGCTAGATTTGGGCCATTCGGAGTCGGAAAGTCGAGGGAAATGCATCCTTATCGATTGCTTGAGCGATATTTGAGGTAAGTGACTTGTCTAACCTTGTGTGGGGGAAATCCCCTTCGGATTTGGTACTGTTGTAACAATTTGTGATATGTGAGCGCCGTGTACATGAGGTGACAAGTGCGTACACGGGCTAATTGTTGAAATTTCGGTTCTTGCTGAGTTGTCTTCTTTTAAATTCCTTAACTGAGTTGCCTTAGCATATGTAGTGATCATGATTAGCCTAGTATCACATGTCTAAGTGCCTTAACTCTTACTTGCAATTTATGCAACATGCTTAGTTGAATTACCTGCTTCCCTTGATTTGAATTAAATCTTTAACTGTAAGATTTCTTGCTGTAAATTCGTTGTTCCTTCGGTTCGATTATCTGCTGCATATTTACTTTGGGACTACGAAGAGGTACCTCGGGAGATCCCCCTGTCTTGCATATTTACTTTGGGACTACGAGGCGTTTACTCGGGAGATCCCCTTTATCTTGCATATTTACTTTGGGATTACGAGGCGGTTCCTAGGGAGATCCCCTTGTCTTGCATATTTACTTTGGGACTACGAGGTGGTTTCCCGGGAGATCCCCCTGTCTTGCATATTTACTTTGGGACTACGAGACGTTACATCGGGAGATACCTCCTGTCATGCATATTTACATTTGGGACTACGAGGCGGTACCTTGGGATCGCCCATGTTGTTTACCTCTATTTGTTGTGCTGTTATTTTCTGAAGTTTCTCGTTGTTTAAATTCTCAGTCATTTCAAATAATATTATATCTTCTACCTTGCTTATCTTTTAAACCAGTAGGGCCCTGACCTGACCTCGTCACTACTCTATCGAGGTTAGGCTTGACACTTACTGGGTACCATTGTAGTGTACTCATACTACACTTATGCACATCTTTTTGTGCAGATCCAGGTTCTTTCCACCAGACCAGATACCAGTGAGTTGGACTGCACGTGGAGACTTCAAGGTATATCTGTCAGCGTCCGCAGACCTCGGAGTCCCCCTCTATCCTTACTATGTTATTTTTCTTATTCTCTTTAGACTCTGATATATAGAGACACTTAATATTTGCTCTTAGAAGATTGTGACTTATTTCCACCGGGTTTTGGGAGTTGTAATTATTGCTTTGCAATTGTATATTTATTTCATGTGCTCGAGAATTGGGCTTCAGTTCTATTTTATGTTATTCCGCAAATTTGTTAGGCTTACCTAGTCTTATAGACTAGGTGCCATCACGACATCCTACGGAGGGTGAATTGGGGTCATGACAATATCATATCTCAGTATTTGTTGTCATTCATTGATACATCATGTCATCATGTTGGGTCGATTTTCATGAGCATTGTGAGCCCGAGAGATTGGAGAGAGAGTGAGGTCGAGGGCCTGATTGTGAGTCATAATTATGGGATCGGGCTGCACGCTGCAGCATGTTTTTATTTATTTATGCCCGGATCTGGCTTATTACAGTGCTTGGGCTGAAGGAGCCCCTTCGGAGTCTGCACCCCCATAGTGAGCGCAATTGATATTATATTTGTGATGGAGTTCCCTAGCATGGAGTTGCCCTATATATTCACATTTGGGATGGAGTTCCCTGGGCATGGAGTTGCCTATACATTATACTTGGGATGGAGTTCCCTAGGCTAAACCTTCCCCGGACTGTACTGAGTGATTGAGTACCCTTAGAGTGCGAGTACGTGAGGCTTCCATTGTAGTGTACCACATACAGCATGCACAGTGGCATGTAGGTATAGAAATGTCATATCCCTCGTATCATTTAGGGTTCGTCTATTTCACTTGTATTGAGTTTTTATCTGATGAACTTGAAAACACGCCTATATTTCTGCACTATTATTTCTATATTGAACTGTACTTGCTGAGTTCGTCACTACTTTCAGTCCAAAGGTTAGATTTGTTACTTATTGAGTTAGTTGTACTCACGCTACACCCCGTACCTCGTGTGCAGATCTATATGTTTTCGGTCACGGCAGTTGCTGAGTTGCGGAGTCCGGACATTTGGAGATCATCGAGGTAGCTATTGGGCGTTCGTAAACCTTGACTCTCCTCCCTTATCTTTCATTTTATTTATTTCAATTTTATTTTCTAGACAGTGTACCAAAATATATCTTTATGTAGATGCTTATGTACTCGGTGACACCCCGATTATGAGAGAGATTATGTATTGAATTATGATTTCATATCCTGCTTTTAAAAGATTTTCCTTTAATTAAGATGTTTCATATCTTTCAAAGATTTAAAGTGTTGGAAATGCCTGAATAGTCGGTTTGCCTAGTACTATGATGGGCGCCATCACAACGGGTTAGTTTTGGGTCGTGACAAGAAGAATGCACCAACAATCAGCCCAATTGGCGATGTTTACTGGTTAGCCTTAAAATAATATAATCAGGCAGACAAAGAGTTTGTTTATTAAGAAGGCGAAGCAATAGCATAAAGCTCTAAGAGTGTCAACAGTATGTCTAATTGCCTTCCCTTTGCTACTAATTTCTTAAATTTCTAAGTAAAAGATTATTTTTGGGTCATATAGAGGCAAAAGTTAGAGATTAATATGAAAGGAAAGTAAAACAACTGTCGACTTTTGAAGTTGCACGGTGTCATTGCAGTTGTTGACTTACTTTAGGAGGATTCAGACATGTATGCCCGAAACTGAGAGCAGTTTATATAGTCAATCTTCATCACTACCAATGTTTCCCAGCTTTTCCAAAAACACATATGCCTTTTGCGACAAATTCCAAGGAAATACTCAACTCACTCCAAACATCATGAAAAGGTGATGATGCAAGCAGTAAATATAAATGGGTTAATACTTACCCTCAACCTATAGGTGGGGAATAGTTGTTAGACATGATTAATATGAGATCAAAGATGCACTTATATTGAACACCAGCACCTTAAGGTTTCAAACTTTGGATATCGATTTTCATAAGGTTTCTGTATCTATTTATACCAAAATGATCAACCTATGATGAATTCAAACTGTATTCATATACGGTAAAATATGATTATCGGGCTTCTGCTCTCACTTAAAAGCCAATCCATTTCATGTGGTTTCCGATATTATTCATATACTCTAGTAAATTAGAAGTATAGAATGCAACAAAATATGCCTAAATACGACATCTAGCAACATATAAGTGAAAATAAATACATATATACATAAATACATACATATATATATATATATATATATATATATATATATATATATACATACATATATATATATATATACTGATATTTTAACTTCAATACCACACAATAGGGAGGGTGATTTGTGTGGTGTCCAATTTTTTGCATGCACAGATTATAGAAGGACCTGGTTCTTCTATGTGTTCCTTATACTATTATTGCGGAATAATAAATGCAGAAATTAAATAACACAAGGATTTTTACGTGAAAAACACCTGGCTCAAAAGGTGAAAAAACCACGACCTAATTCCCAGTAGGATTTTTCCAAACTCTCCACTAAATCACTGAGGTAAAAACTGCATTTACCAAATACTTTTGTAAACCTAGGATTAACTCTAATCCCGTTGTGGCAACCAGCCTCTAACTGCTGCGACAACTTCAAGTTAACTCTAACTTGAATACTCTGAGTATCTATTACAATTGCCTCTAGATAAAGCTGAAAGGTACAATATGAAAACACCTACTATAATTGAACTAGAATAAAAGACAAACACTTGGAGCTGGTTCTTCTATCTAGTTCATGTAGCTTCAGGTTTGCACACTTGAATCACACACGAATTTCTTGCAAAATGCCTTGCTATTTTGCTCTCAATTCACGTTTAACTTCTGCTTAGGTGCGTCACCTGTAGAATGAGAACATCCTGCGATTTATAGAGTTAGTAGAGTAGAAAATAACTAGAGTTCTAATGCTACTCTTCCTTGGTGGAAGAGTTGTAGTTGATCTCAACTTCTAACTCCTCCCTTATCTTGGATAGTGTTCTCTTTGATTAAGGAGTCCTTCTCCTTATCAATTATGCAACCTTTTCGATTAGGATATATCAATTTTACCAAGTTAAGCTTATCTCCTTCACGTGCATCCCACATGCTTGAATCTTCCCGTGTCTATGCACACAAGGGATGGACCCGGTTCATGCCTGAGCTTCCTTTGTCAATCTTCAAAACTAACCTTCACTTGGGCCAACGAATTCTCTCTTTTTGATGATGATAAACTCTGTGCTATTCATAAGCTTAGGCTCTGTTTCAACTTAGCTCAACATCAACACAATGTTAGAAATAGTTTTCCTTTTTATTACTTATCATCAAGGACCAGATTCATTAGGTTATAAACATCACTGTTCAAAGTGTAAAGCACAACCTTTTTTTCCCCTTTTGGCATCATCGAAAAGTTGCATAAATAAGTAAGATAACCAGATTTTAAAACTTACTCATGGCCACTGGGGCTACTTCAAATGCAATCATGGATTAATCATCATAGATCAAGCTAAGAATTTTAACCATCAAAGAAATATAAACAAACAATTAGAGCAAAAACAGTGAATTTCATTGATGATTGATAAGATTCTACCACAAAACATAAGAAGAAATAAAAACACTGGAAATATGAGTAAAAAAAATCCTGAACTGGGTCACTGGTTAATTTACACTAGGCTAGGAGGCTTAAGGCTCTGAAGAACTAGGTGCTTGGTTTTTGTCTTGGAGGACTTTCAGCATATCCTGAAGAAGGCCATCATTCTTCTCCTTTTTCTCTTGCCAACTCAGTTCTGAGAGCATCTCTCTCAGTCTCCACCTCTGCCAACCTCTTCTTCAACCTCTCAGTCTCAACTTCCTTAGCCCCACTTTCTTGCACCAAGGCTCGCACCTTGCTATTCACTGGTACCTTCTTGGATGAACCAGTTTCTTTAGGAGTGGCATGAACTACATAGTCACAAGCAAGGTCTGCGAGCCCCAAAATGATCCTTGTTTGTACCAATCTCCCTTTCTTCTTTGGATTATAACTTTCAGTCACTCTCTTCAATAGGTCTGCGAGGGTTTCCTGTTCAGATGAAACAAGTTCATCTATATTTTTTCCAAGTTGAACCAGCACTTCAGCAGCTTTGCCAGACCCACTTCCCCCTGTTTTCTTTACACTCTCCTCTACTCCAGCAGAATTTTCTCCCCAAACAACCATTGCACCTGTGTCTTTGGTTAAACTCAAAGGAGTGAGTGAAGAATCAATCATTCTTTTACCCTTTCCCCTCACAGCACTTCGAACACCCCTGCTCTCTTTTTCTTTTATTTTTTTCATTTTTACCACCAATTCCTCCAGACTTTGTAATTTCAACACCTGCTTTAGACCCTACTAGTACAAACCTATTCTCTAAATTTGTACCTATTCAATTTCATAAGAAACAATTTCTTCCCCCTCAGTAGCAGATTTGAATGATTCATCAGATTTTTGGGGTTCTTCTTCCTTACCCGCTTTTAATTTTTTATTTATTTTCTTGATTTGTTCTCTCCCCGTAACAACTTTGCGAGCAAGCATATTTACTCTTTTCTTAGAGGTTGGGATGGTGTAAGGGATGATAGTGGGTGTGGAAGTCTAATCAAACTGAATTTCAGTTTTGAAAAGACTTTGGAGTGTATCCCTAGAATCTAGGTACTTCAATTCGGTTGGGACCCTTTTGAACAGAACTGGTTCACTTGTAACGGATAAGTCCAAAAGGAGTTTGGAATTAAGTAGGACTCTGCTCATAATCCAAATATTATTATTACAAATTATGCAGAGTGTAGAAAATATACCGTGTTATCTTAATGAACCATGTTCTTCACTGATAATTCTCTTGTGTAAGTTTAAATTTGCCAAACTAGAGAAACTATCATTAGAGATTAATGAGTCATTTTAACATATGGAACAAGAGTATACTATTGAAAGTATGAGTTTGAGCAAAAATTAATCTAATTATATACACATTTTCAGATTTTCTAACCAAAAACAACAATTTCTTTTTTTCATTTTTTTTTCGTTGTGAATTCTGAACTGATCCTTTTAAGTGATCTTAATCATCCTTAATTCTAACATGTTCCTTTCAAAGTGATCTCTACTTAGGGCTTTTGTGAAGATGTCAGCTATTTGCTTGTCAGTAGCACAAAATTCCACAGTGATCAACCCTTTTTCTTAGTTATTCCTCAAAAAGTGATGCCTAACATCTATTTGCTTAGTTCTCTTATGGTGAACCAGGTTCTTGGTCATACTAATAGAACTAGTGTTATCACAAAAAATGGGGATACAACCAACATCAATTCCAAAGTCCTTTAATTATTGTTTGATCCACAACAATTGGGAACAACATGAAGCAGCAGCAACATACTTAGCTTCAGCAGTAGATAAGGCCACTGAATTTTACTTTTTAGTAGCCCAATACACAAGACATAAGCCAACAAAGTGTGCCATACCTGAGGTGCTCTTTCTATCCACTAGAAAACCAGCATAATCAGCATCAACATATCCCACTAGATTGAAATTACTACCTTTTGGATACCATAGACAGAGATTAGTGGTGTCTTTTAGATATCTCAAAATTCTCTTGACAGCAGTCAAGTGAGACTCCTTTGGATTTGCCTGAAATCTTGCACAAAGGCCTACACTGAAAACAATGTCAGGTCTACTAGCAGTGAGATACAACAATGAGCCAATCATTCCCCTATAAAACTTCTAATCAATAGATGAACCAGGTTCATCTATATCCAACTTTGTAGTTGTTGTAATATGAGTGTCAATTTCTTTGGAATCTTCCATTAAAAACCTTTTAAGCAACTCTTTTACATACTTCTGCTGATGGATCATAGTTCCATTTGAATTTTGTTTAATTTGTAATCCTAAAAATAAATTAAGCTCACCCATCATGCTCATTTCTAATTCACTCCCCATTAGTTTAGCAAATTCTTTATTTACCTTATAAATAGTTGCTCCAAAGATTATATCATCAACATATATCTGAACTACCAAGAGATCTTTACCTTTTTTATTTCAAGAATAAAGTATTGTCAATTTTACCTCTCATGCTCAAGCAAAAACTTTGATAATCTTTCATACCATGCTTTTGGCGCCTGTTTGAGCCCATAAAGTGCTTTGTCAAGTTTGTACACATGATCAGGACTCTCCTTGCTTTCAAACCCTAGAGGTTGCTTGACAAACACTTCTTCCTTTAGATAGCCATTGAGAAAGGCACTCTTGACATCCATCTGGTGTAGGGTGAATTCCATGTAAGCAACAAAGGCTATAAGGAGTCTTATAGCTTCCAACCTTGCAACTGGAGCAAAGGTTTCATCATAGTTTATGCCCTCCTCTAGGCTATATTCTTGAACCACCAATCTTGCCTTGTTCCTTATAATTGTTCCATCTTCATCAAGTTTGTTTCTGAAGACCCAATTTATGCCAATTACTGATCTGTCCAAGGGTCTTGGTACCAGATGCCAAACTTGACTCCTTTCAAATTGGTTGAGTTCATCTTGCATTGCGTTTACCCAGTCTGCATCCTGCAAAGCCTCAGCAACATTTTTAGGTTCAATAAGAGATAAGAAAGCATCAAAAGCACAAAGATTCTTTAATGAAGATCTGGTTTTGATTCCAGAGATTGGATCAATAATTATGTTCTCAATGGGATGAGAACTTTGATACTTGTAAGGTTTCACAACCAACTGGTTTCCCCTTGATGTTCCTTCAGTGTTATGTTGATGTAGAACAAGTTCATGGACAGGTTCCATTGAGGTTTGGGGATCATTTCCTCTTAAATCAGTTCCCCCTGTCATGTTGCTCTAGGTGGAAGAACCTGTTCCATCACTTGTTCCTTCTTCCAGTGCAACTTCAGTGTGGGCTATGGTTTCATTTAACTTTCTTACCAGCCCAATTGCTTCATTATCATGTTCCTGTCTCTCAGAAAGATTGTTAGTTTCATCAAAAACCACATGAACACTTTCTTCAACACACATAGTTCTTTTGTTATAGACTTTATAAGCTTTGTTATGTAAAGAATACCCCAAGAATACTCCTTCATCACTTCTGGGATCAAACTTACCTAGGGAGTCTTTACCATTATTGTGCATAAAGCACTTGCATCCAAATGCCCTAAGATGGGAGATATTTAGTTTTCCCCCTTTAAGTAACTCATAGGGAGTCTTCTCTACAAGAGGTCTACTCATGCACCTATTTATGATGTAGCATACAGTACATACAGCTTCTGCCCAGAAGCTATGGGGTAGTTTACTAGAAAGAAGCATAGTCCTAGCCATATCTTCAAGTGTCCTACTCTTTCTTTCAACTACTCCATTTTGTTGTGGATAACCTAGGAGTAGAAAAATTATGATCTATGCCATGCTCATCACAAAATTCAGCAAATTTAGCATTTTCAAATTCAGTGCCATGATCAGACCTGATTGATGCAAGTTGATTACCTAGTTGTTTCTGAGTTTTTCTAACAAAAGAAGTGAACATGTCAAATTCTTCATCTTTAGATGTTAAAAACAATTTTCAAGTAAACCTAGAGTAATCATCAACAAGCACCATCAAGTATCTTTCACCACATCTTCTTAATGTTCTCATTGGACCACAGAGATCCATATGGACCAGTTCCATCGTTCTAGTGGTACTTACCACTTTCTTGCATTTAAAGGAGGATCTTACCTACTTCCCCCTTGCACAAGCCTCACAAACTTTGTCTTCCTTGAACTTGATGTTAGGCAGTCCTATCACCAAGTCCTTTGAGACTAATTTGTTGAGTTAACTCAGACTTGCATGTCCAAGTCTCTTGTGCCAAAGGAGGGGATCATTGTCCAACACACTTAATCAAGTGAGTTCATTTTCTGACAGTGTGGACAGATCTACAATATATATATATATATATATATATATATATATATATTGTTCACTCTTTTCTCCTACAAAACAATCTTGCCAGTGGTAAGATTAATCACAAAGCATTTAGTAGAGGTGAATGCTACCAAGTTACCTCTATCACATAGTTGTGATACACTAATTAGACTGTATTTTAGGCCGTCTATCAAATAGATTTTCTCAATCGAGTGAGAGTCAGTCTTACCTACCTTACCAACCATAATGATCTCACCTTTCTTCCCATTTTCAAAGGAGACATTACCTCCTTTGAGGTCCTCAAGTGAAAGGAACTGGTTCTTGCTTCCTGTCATGTGCTTTGAGTAGCCACTATCCATGTACCATATTTGGTTGCTCCCCTTCACTTGGACTTCAGATTCCTCATCGGATTCTCTAATTGCCATAAGTGTTTGTTCATCTTCATCATCTGAGTCCTCAGTGATTCTGAGTACCAGGCTCCTTTCCTTCTTGGGTACATCCATCTTCATGGTTTGCCTTCTAAGTTCATAAACAGTGAGATTTCCAATTAGCTCATCTAATCTAATAGTGGCAATGTTCTTTGATTCCTGAATAGCAGTGATTTTGCTCTCCCAAGTAACTGACAGAACCCTTGTCAGAATCTTCTCAACTCTCTCTTCATCAGAAATAATACTTCCAAGAGACTTCAGTTCATTTGTCAGTGTGGTGAACCTTGTATACATCTCTTGGATGGTTTCCCCTTCCTTTATCTTGAAATTATCATATTGAGAATATAGTAGTGTTCCTCTGGACCTCTTCACTTCAGGTGTTCCTTCATGGGCCACTTCCAAAGTGTCCCAGATTTTCTTAGCAGTGGTCCAACTTTGGATTCTACCGTACTCATCCAGACTGAGTCCACAAACAAGCCATTTTTTGGCTTTAGCATTCTTCTCCCATTTCCTCAAGTCGTCAGCAGTGCAGTCAGCTCTCGTTTTTGGCACATCTTCTCCTTAGGCATTTATCTTCATGGTAGCCAGTGGACCATCTATGACAATGTCTCATAGCTCATAGTCTTCTGCTATGATGTGATCTCTCATCCTGTTTTTCCACCGAGAGTAATACTGGCCGTTGAAGAGTGGTGGCCTAGCAGTGGATTGCCCTTCCCAATTTCCATAAGGTGCACTCATCTTGATCTTCTCCTAAGGTGCTAGCATCTTCAAGGATAACCTGCTCTGATACCAATTGATGTTTTAACTTCAACACCACACAAGAGAGGGGTGATTTGTGTAGTGTATAATTTTTCGCGTGCACGGATTATAGAAGGACCTGGTTCTTCTATGTATTCCTTATACTACTATTGCGGAATAATAAATGCAGAAATTAAAGAACACAAGGTTTTTTACGTGAAAAATACCTGGCTCAAAAAGTGAAAAAACCACGACCTACTTCCCAGTAGGATTTTCCCAAACTCTCCACTAAATCACTGAGCCAAAAACTGCATTTACCAAACACTTTTGTAAACCTAGGATTAAAGTTAATCCCGTTGTGGCAACCAGCCTCTAACTATTGCGACAACTTCAAGTTAACTCTAACTTGAATACTCTGAGTACCTATTACAATTGCCTCTAGATAAAGCTGAAAGGTACAATATGAAAACACCTACTACAATTGAACTAGAATAAAAGAAAAATACTTGGAGCTGGTTCTTCTATCTGGTTCATGTAGCTTCAGGTTTGCACACTTGAATCACACACGAATTTCTTGCAAAATGCCTTGCTATTTTGCTCTCAATTCACATTTAACCACTGCTTTTGTGCGTCACCTGTAGAATGAGAACATCCTGAGATTTATAGAGTTAGTAGAGTAGAAAATAACTAGAGTTCTAATCCTACTCTTCCTCGGTGGAAGAGTTGTAGTTGATCTCAACTTCTAACTCCTCCCTTATCTTGGATAGTGTTCTCTTTGATTTAGGAGTCCTTCTCCTTATCAATTATGCAACCTTTTCGATCAGGAGATATCCGTTTTACCAAGTTAAGCTTATCTCCTTTACATGCATCCCACAAGCTCGAATCTGCCCGTGTCTATGCACACAAGGGATGGACCTGGTTCATGCCTGAGCTTCCTTTGTCAATCTTCAAAACTAACCTTCACTTAGGCCAAGGTTAGTATATCTATATATATATACCAAAATTACCTTGTTTTATCCTTTAGAAAACCTGCATAATCAGCTTCAGCATATCTCACTAGATTGAAATTACTACCTTTTGGATACCATAGATAGAGATCAGTGGTGCCTTTTAGATATATCAAAATTCTCTTAACAGCAGTCAAGTGAGACTCCTTTGAATTTGCTTGAAATCTTGCACAAAGGCTTACACTAAAAACAATGTCAAGTCTACTAGCAGTGAGATACAATAATGAGCCAATCATTCCCCTATAAAAGTTTTGATCCAGGTTCATCTGTATCCAACTTTATAGTTGTTGTAATAAGAGTGTCAATTTCTTTGGAATCTTCCATTTTAAACCTTTTAAGCAAGTATTTTACATACTTCTGCTGATGGATCATAGTTCCATTTGGATTTTGTTTAATTTGTAAGCCTAAAAAGAAATTAAGCTCACCCATCATTCTCATTTCTAATTCACTCCCCATTAGTTTAGCAAATTCTTTATTTACTTTATCAGTAGTTGCTCCAAATATTATATCATCAACATATATCTGAACTACCAAGAGATCTTTATCTATTTCTTTCAAGAATAAAGTATTGTCAATTTTACCTCTCATTCTCAAGCAAAAATATTTATAATATTTCATACCATGATTTTGGCGCCTGCTTGAGCCCATAAAGTGCTTTGTCAAGTTTGTACACATGATCAGGACTCTCCTTGCTTTCAAACCCCAGAGGTTGCTTGACAAATATTTCTTCCATTATATAGCCATTGAGGAAGGCACTCTTGACATCAATCTGGTGGAGGGTGAATTCCATGTAAGAAGCAAAGGCTATAAGGAGTCGTATTGCTTCCAACCTTGCAACTGGAGCAAAGGTTTCATCATAGTCTATGCCCTCCACTTGGCTATATCCTTGAACCACCAATCTTGCCTTGTTCCTTATTACTGTTCCATCTTCATCAAGTTTGCTTCTGAAGACGATTTTATGCCAATTACTGATCTGTCCAAGGGTCTTGGTACCAGATGCCAAACTTGACTCCTTTCAAATTGGTTGAGTTCATCATGCATTGCATTTACCCAGTCTGTATCCTGCAAAGCCTCAACAACATTTTTAGGTTCAATAGGAGATAAGAAAGCATCAAAAGCACAAAGATTCTTTAATGAAGATCTGGTTTTGATTCCAGAGCTTGGATCAGTAATTATGTTCTCAATGGGATGAGAACTTTGATACTTGTAAGGTTTCACAACCAACTAGTTTTCCCTTGATGTTCCTTCAGTATTTTGTTGATGTGGAACAAGTTCATGGACATGTTCCATTGAGGTTTGGGGATCATTTCTTCTTAGTTTTGTTCCCCCTGTCATGTTGCTCTAGGTGGAAGAACCTGTTCCATCACATGTTCCTTCTTCCAGTGCAGCTTCAGTATGGGTTGTGGTTTAATTTAAGTTTGTTACCAGCCCAATTGCTTCATCATCATGTTCCTGTCTCTCAAAAAGAATGTTAGATTCATCAAAAACCACATGAACACTTTCTTCAACACACATAGTTCTTTCGTTATAGACTTTATAAGCTTTGCTATATAAAGAATACCCCAAGAATACTCCCTCATCACTTCTGGTATCAAACTTACCTAGGGAGTCCTTACCATTATTGTGCACAAAGCACTTGCATCCAAATGCCCTAAGATGGGAGATATTTGGTTTTCTCCCTTTAAGTAACTCATAGGGAGTCTTCTCTACAAGAGGTCTACTCATGCACCTGTTTATGATGTAGCATACAGTATTTACAGCTTCTGCCCAGAAGCTATGGGGTAGTTTACTAGAAAGAAGCATAGTCCTAGCCATATCTTCAAGTGTCCTACTCTTTCTTTCAACTACTCCATTTTGTTGTGGATAACCTAGGAGTAGAAAAATTATGATCTATGCCATGCTCATCACAAAATTCAGCAAATTTAGCATTTTCAAATTCAGTGCCATGATCAGACCTGATTGATGCAAGTTGATTACCTAGTTGTTTCTGAGTTTTTCTAACAAAAGAAGTGAACATGTCAAATTCTTCATCTTTAGATGTTAAAAACAATGTTCAAGTAAACCTAGAGTAATCATCAACAAGCACCATCACGTATCTTTCGCCACATATTCTTAATGTTCTCATTGGACCACAGAGATCCATATGGACCAGTTCCATCGTTCTAGTGGTACTTACCACTTTCTTGCATTTAAAGGAGGATCTTACCTACTTCCCCCTTGCACAAGCCTCGCAAAATTTGTCTTCCTTGAACTTGATGTTAGGCAGTCCTATCACCAAATCCTTTGAGACTAATTTGTTGAGTTGACTCAGACTTGCATGTCCAAGTCTCTTGTGCCAAAGGAGGGAATCATTGTCCAACACACTTAAGCAAGTGAGTTCCTTTTCTGACAGTGTGGACAGATCTACAATATATATATATATATATATATA
The DNA here is from genome assembly GCF_000390325.3 of Nicotiana tomentosiformis. Classification (NCBI taxonomy): domain Eukaryota; kingdom Viridiplantae; phylum Streptophyta; class Magnoliopsida; order Solanales; family Solanaceae; genus Nicotiana; species Nicotiana tomentosiformis. The sequence continues at coordinate 111,956,723 of NC_090815.1, read as the reverse complement.
TATATATATTGTTCACTCTTTTTCCCTACAAAACAATCTTGCTCGTGGTAAGATTAATCACAAAGCATTTAGTAGAGGTGAATGCTACCAAGTTACCTCTATCACATAGTTGTGATACACTAATTAAACGGTATTTTAGGTCGTCTATCAAATAGACATTCTCAATCGAGTGAGAGTCAGTCTTACCTATCTTACCAACCCTAATGATCTCACCTTTCTTCCCATTTCCAAAGGAGACATTACCTCTTTTGAGGTCCTCAAGTGAAAGGAACTGGTTCTTGCTTCCTGTCATGTGCTTTGAGCAGCCACTATCCATGTACCATATTTGGTTACTCCCTTTCACTTGGATTTCAGATTCCTCAATTGATTCTCCAATTGCCATAAGTGTTTGTTCATCTGAGTCCTCATCTGAGCTTTCTCCCCAAGCAGCAACCATAGCTTTTATTGATCCTTTGTTCTTCTTGGGATGAACATGTTCCTTCTTTCTGTTTCTTCGTTCAACTCTTTCCTTCTTCCATTCAATTTCCTATTAAGGGCAGTTTTTGTTATGGTGATCAGTTCTCCCACACTTGTAGCAGCCCTCATTTGTCTATTTTTCAGGAACCCTTGGTTTGTTGTAGCCTCCACTTCTTGAAGAACCCTTTCCAGTCATTAGGTACTTCTTGATGTCCTTTGTGATCATAGCCATTTCATCATCTTCTAGATCAAAACCTTTAGTGATTCTGAGTGCCAGTCTCCTTTCCTTCTTGGGTACATCCATCTTCATGGTTTGCCTTCTAAGTTCATAAGCAGTGATATTTCCAATTAGCTCATCCAACCTAAGAGTGGCAATGTTCTTTGATTCCTGAATGGCAGTGATTTTGCTCTCCCAAGTAACTGACAGAACCCTTGTCAAAATCTTCTTAACTCTATCTTCATCAGAAATAATCCTTCCAAGAGACTTCAGTTCATTTGTCAGTGTGGTGAACCTTGTATACATCTCTTGGATGGTTTCCCCTTCCTTCATCGTGAAATTCTCATATTGAGAATATAGTAGTGTTCCTCTGGACCTCTTCACTTCAGGTGTTCCTTCATGGGCCACTTTCAAAGTGACCCAGATTTCCTTAGCAGTGGTACAACTTTGGATTCTACTGTACTCATCCGGACTCAGTCCACAAACAAGCCATTTTTTGGCTTTAGCATTCTTCTCCCATTTCCTCAAGTCGTCAGCAGTGCAGTCAGCTCTTGTTTTTGGCACCTCTTCTCCTTAGGCATTTATCTTCATGGTAGCCAGTGGACCATCTATGACAATGTCTCATAGCTCATAGTCTTCTGCTATGATGTGATCTCTCATCCTGTTTTTCCACCGAGAGTAATACTGGCCGTTGAAGAGTGGTGGCCTAGCAGTGGATTTCCCTTCCTAGTTTCCAGGTGGTGCACTCATCTTGATCTTCTCCTAAGGTTATAGCATCTTCAAGGATAACCTGCTCTGATACCAATTGATGTTTTAACTTCAATACCACACAAGAAGGGGGTGATTTGTGTGGTGTCCAATTTTTTATGTGCACAGATTATAGAAGGACCTGGTTCTTCTATGTGTTCCTTATACTATTATTATGGAATAATAAATGAAGAAATTAAAGAACACAAGGATTTTAACGTGAAAAACACCTGGCTCAAAAGGTGAAAAAACCACGACCTACTTTCCAGTAGGATTTTCCCAAACTCACCACTAAATCACTGAGCCAAAAACTACATTTACTAAACACTTTTGTAAACCTATGATTAACTCTAATCCTGTTGTGGCAACCAGCCTCTAACTATTGCGACAACTTCAAGTTAACTCTAACTTGAATACTCTGAGTACCTATTACAATTGCCTCTAGATAAAGCTGAAAGGTACAATATGAAAACACCTACTACAATTGAACTAGAATAAAAGAAAAATACTTAGAGTTGGTTCTTCTATCTGGTTCATGTAGCTTCAGGTTTGCACACTTGAATCACACATGAATTTCTTGCAAAATGCCTTTCTATTTTGCTCTCAATTCACGTTTAACCACTGCTTTTGTGCGTCACCTGTAGAATGAGAACATTCTGCGATTTATAGAGTTAGTAGAGTAGAAAATAACTAGAGTTCTAATCCTACTCTTCCTCGGTGGAAGAGTTGTAGTTGATCTCAACTTCTAACTCCTCTCTTATCTTGGATAGTGTTCTCTTTGATTTAGGAGTCCTTCTCCTTATCAATTATGCAACCTTTTCGATCAGGAGATATCAGTTTTACCAAGTTAAGCTTATCTCCTTTACATGCATCCCACAAGCTCAAATATGCCCGTGTCTATGCACACAAGGGATGGACCCGGTTCATGCCTGAGCTTCCTTTGTCAATCTTCAAAACTAACCTTCACTTAGGCCAAGGTTAGTATATATATATATATATATATATATATATATATATATATATATACACACACACTAAAATTACCTTCTTTTATCCTTTAGAAAACCTGCATAATCAGCTTCAGCATATCTCACTTGATTGAAATTACTACCTTTTGGATACCATAGATAGAGATCAGTGGTGCCTTTTAGATATATCAAAATTCTCTTTATAGCAGTCAAGTGAGACTCCTTTGAATTTGCTTGAAATCTTGCACAAAGGCTTACACTAAAAACAATGTCAAGTCTACTAGCAGTGAGATACAACAATGAGCCAATCATTCCCCTATAAAGGTTTTGATCGACAGATGAACCAGGTTCATCTGTATCAAACTTTGTAGTTGTTGTAATAAGAGTGTCAATTTCTTTGGAATCTTCCATTTTAAACCTTTTAAGCAAGTCTTTTACATACTTCTGCTGATAGATCATAGTTCCATTTGGATTTTGTTTAATTTGTAAGCCTAAAAAGAAATTAAGCTCACCCATCATGCTCATTTCTAATTCACTCCCCATTAGTTTAGCAAATTCTTTATTTACTTTATCAATAGTTGCTCCAAATATTATATCATCAACATATATCTGAACTACCAAGAGATCTTTACCTATTTCTTTCAAGAATAAAGTATTGTCAATTTTACCTCTCATGCTCAAGCAAAAACTTTTATAATATTTCATACCATGATTTTGGGGTCTGCTTGAGCCCATAAAGTGCTTTGTCAAGTTTGTACACATGATCAGGACTCTCCTTGCTTTCAAACCCCAGAGGTTGCTTGACAAACATTTCTTCCATTAGATAGCCATTGAGGAAGGCACTCTTGACATCAATCTGGTGGAGGGTGAATTCCATGTAAGAAGCAAAGGCTATAAGAAGTCTTATTGCTTCCAACCTTGCAACTGGAGCAAAGGTTTCATCATAATCTATGCCCTCCTCTTGGCTATATCCTTGAACCACCAATCTTGCCTTGTTCCTTATGACTGTTCCATCTTCATCAAGTTTACTTCTGAAGACCAATTTTATGCCAATTACTGATCTGTCCAAGGGTCTTGGTACCAGATGCCAAACTTGACTCCTTTCAAATTGGTTGAGTTCATCTTGCGTTGCATTTACCCAATCTGCATCCTGCAAAGCCTCAACAACATTTTTAGGTTCAATAGGAGATAAGAAAGCATCAAAAGCACAAAGATTCTTTAATGAAGATCTGGTTTTGATTCCAGAGATTGGATCAGTAATTATGTTCTCAATGGGATGAGAACTTTGATACTTGTAAGGTTTCACAACCAACTGGTTTTCCCTTGATGTTCCTTCAGTGTTTTGTTGATTTGGAACAAGTTCATGGACATGTTCCATTGAGGTTTGGGGATCATTTCTTCTTAGTTTTGTTCCCCCTGTCATGTTGCTCTGGGTGGAAGAACCTGTTCCATCACATGTTCCTTTTTCCAGTGCAGCTTCAGTATGGGTTGTGGTTTCATTTAAGTTTCTTACCAGCCCAATTGCTTCATCATCATGTTACTGTCTCTCAAAAAGAAAGTTAGACTCATCAAAAACCACATGAACACTTTCCTTCAACACACATAGTTCTTTCGTTATAGACTTTATAAGCTTTGCTATATAAAGAATACCCCAAGAATACTCCCTCATCACTTCTGGTATCAAACTTACCTAGGGAGTCTTTACCATTATTGTGCACAAAGCACTTGCATCCAAATGCCCTAAGATGGGAGATATTTGGTTTTCTCCCTTTAAGTAACTCATAGGGAGTCTTTTCTACAAGAGGTCTACTCATGCACCTGTTTATGATGTAGCATACAGTATTTACAGCTTCTGCCCAGAAGCTATGGGGCAGTTTACTAGAAAGAAGCATAGTTCTAACCATATCTTCAAGTGTCCTACTCTTTCTTTCAACTACTTCATTTTGTTGTGGATAACCTAGGAGTAGAAAAATTATGATCTATGCCATGCTCATCACAAAATTCAGCAAATTTAGCATTTTCAAATTCAGTGCCATGATCAGACCTGATTGATGCAAGTTGATTACCTAGTTGTTTCTGAGTTTTTCTAACAAAAGAAGTGAACATGTCAAATTCTTCATCTTTAGATGTTAAAAACAATGTTCAAGTAAACCTAGAGTAATCATCAACAAGCACCATCACGTATCTTTCACCACATCTTCTTAATGTTCTCATTGGACCACAGAGATCCATATGGACCAGTTCCATCGTTCTAGTGGTACTTACCACTTTCTTGCATTTAAAGGAGGATCTTACCTACTTCCCCCTTGCACAAGCCTCACAAACTTTGTCTTCCTTGAACTTGATGTTAGGCAGTCCTATCACCAAGTCCTTTGAGACTAATTTGTTGAGTTGACTCAGACTTGCATGTCCAAGTCTCTTGTACCAAAGGAGGGGATCATTGTCCAACACACTTAAGCAAGTGAGTTCATTTTCTGACAGTGTGGACAGATCTACAATATATATATATATATATTGTTCACTCTTTTTCTATATATATATTGTTCACTCTTTTTCCCTGCAAAACAATCTTGCCAGTGGTAAGATTAATCACAAAGCATTTAGTAGAGGTGAATGCTACTAAGTTACCTCTATCACATAGTTGTGATACATTAATTAGACTGTATTTTAGGTCGTCTATCAAATAGACATTCTCAATCGAGTGAGAGTCAGTCTTACCTACCTTACCAACCCTAATGATCTCACCTTTCTTCCTATTTTCAAAGGAGACATTACCTCCTTTGAGGTCCTCAAGTGAAAGGAACTGGTTCTTGCTTCCTGTCATGTGCTTTGAGCAGCCACTATCCATGTACCATATTTGGTTGCTCCCCTTCACTTGGGCTTCAGATTCCTCATCGGATTCTCCAATTGCCATAAGTGTTTGTTCATCTTCATCTTCATCTTCATCATCTGAGTCCTCATCTGAGCTTTCTCCCCAAGCAGCAACCATAGCCTTTATTGATCCTTTGTTCTTCTTCGTTCAGCTCTTTCCTTCTTCCATTCAATTTTCCATTGAGGGCAGTTTTTGATGTGGTGATCAATCTTCCCACACTTGTAGCAGCCCTTATTTGTCAGTGTTTCAGGAACACTTGGTTTGTTGTAGCCTCCACTTCTTGAAGAAACCTTTCCTCTCATTAGGTACTTCTTGAAGTCCTTTGTGATCATAAACATTTCATCATCTTCTAGATCAGAACCTTCAGTGATTCTAAGTGCCAGGCTCCTTTCCTTCTTGGGTACATCCATTTTCATGGTTTGCTTCTAAGTTCATAAGCATTGAGATTTCCAATTAGCTCATCCAACCTAAGAGTGGCAATGTTCTTTGATTCCTGAATGGCAGTGATTTTTCTCTCCCAAGTAACTAGCAGAACCCTTGTCAAAATCTTCTCAACTCTGTCTTCTTCAGAAATAATCCTTCCAAGAGACTTAAGTTCATTTGTCAGTGTGGTGAACCTTGTATACATCTCTTGGATGGTTTCCCCTTCCTTCATCGTGAAATTCTCATATTGAGAATATAGTAGTGTTCCTCTGGACCTCTTCACTTGAGGTGTTCCTTCATGGGCCACTTGCAAAGTGTCCCAGATTTTCTTAGCAATGGTACAACTTTGGATTCTATTGTACTCATCTGGACTAAGTCCACAAACAAGCTATTTTTTGGCTTTAGCATTCTTCTCCCATTTTCTCACGTCGTCAGCAGTGCAGTCAGCTCTTATTTTTGGCACATCTTCTCCTTAGGAATTTATCTTCATGGTAGCCAGTGGACCATCTGTGATAATGTCTCATAGCTCATAGTCTTCTGCTATGATGTGATCTCTCATCCTGTTTTTTCACCGAGAGTAATACTGGCCGTTGAAGAGTGGTGGCCTAGCAGTGGATTGCCCTTCCCAGTTTCCAGGTGGTGCACTCATCTTGATCTTCTCCTAAGATGTTAGCCTCTTTAAGGATAACCTGCTCTGATACCAATTGATGTTTTAACTTCAATACGTGTGGTGTTCAATTTTTCATGTGCACAGATTATAGAAGGACCTGGTTCTTCTATGTGTTCCTTATACTATTATTGTGGAATAATAAATGAAGAAATTAAAGAACACAAGGAATTTAACATGAAAAATACCTGGCTCAAAAGGTGAAAAAATCACGACCTACTTTCCAGTAGAATTTTCCCAAACTCTCCACTAAATCACTGAGCCAAAAACTGCATTTACCAAATACTTTTGTAAACCTAGGATTAACTCTAATCCCGTTATGGCAACCAGTCTCTAACTGCTGCGACAACTTCAAGTTAACTCTAACTTGAATACTCTGAGTACCTATTACAATTGCCTCTAGATAAAGCTGAAAGGTACAATATAAAAAAAAATACTACAATTGAACTAGAATAAAAGAAAAACACTTGGAGCTGGTTCTTCTATCTTGTTCATGTAGCTTCAGGTTTGCACACTTGAATCACACATGAATTTCTTGCAAAATGCCTTGCTATTTTACTCTCAATTCACGTTTAACTTCTGTTTTATGTGTCACCTGTAGAATTAGAACATCCTGCGATTTATAGAGTTAGTAGAGTAGAAAATAACTAGAGTTCTAATGCTACTCTTCCTCGGTGGAAGGTTGTAGTTGATCTCAACTTCTAACTCCTCTCTTATCTTGGATAGTGTTCTCTTTGATTAAGGAGTTCTTCTCATTATCAATTATGCAACCTTTTCGATCAGGAGATATCAGTTTTACCAAGTTAAGCTTATCTCCTTCACATGCATCTCACATGCTCGAATCTGTCCTTGTCTATGCACACAAGGGATGGACCCGGTTCATGCCTGAGCTTCCTTTGTCAATCTTCAAAACTAACCTTCACTTGGGCCAATATACATATATATATACATATACACACACACACACACACACACATATATATATATATATATATATATATATATATATATATATATATATATATATATGGACCAAAATTACCTTGTTAATAAAGTGTAGAAATAACAATACATTGCAAGGCATCGAAATATGCTCTTGTAAACACTTCCTATTGTATCACTGTGAATTACGAACAAGCTCAAGTAGTATCTCTCTGATTCCATTTATATAAAGGCAATTCATCATTTATTTCATTACTATAGTTCATATTATTGCTTCACTATGAAAAAATCACCCCTGCTACAGTTTTCGTTCATCACCACACTGGTGGTATTTCTGATTAGTTCTAATATTTCTGGAGGATATGCCTGACTATGCATATTCTTAGCATAGTCAGGCCAATAAATTCCGAACGTTCTGGATAATTGAGAAAAAGATAGATATTATTGGACCAAAACGTTCGAAGTAAGTTTATTAAATCGCATAGATATTTTATTTCTATACTCAAGCTGATGATATGCTTTACGTTTTATAGTCATGCTTAAAGCTGAAAATCTGAAAAATATTTAACAAAAGTTCATCCTGTCAGAAATAAGAAGATGACTACCCAATACTATTATAATTACTGAAGTTCTAAAGTAGAGGAAAAAACCTTCTTCTTCTTCTATAACAAAAAAGGAGCAGAGAGAACCTAAATATCAAATCGCGTGCCAAAAATTATTGAAATTGGAGTAGAGAAAACCTGAATCAAATCACGTGCAGAAACTACTGAAATTCAGATATTAGGAAAACATAATCAAAACCCTAGAGGAATTAAAATCGGATATCAACAGATTAGGAAGGAGAGGACAGAGAGCTCCAATTCGAGTTGTACCTTTTGCGAGGAGATTCAGGGACAAGCTTCAATAGTAATTGTTGAAATTCACATTACACAAATTAAAATCGCACAAATATCAAACTTAGAGGAATTAAAATCAGATATTAACTATTTTCGCAATGCCAACCCCTCAAAATCGCACAGATAAATTACGTAAAACAATGATAATTTAAATAAAGACAATGGGAGATTAAAGAGAGAAAGAGAACTTGCCATTTCAGGAGAGATAAATAATTTCTCGGAACCCTAAATTGTTAGAATGAAGGAGAGTTGCGAGAAAGATGATAGAGCAAGGAGATTTAGCGCTTTTACAAGGAGATTTAGCGTTTTTTTTTTCTAAGCTGAAAAAAAAAAGACTGGAAAAAAGAGGGAAAGATAAAAATAAAGGAAGGAAATATTATATTGTTAGCGCCTTTTTTTAAGGCTAGCGGAGATTTCTAAACGCTACAAATTAAATTTCAATGCGGAGGTTAATAAGACCCCCCTAATTAGATACAATTTGAGGAGGTTAATAATAACCCCCGTATTAAAACCTCCGCAAATTGACTTTTTTGTAGTGACTGTAAAATAGCATCCCCCTACTGCAACAGAGTTAAAACTCAATATTGATAGGGTTTTCAAAGGCAAATATAGGAAGGGTGGGATTGGTGGCATTTTTCGGAATAACTATGGGGATTGGGTTCTTGGATACCACATGCCCGCTTATGGCTACACCTCAACCTATATGGAACTTCTTGCACTAAAAATGGCCTTCTTATCGCACGAACAAATAATTTTCATAGCTTAGAAGTTGAAACTGATGCTACAGAAATACTTCAATTGCTTTGCCATAATAACTATTCCTTCTACACTAACCTTGTTAATGAGTACAAGTTACTACTAAAAGAACTGGGGAATCCACTGATCCGGCATAACTTCCAAGAAGGAAATAAAATTGTACATGTTTTGGTTACAGCCGAATCCAAGTAGCCCAGCACCACTCCCCTATTAACAATAATCTACCCGCGTAATGCATTTTGGAAAGGCAGTACTGGAGCACCTAGTACTAGACTAATATCTACTAATGTACTAAACAACTTGGCTGAACTTGAAAATCTTAATAGTATTATTAATCCTTTCTCAACTAGCCCTATTGGCTTAGGTATTTCTGATGCTCTCAATGAGACATCAATACTATGTAATGTTGTTAGTTAAGTATTAATAATAATTCGTCTTTTAACGAAAAAAAATATCAAAATGGTATAAGAGAGAAGTTTTGATTAAATTTTCAGAGAGGAAGACGAACACACCACATACAAAATATACAACAACAACAACAATAACAACAACAACAACAACATACCTAGTATTATCCCATACTGTGGGATCTGGGGAGGGTAGTGTGTACATAGACCTTACCCCTACCATATGAGGATAGAGAGGTTGTTTCCAATAGACTCTCGGCTAAGAAAAGCATAAGCACCACATTAATGAAAATATAAACAAGAAGTGTCACGACCTAAAATCCAACTAGCCGTGATGGCACCTAACCCAACCCGCTAGGTAAGCCAATTAACAATTATCCAATTTAATGAGATTTATTGAGAGAAGAAATGATAATACAACTGCTTTTATACAAAGAATTTTCCAAGGACTGGTAGTACAAATCATAAGTTTCTAAGATATAGAGTTTACAAAGCTGGTTGAAATAAAGTACACCATCTGTTTGAAATATACATGAACAGATCTGAAATACTAAAGCTACCAAGATCAAGAGGCAGCTATGACTGGAACGCAGACACATCTTCAAATCCAGATCTCGCCGTACACAGCTACATCAGCATCCAACATCTACACGCAAGGTGCGGAACTGTAGTATGAGTACAATTGACCCCATGTACTCAATAAGTAACAAACATAACCTTAGGTTGAAAGTAGTGACGAGCCGGGACAAGGATCAGAGTCCAACTCCAATAACCAATAGCAGTTCATAACAATATAATAAAGATGGTACAAGAAATAACTCAGCTGATTCACAGTTACAGAGAATAGGCATGCTTTTCAAGTATAATAGTAGATCCTAGATCTTTCACCGAAAACCTCAAAAATATATGAATAAGTTTGAAAACTGTGATTTTCCCAAAACTTTTTCAACAATAAATAAGATGTTTTATTTTTCAGATAGCATGAGGAAAATACATTTCTATGCCTACATGTCAATATACGGGTGAAATCATGAATGTCACCAAAATCGGGAAGCATGAGGAAATGCATCTCTATGCATGTATCTCAAGTACGCATGTCAAATGCAATGCATCTCAATGATGAACTCGTGTATTCACACTCTCAGAGTACTCAATCACTCAATACTGTACGGAGAAGGTCTAGCCCTGAGAAGATACATCCCTCAATATAAATGTATAGGGCAACTCCAAGCCCAGGGAATTCCATCCCAAATGTGAATATATAGGGCAACTTCATGCCCAGGGAACTCCATCCCAACTATAATAGCCATTGCGCTCATTGTTGGTGTGCAGATTCCGGAGGGGCTCTTTCAGCCTAAACGATATAATAAGCCAGGTCCAGGCATAAATAAATAAAAATATGTTGCGACGTGCAGCCCGATCCCATAAATATCACTCACAATCAGGCCTTCGGCCTCACTCATTCATCAATCCCTCAAGTGTCTCGGGCTCACAATGTCATTAATGATGATATGATGTATCAATAAATAACAACAGATACTGAGATATGATATGTACTGAATGAATATGACTGAGTACGAAATTACAATTTAAATACATAATTCGACAGCAAAAATGACCTCTGTGGGTCACAATAATACCAGCATTTGCCTAAGCATGATTTCTAATATGAGCCACAACTCAGTTTCTATAACACATGGAAAATACAAGTTAATTGACTACACAGCTCTACGGAATCGACTAAGTCTCAATTTCTACGGTGCACACCCACACGCCCGTCACCTAGCATGTGAGTCACCTCCAAACAAATCACATAATAATTGGGGTTCATACCCTCAGCTCCAAGTTTAGAAGTTTTACTTACCTCGAACAAGACAAATCCAATGCCGAGCTAGCTAAATGATGCTCCAAAAATACCATGTTGCGCGTACCGACATCCTAACGGCTCGAAACTAGCGAAAAACAACTCAAATAAATCAAATAATTCCAAAGGAAATAAACCCAATTGATAAAGGTCAATCTTTAATCAAAAGCCCAAAATCAACCCAAAAGTCTAACCCAGCCCCGCGCCCGACAACCCAATCGATTACGAGCCCAACCAAACTAGTTTCACTCAAATCCGACTCTGAATCGATGTTCAAAACTCAAAAATTCGCTTTATTAAATTTTAGACAAAATCCCCTATTTTCCTCTTTAAAATTTATCAACCAATTGCCAAAAATGAAGATTGATTCGCGAAATATAATCAAAATCGAGTATAGAACATTTACCTCAATCCACATGATAAAAATTGCTTCAAACCTCGCCTCAATCCGAGCCCCAAATCTCAACATATTATAAAAGAACCAAAAACCTCGATTTAACACTATTCTGCCCAGACCTTTACGCATCTGCAATAAATGAGCGGCTTCTGCAGCTTCGCTTCTGCGACAAGACATCCGCTTCTGCAGAAATACACTAAGCACATACCTCGCGTACCTGCAGAACCATATTCCGCTTTTGCGACTGTCACGCCCCGAACCTAGGAGCGAGACCAGCACTCGGTGCCTCACCTAACCTGGCGTACCAAATTACGGCTATGGGACTCTAAACATATAATGTCATACTTTGGCCATGGGGCTACCTTGCAAGACAATGTGCGGAGTAAAATATAAAACTGAATGTAAACTAGCGCTAACTAAACATCAATATAAAGCTAGGCCGACAAGGCCGTCATAGCTACTACAGCTGACAAACCACCAAATTATACATACCAGGCCTACAAACCCAACATACTGCACTAACCAACAGGATATATCTACAAGCCTCTACTGATAGATGTATTGTGATCGGAACAGGGCCCTGACCTACCCATAACATATATACAGGTATACATAAGATGTACACAAAACTCTAGACCTGGCAACTCCGAAAGACGTGGATCTTACCGATCAGGCTGAACTCAAGAAACACCTACTGAGGAGGTCTACCCGTCTGTCTGTCTGAACCTGCACGCATGAAATGCAGCGCCCCCAAAAAAGGGACGTCAGTACGAAATAATGTACCGAGTATGTTAGGCAATAAAATAACTGAAAGCTGAAACTGAACTGATAATATGATAACTGAAATTAACTGGGAGTCAAAGATGATCTGGAGATATACTTACCTACTGATACTGACTCAACTCTCTCAATATAGTAAGTAAAATAAATGTCCAGTCCAATAGGGCTCAGAACGTGTAACTGCTCCGCCGTAGTATGCTCGCTCATAGGCGCTCGGCCATACTAGGCTCTGTATCTTGGCCATTCTGGGCTCGCTCATAGGCGCTCGGCCACAGTAGGCTTGGTATATAACTTACCATCTGATCAGAGGTCGCCCAATAGGGGCCTGCCCACCGATTATAGCTCGATGGTGGTGCAAATACTATAATACTGTATATATATATATATATATATATATATATATATATATATATATATATATATATATATATATATAGACCCTCTGCTCTCTTGACTGAATAAAGACAAAACTAAACTGAATATGAAGTCTCGATAAGGAATAATATTGTAACTTATGAGACTAGAATAATGTGAATAAATTCATGAATACAAACTTCTTTTTATGTCTCATTATTAACACATGTAGCTCCGAGATCATGCCAAAATAAAGGAAGGGCTTAGCCTTAACATACCTTATCACAATCTTTCCAATCACCAAGTTGAAATCACCTCTTCGCACCTTAATCTACAAGAATGATAACAATACTATCGTTAAGTTACGAAAGGTACAACTATCGCACAACGAACGACAAGCTTATTTTGTATTAAAACGGGCAGCATCTCCCCTATAATCCTTACTTCCTCCAAATTCAAGATAACACCAACAATACAAGAACATAACAATAACAACATATATACATCATTTTCCAGCCCTATATACGCCATCAAATACTATAAAACAGCCCAACACACCCCAATCTCTTCATACACAAAATGACCACCGTAGTAGTGTCAAACGACCCGAAAATGTTATGATGAACGATCAGCCCACCACCCTACATTTATATGGTGTTTATACACCCCCTTCCTCCTCCAAAACTCCACAAAATAGTAGTAAAACACGCAGCCCAACAGCAGCACAAAACAGTCCACAAAACAGTCCGCTACAAGTGAATAACTCGAACTCACGGCTTCCGATCACCGTCCTGTGAGTTCTTACAAGTATAGAACGACTTACCATGAATTTACAGCAGAAAAAATGGATGAAAGAGATTAGTAAACTCACCTTATTTTTTGGATAACTTAGCTCCTATCTTGGTTCTTCAAACTCTAGGTTTTACCTCCAATTAGAACTTGAAAGGGAGAGAAAATCAATTAGAGTTTGTGGGAAATTTTTGGGAGGATTTTTGCAGAGCTTATGTCTGGTTATTATGCTCTATTTTAAGTCTAATATATGAAGAAAATAGGCCTTTAAAAGGCCTCTTTGGACGACCCGAAACGGCCCATTTTTGGGCTCTCATTTAAGCAAGTAGGTGACACACCTACTTGTCACCAAGCAGCTTGCGCAGTATCGCAAAAATGCCCATATCTCTCTACTCCAATGTCGTATTGACAAAAGGTTTAATGCGTTGAAATATAGACTTATAGATATTTAATTTGATGGGTGGAACACCCCATAACTCTAAGTATATTGGGAGAAAATCGCAGTTACATTTGACCCAAAGTTTCAGTAAAACTTATGAATGTAACTTGTGATGACTTTCATCGACTTTTGTTCCACAACTCGCTTGACTTCAAAACATAACACACGGATGTCATACGACTAATATAAATCATAACATAATCTCCTTATCATGTTAAGCACCCTAGTCTCACCCCAAAGGTACATGTTATAACATTCCCAACTTGTCGACTTTCGACGAAACATTGTTTTCTTCAATTGCTTTAGCTTCTGAACCGTCCAACCCTCTTTGTACTTGTTGTTCATGATCTTCAATATTTGTAACCTCAGAGGTAACATGATTAACTTACTTTATATACTTTTAAATATTATCTCATTTTTGGTCCTACATTAGTTTGCTTACGATGCATTTTTACGTACGAAAATATAGGGTGTAACATCATTCCCCCCTTGGGAACATTCGTCCTCAAATGTTTACTCTTAGAGACTTTGGAAAAATTTTCTAGAGTATCCTTCGTACACTAGGTTAAAACCAACCTACACGCAGCCAAAAAATATACAATGCTTGCCACACATGGCCAATGTTTATAAATAGCAACACTTTGCCTCACCGACCGTAAATTATAAATACTAAAAGTGAAAAATAAAAGCTTACCTGATGACCTGCTAGCCTGAATAGAGCTGTGTTGTAGCGTCCCATCTCGATCCATATATTCAGTTTGAAATAGGTGGGGGTATTTAGACTTTATTTCTTCCTCTGATTCCCACGTCATCTCTTCTACATTCTTGCTCCTCCATAAAACCTTCACGGAAGCTACCTCCTTATTTCATAGCTTGAGGATTTGTCGGTCTAGGATGGAAACTGGAATTTCCTCGTATGACAAGTCCTCTGTAATCTGTACATCATCCATGGGCACCACTCGGGTAGGATCGCCAATGCACTTCCGTAGCATAGATACGTGAAAAACTGGATGGACAGACTCCAATTCTGAGGGCAACTCTAACTCATAAGCTACTTGGCCCACTCTCTGAATGATCCTATAAGGCCCAATATACCGTGGGCTAAGCTTTCCTTTCTTGCCAAACCTCATCACGCCCTTCATAGGTGATACCTTTAAGAATACCCAGTCATTAATCCTGAACTCTAAGTCTCGTCGCCGCACGTCAGAATATGACTTCTGACGACTCTGAGCTGTCAACAGTCGCTCCCGGATAAGCTTTACTTTCTCTATGGCCTGTTGAACCAGGTCTGGCCCATATAACCCAGATTCTCCAACATCAAACCACCCTATAGGAGATCTGCACTTACGCCCATACAAAGCCTCGTACGGAGCCATCTAGATACTGGAGTGGTAACTGTTATTATATGCAAACTCGATAAGAGGTAGATGTTCATCCCAACTTCTTTTAAAATCCAACACACATACTCGTAACATATCCTCGAGCGTCTGAATTGTGCGCTCGGCTTGTCCATCAGTCTGTGGATGAAAAGCTGTGCTGAGATTCACC